>NC_135872.1:15894537-16264537 GCF_031162955.1 Sander vitreus
GTATAGTGATGGCAAAAAACAATGCAGCAAAAAACTGTTGCAATGCTTTCACACTCATTCTCTCCGAGCAGGCATTCACATATTCTCACCACACACACACACCACACAGCTCAGCAGAGTTAAGCAAATTATCTCTGTGTTACTAAAACCAGCTTTCTATCTATCCTCTCGCAGAAGCTCACACCCCTACACACACACACACACACACACACACACACACACACACACACACACACACACACACACACACAGTGCCTGGCATTTCCTGTCTTCCTGGAAAAAAAGTTTGATACTTACCCCTGATGGACATCCACATGCTTGTACAGTGGACATTATGGCAGTGGAAGTCGAGGGAAGCGAGATGAGAGATCGTGCGTGGAAAAGAGAAGCAGGAGTTATGCAAAAACAATCACACGACACGACATCGTCACACAATCAGCACGTCACTAACTGGATGAGTAAAACATGAGAAACAACGCTGCCTGGTGAATAGTTAGGTTTGTGATTGCTGGTATCTGTTAGTGGAGAAGATTCCAATGAATGTGCATTTGTGCACAAGTGGAAGACGTAATACGAATGTGTCAGTGCCCATGTTTTTGTGCCTGTTTGTGGGCATGCACATCATCAGTAGTGAAGGTACATTCGGTTTAAATCATGTTCTGAGAATCCGCGGGCCCACATCAGATACATGTATCACACACACACACACACACACACACACACACACACACACACACACACCCTGTCATAAACAAAGGGTCATGTGGGAGGAAGTGTGAGGGAGGGAAAGTACCTCATCAAGACAACAACAACAGCAGAGGTGCAGGGAGTGACAGCTGCTAACTGAGAGACATGAGGGATCACCTCTGTACCATAACAATAAACACAACACCGCACAGCATAGCTGCCTCCAATCTCATAGACAGAGCAGACCAATGGACACACCTAATGGTCAAAATGTTTGGGACAAAGTCCTCCTTTATTGTAATTGGTTTGTATTTAAAGTGGCCATATTATGCTAATTTTCAGGTTCATAATTGTATTTAGAGGTTGTACCAGAATAGGTTTACATGGTTTAGTTATCAAAAAACACCATATTTTTGTTGTACTGCACATTGCTGCAGCTCCTCTTTTCACCCTGTGTGTTCAGGTCTCTATTTTAGCTACAGAGTGAGACATCCTACTTCTGTACCATCTTTGTTGGGATTTGCACATGCGCAGTAGAGGATGGATACTCGAACCGAGCCCGTCAGGACCCAGCGGTACCCGACGGGCTCGGACAGATATTTAGAAATGATGTTCGGATTCGGGTCGGGTTCGGTCACATCAGCACGATAAGGCATTGAACATTTTAAATTATAACCGCTTATTAACGTGCGCTTGTTGCCCCGTGTGCGCTGATGTGCTCATCTGTTGACATTTCCGAATGCCTTCCTACAGTTGCTTAATAAAAGCGGGCTTTCCACACAAACAAACGTAGCCTACATGTGTCATTAGTATGAGAAAAAAAAAGAGATTTTAACTGTGTCGGGCTCGGGTCGGGCTCAGACAGAAAAATGCGGCCCGATCCGCACTCTAATGCGCAGTAGCTAGGTAAGGCTCACCATTGCTAGCTAGCTGTTTCTCTAACTGCAGTCAGTACAAGGCAGGATTAGCCGGGATACTTCTTCTAAATGAGGGCGCACTTCTAACTTTGCGTGGAATACCTGCAGAAGAGGGACATGTAAGTAGTTCTTTTGTAGATTATGGTGAACTTGTGTGTGTTGTAGCAGTGTTTTGCCATTGAGAACGAGGGGACTAACCGCTAGCATGGTTTAGCCCCCTCGTTTTGGCTAGTGACTTAGAAAACCCTGCAGATTTTGAACAGCTCACCCGGAGACTAAAGGCAGGACACATTCAGAAACCTGTATCTCACTCAAAACAGCATGGATGTTTTTTTTCTCCAAGTTTGTATGCGTGTGGAAGCACCAGAGACACAAAATAACACTCCAAATCCCAGAAAAAGTGATTCTTTTCATAATATGGGCACTTTAACAAGAGGATTTTTGCGTTTTTAATTGGCAGTTTTAACCTCAGTGATCCCCTTAAATTGAACATTGCTGTTTTACGGTCACAGAGGGCCAACCTGAAGATGAGTACATAGACACTAAAGGTGAATATTCACTCATTCATTCTCTCATTCACTTCCATTACACATTTCCTGTATCCGTGCAATCTCCAGCTAACTACAGAGTTTTGTTTAACTGTGTTCGGCCAATAGAAACATTGTTTGGAAATGGTGAAGTTATTATTCTAGCATGTACCCTGTTTAGTACAATATTACTCTATATGAACTGCACCACCTGTCTCACAGACTGTTTAGAGTTTGGGATTGCTCTGCTCAATAAGTTTGTAATACCTAAATCCCAACTGTGACATCACATCCTTTTTGTGGGCCACACGATGGCCAAGTTGAGAAAGGAAGACAAATGTTAGTGTACATTTTGTCACCTAAGGTTAAAAAGGTATCCTTTTCTTTCATTTCGGCTTTTCCGTCCACGCTACACTGGCGGATTTCACACAAATGGAGACTTTCAAAAACTCTTGAGAGAAGAAAACTGGGGTCCTGTGTTTTCATGTGGATGGGGAAATCAGTGCTTTTGGAAAACAATGGCGTAATCTGAATTTATGTTAAAATTTGTTAGACTACATCACAATCTCAAAATAGTTATCTTAATTGACATATCTACACAGCAGCACAGGAAGTAATGTGTGCCTGGTAAAAGGTACTATTTATGAGCCATGATCTTGATGATCATGATTGTAAGCAGAAACAGAAAAATATGTATAGTAGTTTTGTTGATTACTGACCAACAGAGCATGAAGAAGAAAGGATTTAGCCATTTGTCTTTATGAACACAACCTGGAAACACTAGTGTGAACACATACTCTGCAATTTCAAATTTAGCTAGCTCAATGTGTGCATAGTATATTAGCGGGCCACTGCTGCAAAATGTATATAACGGAAACACTGGGGGGGATTTGTTCTTCATTAACAAAGACTGTGGTGCTGAAACAAATGTTTTATTCTTTTCTTCTTGGAGCTCTGAGTGTAGTGTTCTTTCTCATCGTCAGCATCACAACACAATCAAAACAATCACGATACAAACACCTGAGGCCTTCACACCCAAATTATCCATGGCTGCAACCACCTATTACCTAATTTCCACTGCATGGTTCGACTCGACTAGACTCAACTCACTTTTGGTAGGAGGTCCTTTTCTCAAAACAGTCTGCACTTTGTCAGTTGTACTGCATTTTTTTAAATCTGGGTCTAGTAAATACAAAAATTGCAGTCGATATTGGCGATTTAAAAATGGCGGGTTTGTGCAGGACTTCCCATCTCAGGCTAGTGCCGATTCTCTCTGACCAATCAGTGGTCTGCAGAGTTTTAACTCCACCTTTTAGTGTTGGCTCAGCTTGCTTGAAACCTTGACTGAGTTGATACCATAAGTACTAGTTACTAGCCACAATTTTGAGCGTGTCGACTAGACTTCGGTAGAGTCGTGCCGTACCAAGCAGTGGAAACGCTGCATCTGTCGTTCTTTTTTCACTCTACAGACAATGCATATGACTAACACTTTTTGTGACATCATGTTGCTGCTTTGACCTTTATCACTTTGATTTTTCAGTAAAAGAGCCCCCATTCTTTTGTGGGTATGATAAGAGAAAGTGCACAACTCCACCAATTTGGACTATAGACAACTTTTCACACATATATAGAGAGTATCTGAACACAGTAGTTACCTCTCTTGACCACAATTGACTCCAATTAAACTTATCCCCAGCACATACCCATGGCCACACTTAGAGGCCCTGTGCTGGTCCAGCCATGCTATTACGTAATGCTAATTTAGAAGTAGCGCTCATTTTACAGACATGCACACTGAGGGTATAGTGTTTGTTGTTATACTGGGAATCCCTGACTTGCTGTTTGACTGTATGAAGAATATGAATCTTACATAGTCATTTTAGTCATCCATCATTGTGCAGTATTGATAAGTGAAAGTTGTGAATTACATACCTCAGGGGAACTCCCGGCTGCAGAGTTGCTCTCTCACACTCACACATATGCAAACAGGCACACCTGCCTCAAGGGGAAACCACCACAATCGGCATGGCCTTAGATAAATTGATTATTCACTATAAGGGACAAAATGCCCCCCCTCGCCCCCGCTACATGTAACAGTAGCAACCTGTATAGGTATTTGACCTGACACAGTTGTCTTAAGTGTTATTGTTGGCACGTTAATCAGGAGAGTTGTAAAGTGCAGGTGCACAGCTCTCTGGACAGATTGTTGCAGGGCGAGGAGGGGTTTTTCATATGCACACACACACACACACACACACACACACACACACACACACACACACACACACTGTCACACTCACACACATGCACAGGTGGATCCAGGTAGATAACCTGGTGTCATGCAATTTTATCACCCAAGAGCCTTTGACGTTACAATTTCTTTCTCTCAAATCTTTCACCTGCAATATATAATAAGATAACCACTCTTAACACCCACGCTGTGTCCAACTCTTGAAACTTTTTGAAGCTTGAAAATTTGCATTTTTGCTGATACAGCATAATGATAACGAGACTTTCCACACTTTTTCATTTAAATAAAGAAAGGAATAATACTGAATACTTGCCCACAACCAAACTTAAGGTGAGTTCAAACACAACAGAGAGCTAATTGTTCTCACGTGTCACAAATTTGACCAGAACCGTTTGTACAAGTGGCGCTTCTGTCCTAAATATGCTTTTAAACGAAAGTTTGACTCGGGTACATTCACAAAAAGACCCTAGGTTGCATTTTGGCAAGAGTTACGCTTTAACACGTCTTTTTGAGGTCAGCTTTGGAAGTTATTGCAGCCATTTTCAAGGGTTTGGATCATAATAACTGTGGTTATTGCCAGAAGAAAGGCACAGTAACATAAAACCATATAATAAAAGCTTTATGATATGAGATTTTTATTTAAACAAATGGAGGCTGCAGATGCCTTAGTGTTGAGTGCCCTCTCCAAGGGGGGGCAGAGAAAACCGGCTGTTCCTGAATCAGCCTGCGGCAGACATTTTCTGGGAGGGCATGGTGAGGATTGCAAAACAGGAAACACAGGGCCTTGATAACAACACACACACACACACACACACACACACACACACACACACACACACACAAGGCACTTGCACATACAAAAAGTGTGTGGGCATGTGTCGTAGGGCACTTGGAAATGGGTTAGAGTCAAAAAAGACTGTGTGTATGTGTCACAGCAACAGGGCCCCTTCAGATGCTCTTCTTTATACATTTAAGTAAGTACAGGATGTGTGTGAGGGCAAGTTGTGAAGTTGAAGATGTGTGTAGGGTTTACAGTAAGTGCCAAGATGATCACAAGGTGTGATTGATGGAACTGTTAGCTAGTTGGCCATTACTTGCTCTGCAGGACTAACAGGTACCAAAAGAAGGAGGCCTAAGTGAAAGAAAGAAGAAAGAAACATAAAGGCAAAACATCATAAGCGTAAGGAACATGTAAGTTCCTTACGCTTGAGGAACATGGGTAAGTGCTCATTACAGTAAGATGGATGAGTACCTCCTCTTCTTCTCTCTCTGTATCTGTTTCTCTGTAATACACACAAATACTGTGTTGTCTTTTCTGTGAATCCTGGACGAGTTTGAACATGCACCACCCTGTGATAAGTTAAACACTCACAGTATACACATGCTGAACCAGCACTTACCGTAGTGTTAACACTTCATCAGAGTCATGATAGGATTGTGTCACGAAGAAGTTATTGCTGAAGTTATAATCGTGACAAAATATCCTACATCCATGAATGGTACAGTGGCTACCACTCTGTATATTTCCCTTTAGCGTAAAAAATCTGTCTTTAACATTCTTTAAAAGTCAGTTCCTTACCTTGATCATCCTCCAACTGAAAGAAACATATGCACTTTTTTCTAATATAAAAAAACAGAAATGTCCGTCATGGCTTCATTCAGAAATGACACTATTACAGTAACATTGATTCATATTTGGCACCTGGTCTATAAGAGAGAAATTGTGCCATCGCTGGACAACAGTACTGAGTTGAAAATAAATGATCTCAAAGAGGAAAAGTGTTTTCTGTTCTCTTTCTATCAAGCTTCCATCCAAATGTAGTGCACATTTCAATAGACAGCTGGTGGCACTTGAAGCAGCAGTGGACGTTTAATTCACAAAACTTCTTTTTGTCATTAAAGTCTCAATTAATAATCATCATGAGCACGACAGGTTCTCGCCAACACTTGGGCCTATCAGGGGGAATCTACTATATTTTCCCATGAATTTCACCATTTAAGATAAATGTGTGGCCATCCATGCAGTTGGCATGCATTTTCGGTTGTGCTACATATGTAAATGAGTGCATCGTATTGGTTTATATTTTATAGAGTTACAAAGCAAGCCGTCACCGCTGGATGAGTATTAATGTGAAGCAGCTTCAAAAAGTTGAATTTATATCTGTGGACTGAGTCAGAACACCCGGTCTTTGTAGCATTTGTATTATACTGACTTTGTAATATAATAATAGTTCAGCATTATGACGAGAAGATTCTAAGGAAGACATGTCAGGTCAGATGCAGAGTTATTGCACATTAATTGGACATTATACAATACCTTAGGGATGTTTTTGTTGGTCCTACAGTCATAACACGCACAATGCAGTTATTCAAATTAAATTGGGTTTTTCATTCCTAAAAATAACAAACCACTACAGCACAAATCTTTTTTTCTTCTTCTGGTAACTCTAAAGGTAAAGAAGCCCCCCACAGTAGCCAGACCCTGAGACAACATCTATCTGGCCCCTGTTGCTAAACATAAGCGCTATGTAAACGTATGGTTTTGTCCTTACGGGGTGTTTACTGTACATGCTGTGGTAGGGGTGTATCTGTGTGTGTGGGGGGGGGGACTCTCTGGAACAGGATGTAGTTGTGCAAACGCCTAAAAGGTTCTTTTGCTTGTGTTTGCACAAGAGATGAAACAGTAATAACAACAAAGATCCTTTACTGTAAGCCTCAGGTTCGCAATGACTTTACCACAAGCTGTCCGTCCGAGGGAGGAGAAGGTACCACCAGTTAATAATCTTAGTTTGAGATTTACATCATATCATAATGTGGTACCTTCAGGCACACGCAGACAAGCACAATATTTTACAAATATACAGCTGAATGGATAACTTGGCAAGCAACAGGGTAGAATGCAAAACTATGCAAATAAGATGCAAAGAGTGAGTCAGCCCTACAATGGAAAATTTCTTCTTGGCTAGGAGACACATTTTCCCTTTAGTGAGTAAGTAAATAAAATGTGATGTCTTACGATTTCATTAACCATTTTAAAAACAATCAGTGGTGACAGTAGCATTTACCATAAGTACTGTACTTAAGTACAATTATGAGGTACTTTACTCTAGTATTTTCATTTGTGCTACTTTATACTTCTACTCCACTACATTTATTTGACAGGTATATCGTTTCATCCAAAATAAAAGAGCAGCTTCTAAAATATGATGCATTGTTACAGATAAAAGTACCCAAAAGTAAAAAAAAAAAAAAAAAAAAAAATAGCTAAAATGAGATGAGATGAGATGCTACTTTCAAATCTTGCTAGCTTTTCAACATTACCAACTCTGCTGTACAAAACTGTTGTTTCAAAACTGAGTTTGCTGATAATACTTTTACTGTACTTCAACTTAAGCAAAGATTGGAATATGTTTTCCACCACTGCAACAAAGTTATACTTTAATTATTTTTTATATAATACCTTTTTGGTAAACCTAATTGCACATTATTCCACATGCAGCGAAAATAGTTAAGAGTAAATAATGTTTTTGTTGTATGTAAAGTTCTTGTTTTAGTTGCTCCCTGAGTAGGTAGGTCAAAGGTCGGTCAGTAGCCTGGTTTGAGGGCATCTCAGCTGCGTCAACACCAGCTTGAACTCAACCCTTAGAGTATGTACTTAATGATGTGGCATACACAGTATATATACATGTACAGGGATTAAAGGTCTAATAATCGACTTGCTCATAATAATTCATCTGTATGTTCCTTAAAAGAGCAGGAAGAGGTGGTGAAGAAAAGAAATCCCTCTAGATCCAGCTGAAATGAAGACAAAGAACAGGTTTGACAGCTATGACTTCATCCTCCCAACAAAGGCACCGAGGGATGGATGGAGGCGTTGGGAGGAGGAAGGAAAGAAGAGAGCAGACATAAAAAAAAGTCACATCACCGACAATTCCTACTGCATTAGTGGGTAACATGAGATGCAATTGGCAGGAGAATGAACCACACCCTGGCATATTGTACATATATGTCTGTATTTGTTTGTCTACATGGTAAACAGCTTTAAAGGTGTATTTAACCACGTTAACTCACGTTGACTCAGGTGTTCTCCTGGCTTCTCACCCTGACATCTTGATAAATCCGCTGGGCTATTAAGTGCCTGTCTCCAAGCTGAACACAACTTAGTAGACAGTTATGAAAACCTTGTGGTCCAGAGATGGCCAGCTGATGCTTATCTAGTGGTTTTTCTCATGAAGCTCACACCTAATCCCTCTGAGTATGTGTCTGCTGTCAGAACCTCACTCCACCCACCCCTGTAATACAACGAAACATGCCCCTAGTCTTCCCATGCTCTCCATTTATAATCTATCTATATATCCATCTCTGTCTCTCTTTTTTTTCTTGCTTCTACCTAGACCGAAAAACGCCGGAGGATTTTCTCGTGGGAAACTCTTGGGAGAGGTATGTTGCCCCGTGAGCAGGGAGTGAGAGTGGAATCCCGTTTTTCTGGGTCTAGTCTCACTCCCTGTTCCGCGATCCCATCCCCGGCTGAGTGTCACGATCAGGCATCGTGTCAGGACTCGCCACGGTGTTAGGAAACTCTCGCCTTTTCTCGCTCAGCTGGATTCTGGGGTTTTGGTTGTACACAGCACATGTGCTACTACTTCTCCCTGACCCTGTTTCTTTTCTGCTCTTTTCTTACATCACTGGGTTTTTAATCATCCTTCCTTAATTGAAGAAAGAAGTCAAGTCATAGAGGCATCTCGCAATGGCCTATGTGATAATTAAAGCAGTATTAACAATCAAAAGATAGAATACATTTGCATATAATGTTGTTTGGATTAATGGATATAAGTTGGCAACTTTTGTCTCAAAAGCATGGCAAAAAAGACAAGAAGGTTTATTTGTTTAATTTATGTTGACACAATAATAAAATGATTCATTCATTCATTGTATCTCTACAGTACATCTGCTGCCAGCCCTTATGTATCAAACTCCCCAAGCAAGTCAAGTGAAGGACTTTTCCTGAAGTCACATGATTTTCAGTAAGCGGTATCTTTACCAACTACCACATCAGACTGACCGGCTTTTGTAATTGGCCTGATTTCTCCGCTTATTTCTTTTCAGTGGCTAGAGCTGACAGAGAGATAGCAGTTCATTTTCACATTCACGTAACACAAACACATATGGACCTAACATATTTCAAAAAATGCAAGTAAAAATGGTTTTGTGTGGCAGGGCACCTTTAAAGGTGCCCAGAATGTTAAAGCAACTGAAAGGAACTTTAATTTTAGCGTGTGCATTTGTTTTGGAAAAGAGTGAAAGAAACAGCTGTTTGCAGGATGCATAGCAATGAGGTAATGTATCTATCTGTTGCTATATAAGACTAATAACTGTAATATGAAGATGGTGAAGCAAAGTAAACTTTGTTTTAGTTACCAACATAAATTCATATATTAAATGTAAAACCATGCCTCGCAAAGTATTTCATTAATAAAAAATACATATTACGGACCTCTCTCACACACACAGACACACATGCAAGTTTGAAGACTAGCACGTATGGTGATGCAAGTGACATAACAGGTGGCATTACACATCGAACTCACATATGTTAGGAGGCGTTTTCTGTTTCACCTAGTTCCACACATTTTAAACATTATCCCATACACCAGCCAGCGTACTTGCTTTCTTGTAAACTACAGCACATATTTTTCTCTGTACTAGTGGGGAAGGTCAGCAAAAGTCAGATTAAAAGTCAAAAGTGGAATTTAAGTTTCACTGGGAAGCAGTTTAGTTAAAAACAATTTTTTTTTGGTATAATCACCCCATGAAGAACTTAATTGGAGGAAGTTTGATGCAGGAGGAACAACAACAAAAGCAATATCCAGTTATTTAATATGTATTACGTGTATCCCTCTTTCTGCAACACACACACACACACACACACACACACATGGCAGAAGAGAAAAGGGGAAATTCTCTTTCAATGAGGTGAACAATACTTGACATATCTTGACATATTTTTACTACACACTTCCCCTCTTTGTGACAACTTCCTCACAGTTTTCACTACCAGCGCTACTTACTACTAGGCTGCATATGAATGAAGAAAGATGCACACACACACACACACGCAGAAGAGGAGAGAGAACGAGAAGGGTTGTTTTGCAACTAGAAAGAGGAAGGTACATGTGTCACTCACTGTCTTTGTGACGCAACACGGACCGCTCAATGGACACACACACACACACACACACACACACACACACACACGTTATTCCCGTGTCTTATCCAATCTTGAATGCAAAATATTATGTAGAAAAACTCTTGTTAGTCCTGGGACAACGAGGGATCTGAGGAGGCAAGATGGAGCATGCAGGTACACTCAGTCACCCACCTCTGCCTGTGTGCAACTCACTGGCACAGTGGATTTGCATAGATATTTGCCAGTCAAATGAGATGCATGGAAGAGTAGGGGTGTAACTTTGGAGAGCAAACTCCCCCAGAATTCCCTCTCCTGGGAGACTCCCAAATCCCTTCCAAGAAAAAAAAGGTCAGGTGGGATTTTTAGAAGATAGCTTAGTATAGTTCAAAACTGTTGGACATGTTCACAATGGTTTTATCACACTGATTTCTGGGATTGGTCAAATGGATGCATTGCAGCTGCACACATGCATGCAAAATACATACACAATAAGCTTCTCACACACACATCTGTGTCCAAACTTATATCAGAGAAAAAACACTGTATTGATATTCTCAATGTATCCCACCCAAATCAGCCTCAGGGCAGATTCCTGAAATAAAAGTAGTCACTGTAATTTGTTTTGCTTGAAGATGCATTGTTGATCGAGATGGAAATGTTGTCTTTGTTTTCTGCTAATTGATGCGTGAGGGGTCAAGCTCTTGCTGTCCTTCGGGGGCTTCGATTTCACACACATGACCATGATCCTCATTTTAAGGTCAGTGTTTTCGAAGTTTCATGTTTTTCACATTTCCATGTTGGAGTTTTAGGTGCTCATAAGCAGACTTAGAGGTATAATAAATCATCCATTTGCCTGCCCATTTTTTTTATTACTTTTTATAACTTTTTTTTATCACTTTAACAGATTTAACTTCATTGCTCACTTGCCAGGTTATTGAAGTTGGTAGCTAACTAGTTATTGTAACAATACATTAACTAAAAATCCACAACACACAGATTTGTAATTCTATTTAATTGATTATTATCCTCTTTAACATACGTGTGTGTGTGTGTGTGTGTGTGTGTGTGTGTGTGTGTGTGTGTGTATATACAGTATATGTATTTAAATAAGCTGTTGGAAATCACTGCAATACTCATATTACACGTTACCTCTGATATTAATGACTTACTGTAGATATCAAAAACTTAAATTAAAAACAACTATTATTAAAAAAAATTAATGTTTTTGCACATTTATGAATCAGCTTTTTTATCAATGTAAAATCTGCAGAGTGAGTTGGAAGGGATAGGGACACACTCCATAAAGTGTGTGAATTGAGCCTCTTTGAATTGACTGGGTGACATTTTGAATATGCAAATGTAAGGGTCTGCCATGTGGCCAATTGGTCCTTAAGTTATAATACTATTGAGGCCAATTTTCCTCTATTTTGGAGAATTAGGAATTTGATAGGATCCTCAACAGGCTTCACATTAGTCTCATGTTTCAGCCACAGCTGCCTGTCTACCTTCATGTCAAAGATGATGTTCTTTAATATAGGAAAATATTACTGATACACTATAAGTATCACAAAATATATATATATATATATATATATAAGTATTACACTTTGCTTTTAGAGTATATCCTGGAGTTAAGGGTATTTTGTGATACAAACATGAACACAACTCAAAAAAGAAACATGCTAGTATAGTGTAAAGTGGTTCATTTGAGGTTCTCTTGGAGGACATTTTCTGGATTTAAATGTGCATTTTTCTTTAAAACTATCAACACAACCCAACCATGAAATTTGCCCGTGCAAAACAAACAGTTCAGAGGCACATAATAATATAGACTAAATAAACACTGGCATGCATGGTTTAATGCCTTGTTTACAGCAGCAACAATATTACTGAGCCTGTGTAATTGTGTCTTTGATAGCAATATATTTTAAATAATGATGCCGAGACAAAGGAACAGGACAAGCAGGTTGGCCTGTACTTGTCATAACAAGAGGAGACGTGACTTACAGGAAGCTTCTCAGCGGGCCTGAAGAGGAATTGCACAGACCAGTGGAGATGTGGCTTCTTGTATACAGTGAATATATGCAATAAAACAGTTAAAGGCCCCTATTACAATGATTTGGAGGGCCAGCACTCTAGAAGAAATAACCTTCTTAAGTATTTTGTCTTTTTCTTCAAAGTATCTTGAGTTTGAAGCCCACAAGAAAAAAATGAGAGGGAATAACATGTATCTCACAAGCAGTTTTATAATAAATACTCACAAATGGCCTTTTAAAAAGGGACACTACGCCAATGTTACACATGATGCTCAGTTTACTGGTAATGAGGAGTACTACACAGCCTGTGAATACAGTTAAAGGAGAATTCCGGTCAATTTCAACACGTAGCTCTGTTGTTTGGAAATGTGGAGTAGCAAATAAAACGAAAACAAACGGTGCTGCCTACACCGTGTTATTCTCCTGCTAGCGTTAGCACCTAACAGGCAAGGGAACACAGCAAATTTGACTGAAATATTGGATTGTATGAGTTCGACAATCGACTAGTGTGGACTTTACCGGAAAACAGGAAACAAACAGAGGTATGTGCACTGGCTGGATTAACACAACGTTTATGTCTTTCTGTCACATCTACTGCAGTCAGATTCACTGTGTTCCCTTGGAAGGAATCACTGCACATGGGTAGGCACTTGTAATTACATTTCGAGCATGTTTAGAGGCTTAAAACATGTTTAAAACTTGCCCTGTTTAAGCCTGTTAGGTGCTAACGCTAGCAGGGGAATAACACGGTGTAGGCAGCACCGTTTGTTTTCGTTTTTTTTGCTACTCCACATTTCCAAACAACAGAGCTAAATGTTGAAATTGACCGGAATTCTCCTTTAACTGTTTTAAACATGTTTTAAGCCTCTAAACATGCTCGAAATGTCATTACAAGTGCCTACCCATGTGCAGTGATTCCTTCCAAGGGAACACAGCGAATCTGACTGCAGTAGATGTGACAGAAAGACATAAACGTTGTGTTAATCCAGCCAGTGCACATACCTCTGTTTGTTTCCTGTTTTCCGGTAAAGTCCACACTAGTCGATTGTCGAACTCATACAATCCAATATTTCAGTCAAATTTGCTGTGTTCCCTTGCCTGTTGGGTGCTAACGCTAGCAGGGGGATAACACGGTGTAGGCAGCACCGATTGTTTTAGTTTTTCTTGCTACTGACAGCACTCCACATTTCCAAACAACAGAGCTATATGTTGAAATCGACCAGAATTCTCCTTTAAGTGATATTTTGGATGGAGCTTGAAGAATGAAAAATACCTTAAAAATAACACTAATGATGCCATCATAATGTTATTCACTTGCATCACGGGAATTTCAGGGTCCAGCATTTTCCGAGTTTGACCTATTCCAGGGACTAAAAGTCAGAATCATTTTTAGCTTTAATAGACATTGTTTTCCTCTTTTGAGTGGAATAATAAATCACTGGAGTAGTCCTTTAACTAAATATATATTCCATCAGTACATGCAAAGTTCTCAAACCATGCAGATATTGTTTTTTATCACTATACATGTGTGGGTTGTACTGCAAAGATCAAATGTCACTACCAGAGTATAGATTTGAATAAGATAAACATTAGGAAAACACAGGAAACTGATAACAACCCACATATATATATATATATATATATTGGTGACAAATGGTGCAAAAACATTTGCCATTTTATGTGATAATGAGCTACACTACAGGTTGCTGCACCTTTTTCTTTTGAACATGAACATCTAGTCAGGCCCTCAGTGCGATCAGGCTGCAGCCACTTGCAGACTAATCTGTTGCTGGGACTTATGTCAAATGGTCAAATAATACTGAAAACCCCTAATGTACATCGTTCTTTTCATATGCTAAAAGCTCTCCCATCTGCCCACACATATTTGCAGTATGCAAATTGCCTGAAGCAGCCAACAAATCTGTGCATACGCACACATTAATGCCCCAAAAAACACAAAATAACCACACAGTCAAAATATGAACACAAATGACTGTGCTAAGATGTACAGTACTCACTATCCATGGTTCTTACACACACACACACACACACACACACACACACACACAGAAATGGAGCAGGTGAAATGTGGCAGGTGTGCTTCTACATTACCTGAGGGCTGTTTATCACTTGGTCAGAGTTACAGCAGAGGGATAGTGGTTAAGAAAGTAGGATAAGATCTTTACGCAAACACACAGTCAGAGGTGCAAACGGGTTTTGCTCCTGGATATTGATCCTGTACATACAGTATTTGTTTGCAGAGTGTTTGTGAATGTGTGGGTGTTGCATGTCAGAGATCTCAATACTGCATGACAAATTAACTCTTTATTTCCCCTAAGTGTATGCTTTAGTCATTCCACAACACAGAGTGCTGCTTGGAAACCACCTGCTGCGCAGAGACACTCAAATGCAGGGATGTAGTGGAGTGTCACCTGCTAAATCCAGTTTACAACAAAGTGTAGTCTACATCTGTACAGATGTGAATGCATAGCTTTTATTATTAAAAAAAATTACAAATAATTAGAGATTTAATAAAAAATAAAAAAATTGGAATTTTCCCTTAACTTCAAAGTTTGGTTAAATGTACATAGTGTGTATGTATTTGTTCCACTGATTCATTTGCACTATTGTTGTGCATCATTTTATAAATTTTTTCTGAGATCCAGATCCAGTAATTGGGGATAAGGAAGTGCACAGAAACACAAATATCACCTCTACCGGGCGCAGGATTCATAGACAGTTTAATATAGAATGGACCAACAGATCCCGTTGCTCTGGACGGAGACCAGTGAAGGATATTAGAAGCACTTTTCCGGTGATGGCTGAGCATTACTGCGCAGCCTCCAACTGAGAGAGACGACGTAAATGTGACGTGAGCAACCTGTCTGAAAGTTGTAAGTCTTCTGGTAGCTGTGCCAAGAGAAATCTCAATCATTCCGAATATTGCAGAGACTGAGAGCGTAGGTATATGTAAGGAGATAACATGGGCACAGGCTAATTATTGCTAATTAAAATGCTAGTTAACATTAGTAATTAAACTTAAACAGCCAATGTAAGTCGAAACTGCCTGCAAGCTTCTCCTGTACTATACGTTAATTCCTTTACTATGCGACAGTAAGTCGCTTGGTTATGACACAATCGTTAGCCTATTTTTACAAAACCGTCTGCTACGGAGCCATAACGTGAGATACAAGGTAATGGAGCCTTTTATACATTGTCGTGTTTCTTTAGAAATAAACAATGGACAAATAAAGTCTTCAAACGCTTCAGATGTAAAGTTATTCGCTGTCAAAGTGACGTCAAAATGAATGGCAGTCAATGGAATGCTAACGGCGGGTGAGTGCTTGTTAGCATCAAAATGGTGCCATAGGAGCTATGGGTTGTTGACAGACACTTACCCCCTTGGCAGGATTAAGGCTACATTTAAGTTCAGTGTTTTTTTTTCTGTGCGGTCAGAGCAAACCAGAGTGCCCCACTCCCACAGCACTATGGAGGGATACAGTAGTTCCTCTTTATTTGACATTGAGAATAAAATAGCTCATTTGGTGGTCTATATGGTGACATGTAAAGTATGACTGTGTCTCACATGCGCTACCTCTTCTTACTGCTAATATACAAGGGGTGGACAGAATAACAGAGACACGAAAAGTGTTATTGCAATGGATTGCATTATGCTGACATAAAGAAAGAAATACAAAGGGAGCACACACTGTACATAAAGCAGGGATATGACTAACAAGAGATTAACCCTTTCAGTGCAGAGCACAGTAGCCAGACAGACAAGGTGAGACAGACACAGGACACGTACACCACAAGTTTCATTTTTCGCTTTCTTTCAGCCTCTACTCTTCATCTCACAGGAGTGGAGGTTTCAGAGTTCACTTGACATTTTCTGCTCAGATGTGATTAACTGCTCTCTCTTTTTAGGAAAAAAACAAATAATAAGGTGTATTCCATATAATGGAGCATTCACATGTGTGATGTCTTTTGCTACGTTTATGCTTCGCATCCACACTACTCCGCCATTCCCAAGCCACTAAAACGGAGATATTTGGAAAAACTGCCACCGTTTTGGTTTGAAAACTCTGGGTTTGCTTTGTAATCTGGACGGGCAGAAACGGAGACCTTTTGAAACGACGCCACACGTCAGTCAGTCTATCGGTTAGGTAGGCTTAATGTTACATACCTTTCAGTAGCAGTTTCACCTCATCGTCGGTCCAAACAAATAAATCCCTGGTCTTTCTTTTTGCCATTGTTCTTTCTCCAAAGTATTTTCAACTTATACATACATGATTTTCAACTGCAGAGTAACCATTGACAGTATATAAGAATGGACCAACAGATCCCGTTGCTCTGGACGGAGACCAGTGAAGGCCATTAGAAGCACTTTTCTGGTGAGCGCTGAGCGTTACTGCGCAGCCTCCAACTGAGAGAGACGACATAAATGTGACATGAGCAACCTGTCTGAAAGTTGTAAGTCTTCTGGTAGCTGTGCCAAGAGAAATCTCAATCATTCCCAATCTTGCAGAGACGGAGAGCGTAGGTATATGTAAGGAGATAACATGGACACAGGCTAATTACTGCTAACTAAAATGCTAGTTAACATTAGTAATTAAACTTAAACAGCTAATGTAAGGTGAAACTGCCTGCGAGCTTATCCTGTACTATACGTTAATTCCTTTACTATGCGACAGTTAGTCGCGTGGTTATGACACAATCGTTAGCCTATTTTTACAAAAATGTCTACTACGGAGCCATAACAATACCATTACCTTGCCATAACAGTACAAGGTAATGGAGCCTTTTATACATTGTCGTGTTTCTTTAGAAATAAACAATGGACAAATAAAGTCTTTAAACGCTTCAGATGTAAAGTTATTCGCTGTCAAAGTGACGTCAAAATGAATGGCAGTCAATGGAATGCTAACGGCGGGTGATCGCTTTGTAGCATCAAAATGGCGCCATAGGAGGTTCGAGCTCTGAAGCGAAGCTTACCCCCTTGAGAGTAACGCTAGACAATCTGCTTCCTGTTTACACCGGCACGCACATGCCCAGTGTATGCAAAGGGTCATGTGATATGCGCTGTCAGACAAGTTAATTTGGACAGAGAATAGTTAGCCTATGCTACAGAGCTGAAGCGCTTGTGTAGAGTGGACAGAGATCATTTTTGTTTTTAAAAAAACGTAGTCTACTACGTTTTCTACTACTGACTTTACTTCTGTTTTTTAGTATGGTATCTGTGAATAAATGTCTATTTTAAGCTTATACCTCGTCTGGTCTCCCATCTTTGTTGCAGCCTATGAGCCAGGTTGTGACACGTGTGATCCTTGTTACTCTCACACAGCTATTGGTGAAAATTGCCAAAACCTTTTCCAGTTTTTCAATATTAGGTACTGTAGATGGTTATCGGCACTATGGGGCACATGTTTTTACACAGGAGTCTTGGCTGACTGCCTTTTAAGGGGTAAAAGAGGGGGCTCTGTTTGCAGTGTCAATATTTACAGTGACACAATGCTAAATGAATACTGACTGACTGAGTGGAATCATGTATGTGTTTGAGCGGGAGACAATAAGAAGGAAAGACAGAATTATCAGCATGAATGGATGTCAGATGTCATGGTCTGATGAATAGATTTAGGCCTTCAAAAACAAAACTTCTATCTTGTTTTGGATTGCGTGTACTCACATACTGTATACCCAAAGCAGTTCTCAGAAAGTTCCAGAGCAGTGGAAAGAGTTGAGTTGTAGCATTCGAAACAGCTGGGCCTCTGCAGCTCAACAAGATGATTTAGAAGAGTCAAGCAGTACAGTGCAATGTGATTTAATAGGTGACCAAGCACAAGTGGCCTCTGTCACAATCTACAACCCTCTTTTGCATTGCAAATCAGAGATATGCAAATGAGGGAGGGAAACAGGCTCTGTACAACTTCTCTGCTCACTACACTATCAGTATCTCTTGTTCTGTGTTTTCCCTCTTTTTCAACCCTCTATTTACATTAGCTTCACTTGTCTTTATTCTTCTCTTTGAATACTAAATCTCCATAAATCCTCTTGACATTTATATTCCTTTGTCTTACTTTTTGTGTTTTACATTTCCTGCCTCATATGTTCTGTAAAAGTTTTCTATTAAACTGGTGATGAAATGTGAACAACCTTCCTGCAATATCTCAGCATGCAGTTTCATGATTCAACAGTGTGACTCATTCAAGCTTCATGTTCTGTTGTTTTTCCTGCAAACTACAACTACGCGCAACTTAACGCTGTTTGACTTCAGCCGGTCTTTCTCCCTTCCTTAAAGTTTTCTGTTAACACATCAGCTCATAGCCCCCAGCTACACCTACATCACATAAATCACCATGTTGATTCACATGTTGACTATTGTATTGATACTGTAAACAAAGCAGCAGGGAGAGGCACCAATAATGTGCCCCCCTATCACGAGGAGCTTTTCTTTCATGCACAATGCCACTGAAATGATTTTATTGCCCTCTAGTGGTCAAACATGTTACTTGGAAGATGAGCTGTTGGTCCCCTGCAGCCATCTGAATTCAGTCAAATTTTAACACACAAATACACATGGGCCACATAATGCATTGGGTGTTAATTGAAAAAGATTTATTTTATTGTTTACAGTGCTCAGAGGTTGGTTGTCAGAACAGAAATGTACGTTCAAAAATTCAGATGACAAACATCTTATTAACTCACCATAGGCTTCATTTGAAGGGATTCATTTAAAAATTCTATGATACTTTAGCATACGATTACTTTACCTTAAGACATTAAGGTAGCTAGCATGTACTGTAGCTATCTGCTGCTACCAGTACCTATTGTTGCCAAAGAATGGACATTTCCATGTGATATGATTGAAAGCCCCAAAAACAGCTTTTAAATAAAATATAATAATAATAAATGAACTTTTTTTTTTATTTCTTTTTTTTATATATATATATATATATATATACATACATTTTTGGGGCATTTTCTGCCTTTATTTTGATAGGACAGCAGAAGACATGAAAGGGGAGAGAGAGTGGTAATGCCATGCAGCAAAGGGCCGCAGGTCGGAGTCGAACCCCGGCCTGCTGCGTCAAGGAGTAAACCTCCACATATGGGCGCCCCCTGCACCAACTGAGCTATCCAGGCACCCAAAAAAAAAAGAACTTTGTTTTGACATATTTTTAAACTGTCTGGTCAAGAATGAACTTTCAGCTTTTTAAAGCAAACATGGACAAGAAGTGTTTAAAGTATTCAGAGAAAATGGGAGTATAAACATAAGTTCCAGATCCACTAAAAACTAAAACACTAAACTGACCTTGTTGTGAGATTGTTTTCTCCACAGTAGCCATGCTCATTTTCTCACACGGTGCATTAGTCTCTGTGCTGATCACACTCGAAAACAAATGACCAAAATACAGAAAAAAACAGCATTTAAACTTCTCTCATCAATAGCAGCACTAGATTTGACTCAAACCCACCAAAAGATAAAGGATGTGTTCTACTTACTTCTGAGTATTGGGCACTGGGATAACAATCTACTCTATATGTGAAGATGGAGATTATACTATTGGACACACAGTTACATTTGGGGTGAAACTGCACCACAGGATTAGTTAATTGAACACTGCTTACTTTTGACCATGCATAACATAACTTTTTCTTTTTCATTTTTTGTGTCCGACCTGGACACCTGTGTCCGACATGATAGAAGCTACTGTACTGTACATATAATACCAGGCCTAAAAAATCTCTTTAAACCGTCACAGTAAACGTCTTTTTAATATGATAATAATTACAGTGAATCAGATATAATAATCACTCTGGCATGAAAATCTGTATTAAACACATACAGTACACATTAGTACTTGTTAGTGAAACCAGTATGGCTCAGTGACCCTGTATCAGTTCTGATTCTGAGAGGTATTGAAATACAAGGCAGCCGGTTTTAGGTAGTATACAGTAGTGTTCTGAGTACATGGTTCATTCTTAGTAACTGCTGAGAGATAGTTTTTGATTCCCCATAACAGGAGAGAAGTCAAACACAGTGACAACAGTTTGTACTTTAGACAATATCACAGCTTATATATAGTGGAAGTTTCAGCAAAGCCAATAGAGTGCTATAGTTAAGACATTCATTTACGTATTAACATAGATAGATATGAATATGTCCACTTTCTTACAACTTGGCCAGTGACTTAACTTTGTAAGAAATTGTTACAGAATTGTTTCGACACATTTGTCAATATATCTGTGATAGTCTTATAGAATACATTGTATGAAGAATACACTGTTGGCTGGGTTGGTGGAATCATAAAGCTCAGGTTATGGCTCCGAGAAGACGTGGGGCTTTTGTTAGCACCGTGTACAGTTCACAGCCTCGACCATGCCAGACGGGAAACTTAAACGTGACAACCTTAACTATACATATTTAGAGCAGAGTGGTAAAAAAAAAAAAAAAAAGAAGAGCCATTTTATAGCGGTACATCTTACATTTGGACCAAGTAGTATTTACAAATTCTTTATATGCTTTGTTTTAGGTTATATCAGCTCTATATGGATCAGTTTAGTAACATTAAGACAATTAGTTGTACATATTTTTTTTATATTAAATATGCTATATAGTTTTATTAATTGTCTTGATACTCACTGCAATGCATTATGAATTAGATGTTAGAATTAGAGGTTTTTGCAATTACTAATTGGCCCAAGTCTGTACGTGACATACGATGCAGTGCATACAGTACAGCAAGTGTAAAAAGAAAGTACTGTAATAGCCGTAGAGAGGTAACAGCAGTGAGTCGATGTCAGTCAGAACAGTACATTGGCACCTTGGCAATGCTCACTGGGTCCCAGACCCAATCTAAACCTGATACTTGGTGAAAGATGAAACAGGAAACAAGCTGCTACACTACTCTGTGTGTGTGTGTGTGTGTGTGTGTGTGTGTGTGTGTGTGTGTGTGTGTGTGTGTGTGTGTGTGTGTGTGTGTGTGTGTGTTTCAGTATGCTGGTATGGCTGAAGAAAAACAGGAAGAAAGTGTTAAGTGAAAGAAAGCTTGTCCAGAAAATGATTAAACGACATCACACAAATTGTGTTTCACAGACAGACCAAGTTGCTGTTAAGGCTTTGTTGTATACAAGCTTGTAAAGTGAGGTTATCAGATACATAAATGCACCCATTGAGTTGTCACAAAGGTAACACCAGTGTAAGAGTTATATTTCCCAATATCTATACCCAATAAAAAGGTTAATACATTGCAAAGATTTTGGCATGTGAAGTGCTGAGGTCATACATCACAGTGTGTACATAATATACTGTTAATACCCATTACATGAACACTAGTTTCGCTTTGCCAGACCTTCCTCCACAGCGCTGCAGAGGAGGGTCTGGCTAGTCCACACAGCATTCCGGGATGGGAGAGAAACGTGCTCTGGTTTATTGACATTTCTTTAAACCAATCACAATCGTCTTGGAAGGCGCTAAGCACCGGGCAGAGCCATGGTGCCGCTGCAAAATAGCATAAGGAAGGAACTTGTTTTGGTGGAACGTGTACGTTCAAAAGTTGTTTTAGTCGTGCAACAGAAAACTCAGATTGGACAGATAGTCGAGCTAGCTGTCTGGATTTACCCTGCAGAGAGCTGAGAAAAGGTTAACCGTAGTCCTCATAAATCCACCGGAGTTTAAAATTCCAACACTAAGAAAGCAAAAGGTAACGGACATCCAGCCTAAAAGAGGGACATCCGGCAGAATTTGCGGGGCACCGGAGCAATCCCGGAAGTGGAACGTCGTGGCTATAGACTACATGAACACAAACACTGTGGAAAACTGCTCCAGTTTGTGTTCTCCACATCGGTGAGTCCAAAAACATCCAGCTGATGAGCTATCAATATCAGCATTAAGCAACTGAGCGACACCAGCTGTAGCCAATTTGTGTCGGTCAGTTCAGTCAGTCTTACACAGTTCAAAGAGAATACATTGTACAGTATAGTACCAACTTAGTGAGTTAAAAACACACTTTAGTAAAAAGTAGATAAGTGAGTATCCAATAGAAGTGCAAGCTGTACAAAAAAAAGCAAAACAGTGTAAAGAGCTTAATATAGTATGTATTGTCTAAAAGTTTAAAACATTATAGTGGATATATTTTCTTTCTTTCATATATTTTTATATCTGACTTGTACACAATTTTGGCTTTCTCATTTCTTTATTGTTCTAGCAGAATTGTGCAAATACATTAAAACTTGTCTTCACTGATCCCTCTTCTGCTTTCAGCTAACCTTTTAATTCCTGCTTTTCTACTGATACTTTGCAGCAGATACCACTGTGGTAGGCATGACTTTGTCAAATTGGCATATTTATTAAGATTATCCATCCATCTGCCCTACCATGAATTTCTCTGTCTTCTTTTTTTCCCCTGCAGGGCTACGGTCCTCCGCTCCAGCAGAGGGAGCCATATCTCATGAATTGAAGCCAGACTCCCATTCAGTGCTCCCATGTTTAGAGCCTGTAAACCACCGGCAGTTGGAGAAAATATGCTGGAGGACAAACAAGGAGGTGGATAAACACTCCACTCCTCTGTTTACAAAAGGATGATCAAATACCTCGAGAAACAAGAGATAGATTAAGAGATGTCTCCCCCCCTCTCCTCCTCCTCCTCCTCCAGGCTCCTCGGCGTGGGAGTGAGTTTGGGTGTCTGACGGTGTGTGTGCGTATCGTAGGCGGCTCCAGCGGGCCTTGTTCTTGTACAGGTGACCCATCATGTTCTGGCTGAGCGGGCTGGGCTCGGTGAAGCGGTGCCACTCCTCAAACAGAGGCTCCACGATGTAGGAGATGAACCCTGAGGAAAAACATAACGAAGGTGGGTCATTTACTGATAAGTTGAGGGACATGTTGATGATAATACTCTATACAGGTCATGGTGTGTGTGTGCACTGTAGTTATTACCTATCTGAATGGCTGGGACAGAGTCAGCCTGCTGGTTACACTGAGGACTAATCTCAAAGTCAAACTTTCTTTCCAGGTCACCTGTCAGGTTAATAGCCAAAATTCAGAAAACAGTATCCACATGAATAAAAGAGATACCATAACAACATATGATGCTGATGCAGACCATCATACAATCTTTAGGGTAATATTTTAACACTTTGATGAATGCCAAAGAAAGGTAGGGAACACAAGTATTTTTTATTCAGGTATCAATACAATTACTATCTCTGAAAAGATTTTCATCCAGGTCTTAATTAAGACTTCAGAGCTCCAATTGTTCAGATATATCCGACTTGGTGCTTAATGTACAAAAGGTGCCTGAAAACCAAACAAACATGGATGCCAGACGTCTGCTAAAGTCTGTTTTTCAAGGAAAGGAACCCCATATTTATGGATATAGTGCCATGTTGGTGACAGTATATTTAACCCTCACGCAGCCACCTCTTCAATCTTAAAACAGTCTTGAGTTGTCCTGTAAGTTTCTTTCAATTGTCATTTAATATGAAGCCAGGTGGTTTGTGGGTGTTGTGGTCTTGCTCTAAAAATATTTCTGACGTGAAATTGAGACTATAAATAATTTCCACTGCAGTAAATAAATGTTAATGGTATCTAGGTATTTGAAAACCACTACAGCATTAAAGTGCTACATGCCGTCCCTTTCATAAGACACCAAAGTATTTTATCTTTTTGTATCTTTTTTAACCACACTTTACTCACCCTGCCTGTAGAACTCCTCACACACCCTCTCACTCCACTGTTTGCTCAGCTCCCAAAACCGACATGGATTACAGACGTCTGCACATTTCAGAGCAATCTGAAGGCAAAGAGAGAGCGAGAGAGAGAGATTCACGCACACACTGTGCAGCTAAGCTAGCTTTACTCTTTAAATTAAGTATACATTATAGTTTGATTTGTTTGTGAAACATGCATGGATATGATAAGCAGTATACCTGCAGTATAAAGTGCCTGTGAGAAGCGAGCTGAAGGTCCAGGTCCTGGTTGTCCAGATGTTCTCTGAAGGTTGACAGGAACTCATTCTGCCTGCTGATGTCTGTAGCCAGGATGAGAGAGCCCAGCTGCTGTTCCATGTCCTGCCTGCAGAGTAGAGGGGGGCACCACTGAGCCAAAACATTGTATCTTGTATGTTGGTAACAATTCTTCAATGACCAAAGGAGTAAGGAATCCTTATAAATAATGTTCATATTATGTGTTTCTGTAAAAGTTCTTCTGACATGTCAGCAGGCAAGTGGGACAGCAGTTGTGACTCTCGCAGCATGCCTACAGTGGATCTCCAGTGGTGACTCTCCAGCACAGACGTGTTCTGTAAACGGGTTTCAAACAGACTCGGTTACAGGCTGGACACTAAACCTACCGCACATTTAAACCCACACGCTGACACATATCAGCACACCTGTGTGTACCTGGTAGAGGGAGGCCAGGTGGTGTCTGGTCTTAATGAGGAAGGGCTGGTTGACTCCAGGATGGTCAACGTCGTGGGTGGCGGCTGCCATCAGACCCAGGAACACGTCCAGAGGACTCAGCTGCTCTGCCAGCTACAACACACAAAGGGTTGACAGGGCAATGATTGTTCCTTATGTAGGAGGGACACTTGCACTCCTTTCAAATGAACTTGATTGCTATGATGTCTAAAGCTTTAGTACGTAACTTTTTTTGATATTAATGAACGTCCGTTACATTCAAGCCATTGCCAAATGAGTTGCTACAAAGCTCATTAAGACTATCAGCTCCACAAAACATTCTTTGTATTTCAGAAATGTCCGGACTGTGTTTGTACTTGTCCATGTAACTTATACAACTGTATTCTTTGTTGGTTCATCATTGCTTTTGGAAAACAAATAGTTCCTTTTGTGATTTAAGTATAATAGAGGACACTTTCTGGATAATTTTATAAATAAAAAATAAATAGGTAAAATAAGTAAATTTACCTGACATTAAATCATTTTACCTCAAAGTTTAAAACATATTGATTTTAATTTATAACAGACATAGGTGTGTGTGTGACCGGGTTAAGATTAATGCTTAATGGCATACACTGTAGATCGGAGAAGCAGCAGGCTTGACATCTTATATTGTGAGTGTGTGCTTGTTATCTAGAACCCACTGGCGTGTGTGTGCTGTGCTGAATGCAATTTATTTATGTAAGTGCTTCTAACTAAATAGCTGCACCACAAAGTGCTTTACAGCGCAACAAAAGGACACAAAAGCAATTACTGAATAAAAGGGAAAGATGCAGAGAATCTTAATCTGGTCAGAGGGCTTTCGGGATTTCTCCAGGCTGAGGATGGATGTGTTGACGAGTCTAAGTGAGCAGGAATTATCCCTCAGGAAGACAAGCTAATAGAATATGTCAAGGAGAAGCTTAGGTCTGGTGAAGCCTTATAGTGTGTGTGTGTGTGTGTGTGTGTGTGTGTGTGTGTGTGTGTGTGAGAGAGAGAGAATACAGCATTATTCATTACCTTGGGCTCCTTCAGGTAGCAGTACATGGCTTGGGTGACATCAGCAGCATGAACAGCATTGTGATAGGGATTCTGGGAGTGGTAGTCCTCTTGCACCATGCCTGGCAAGACACACAAGGTTAAACCCCATTAAATTATCTCAACTTCCACATTTTTAATCCAATCTTAAATGTCATTTAACACTACTGAAACTCTTATATAAATGCTTTAATTTGAAAATCAGAGCACAGTCTTATGTGTAAGTATGATTCAGTGATTTTACCTCAATGTTTTGATTCACTGGGGCATGTGAACACACAATTTAGATTTCTTAACAGTTATTCAAACTGCATAATTTGACAACAGCTGCAGCAACCCAGTAAACAAATGGACAAGGGCACAGGGATGTCTCATAGCAGGCAGCAACAACCAGCGAGGCAGTCCATTGCCTTTGTCAAGGCCGGGAAGAGGGCACAGCAGCAACCAAGCCCACCAGGGGGGCTCCCTGCTGCAGCACGGGACCGTCAGCTGAAGGTCAACCTTGGGCTCAGAATCTCAGACTACCATTGCAGTGACCACACTTAGGCCAGACACGGTGCTGATGTTGGAAACAACAAGGCAAGTGGAGTTGCGGGGAGTAAGTCCGGATGGAGGAGGCCTTCGAGAGGAAGAGGGCCCTGTATGAGGGGCTGGTAGGCGAGCACCAAAGCAGGGGATGAAGGACCGGGGCGTGAGCCCATCGAGGTCTCCGCAGGCCAGTCACTCTGCAGGGTACTCAAGCTCCTGGGAATTACTGGACTGAACAGCAGGAGAGCCATCAAGAAGATCACAGATGCCACGGAGAAGTCGTTGAGTTGGCTGTAGATAAAGCAGGGTGATCTGTGGGGGCCTGATCAACTCTGGCAGGGTCGCCTGGGCGAAGATGTCTGACGTTGAAAGACCTGAAAAACCGATGACCCCAGGGAACATCACTGATGATGCTGTGTCAAATTGCATCGAAAGGTGTGTGTTAAACCCAGACACAGTACAGTGAGAAAGCTGAGAGTAGCAGTGGTTGCGAGGGTTGCTGGAGATTAGGGCCGATGAAATATAATGAATGTATGAGACAGGGAGAAACTGAAGACACAATAACTTATCTATGTGGTAATGTAAAAATTCATTTATAATCAACTGATGATTTTAAAGTTTACATTTTGACCACCAATGTCACAGTATTAGCTCTGGTTTTCCGTTGTCCAACGACGAGTGGAGAAAAATCCTGTTTCTGTAGGTTCTCTTTATACATCACGTTTTGTGTGCGTAAAAAACAGAAGAAAGAACAAAAAGAAGATGCTGACTGTGCACTTCGTTTCCATAGCGACACACAGCTCATTGTTGCTCTGCAATATCTGATATCAGCAGTTAGCATGCTATGGATACTGGATTAATATTCTCTTACAACAATGTCACTTTATCCATATACGTTTTTATTGTGAGGAACATAAACCCTGTGACTCTTTTGTAGTGACTGATTGGCAGACAAAAGAACCAGTTGACGTCAGTCTGGGCTTCCCTTCTCAGCTTTCAAGAGCATTCTGCCCCGCCAAAAAGGCCGCCGGGTGCACTTTTTAGAGAGTAAATGCTTTCTATGAAGTGGTGACTAATGGGGGGAATGCTATGTGTTAATACACCAGTGCTCCTAACCATGTAAATGTTTAAAAGGAATTGTCTCAAGCTATACTGAAAGTTGTTTAAAGCCCAGTTCAGACAAAAGATTTGTGACGAGAGGAGTTGAAACTTGCAACTACTTGCAACGTTAGCGTTCTACAATGTTCTTAAACCTGCCAGATGACACCAATGCGACGAGACTAGACGGTGTATCATCTTACATTCTTCAGTTCTAACTTCCGACTTTCAGGCTTTTTTTTGTAGCTGGACATATAATGTATTGCATCTACAGTATATGAATGTGGATAATGTGATAGTGAGATGCTCGCTAGAGTTGCATTTCTAGTGATAAATCAGCGAAAACAACATATTTATGCGATTCACTGCTTTGTTTTAACACCGCTCTTCAGTTACTCTCTAGCTCGCTTGACCAGATACCGTGCTCGCAGGCAAACAGGTGATGTCCCTTACGTTCTAAAACCAGCTTCTGGCAACTTGACCAGCTGAGTCGCAAGGCGACGCCATCAGCTGGCTTGAGTCGAGCTGCGATGGGCCAGTTCTGACCGCTGCGGTTTAGTCTCGTCGTGAATCTTTGGTCTGAACTGGGCTTAAAAGTCTAGCAAATTCAAGTCAATTAGACTATAATATTAGGATGCACTTTTACATCTCTTCTTGCTGGAGGACAAAGCGGGACAGAGGTTGGATGGGTGAAATCCCTGAGACTTGCTTGCAGCTTACCGAGAAACCTGTGCAGTTTGACCATGTCCAGCTGGAAGTGGTGAACGAGACCGTAGATGTTGAAGAGATGGCACATCAGAGTCACCAGGCTGTTACCTACAGCACACAAATTCATTCAAGAAAAGATGTTTTTAGTGCAGTACGTTTGAAAATATCCTTTTACAGTACACAATGTATTTAATAACTTTATTGTGCCAGAAAGAAAACACACTTTCAAATCTAATCTAAGAATTAATTTAATAAATAACAAAAAGAAAACAATGCTAACTTAAATAGTTCAGTTGGTGAAGGAACATGGTAGGTGAGGGATAACATATGTTAAACTTTAAGTAATACATGAAACAGCCATCTTACCATTTGTAAGACGATCAAAGAGGAAAATGTCAAAGTTCCATTTGCCTACATTTGATAGCATGTGCTGTAAAGAAAGAGTTTTCAGAACTGATCAGTGATTCATACCTGACACACAAATAGTCGAAGCTATAGGGTACCTGCACTTTAAATGTGTATGGGCTGTGAGTGTGTGTTCTTACTGCAGCTTGTCCCAGGTAGTCGTCGTCTAGTAGGTGTAGTGACCCGGGGGTGTGAGGCACCAACCCCTTGAGCAGCCTGGAGGCATGGCAGTATCTCTGAAAGCTCAGCAGACGCTTTCTCCCGGTGCCGGCCTCTACCTCCCCCTGCTGGGCGCTGGCTGAAATTACAAACGATTTGCATTAACAGTAGGGGTGGAACAGTACATGTATTCATATTGAACCGAAACGGTACGGGCGTCTCGGTTCGGTACATGACTTTACACGGAGAATACACGGTATAAAAATAAATAAAACTTGCGTGCAAATTAATGAATGTAATGCAGAACTACTGTTAGATACGCGTTTCTTTAGGAACACCTAATCTATAGCCCCCCTTCAATGTAATTTGCACTTTCATAAATAAGAGATGCTGTATTTTCTGTTTTATAGCTGATTGTCTTATTTTGTTTACAAGTTACAGATGGAGTCTGGAGATGATGTGGGGTACTTCTTGTTTACATCTTACTTTACATACTTCAGGCTGATGCAGCTAGCTCAGAGGAGAGACTGTATGACACTAGGTGGTACAGCCTGAGACATGCACAATAAAAAAAAAAATTCCTTCTGCATTTTTGTTTTGCTTTTCCCTCCATTGTACCGAACCGTGATGTCTGAACTGAGGTATGAATCGAACCGTGACTTCTGTGTACCATTCCACCCCTAATTAACAGACCATGCAGCAGATACCTGACAAAGTAGTGCATCAGTGACAGATAAGCATCTTAAAAATAGTTTTATGATTTCGTGAATTACATATGCTCTTTCACAAGATTATTGTTTTTAGTTTTGAGCAATTAAGTGCAAGTTAATGCTCCATCAGGTAAGTAAAATATGGGTCTCACTTTTGTCAGTAATTTAAATAAAAATAGGACAATAATAGCAGATAATCTCTCTTAATTTATCTACAGGACTACTCAACTCAAACAGCTTTATGTTCTTGCAGCCTCCCTTTATTTAAAAAAAGTATCAGAGCTGGCGCAACAGATGTTCATCTACCTACACTTAGTTGTCAGTTTATTAGGTACACTGAGATAAAACTAATGTAGCTAATACAACAGTCCTGTAATAAATCCTCCCTTCATGAAGATTAACATTTCAGTTTTTGTTTGAACTGTTTTAGAGAGCTGTTGCTTCAACTGTTTGATCATTTTGGAGGCTACAGTACATGGTGTTGTTGAAATGTATTGCAGTGTAATGACAGGTGTTTCTATTATTTTGTCCACCCCATTTACATCAGTGAGGGTAGGCTAAATTTTGACATTTGATTTACCTTACACATGCATTTACTTTCATAGTGCAAAAATAAGATACATTGAATACACACAACCCTCAGCTGGAAGGTTACACATTTGCTGTTATCACTGTGATCATAGTGTTTGAAAGTTTGAACGGGATTCCTGAAAAACTATACTGTTTTTTTTTGTAGAGAAAATATATTATTTCTAAGAAAGCAAATAGATGAGAGTTGTGTTAGTGGACAAAAAATATCTGACATGGTCAATATAGTATGTAACACTGTTTTGCATTCAAAAGGGTGAGGAGACTTACTTTTTAGGATTCGCAGGTCAATCAGCGGGTAGGAGCCTCGTCTCTCAACCAGCAGCACACCAGCATGACCAGTGTTCAGTCTGCTATCAGCTGCACATAGACAGAGAGAGAAAAAGGGGTACAATATGGGTAATATAAATAATAAGTAGAGAGGGGAGGTGAGTATAGAAATAGAGGAACAAAGCAAGCAAAAGGTTGATGGCTAAACAATAAGTCAAGCTGCCAGAGGGGTGATGAGAGAACAATGGAGCAAAGATTTTCAACATAATCACCCTCGTAAAAGCAGATTCAGAGGTTTTGGTGTACATGTACGTGTGTGTGTGTGTGTGTGTGTGTGTGTGTGTGTGTGTGTGTGTGTGTGTGTTTTGTGCTGTGTAGACTAGGCAGCTATCTGGTAAACATACAGTGGAAAAGTGGCATCATTCCATATTTATTCATCTTATAGTGCAACAAACAAATATAAACCGCTTGGGGGAAGTGAGTGTAAAGACTAGAGCTAAGGAAATAGAGGAAGAAAGTAATCAAAAAGGGCAGCGGGGTGATGAGAGAATGAAAAAGTGTTCCCAACATAATCAGCCTCATAGAAGCAGATTTAGAGTCTCTTAAACCAGATTCTCTGAAAACAAGAGGATCTTTGACATCGCTGAATCACCAGGGCATCATGCATCTGGGCCGAGTTTGCCCAAGGAGAATGGATTTCACACCACTGTGCAGCTGCTATGGTGCATGATTGGTGCTAAATTGACTATGTACATTCTGTTCATTTCATAATTGTTCTCGTTTTTAGGAGTGGTCTTCATTTCTGCTACAAAACAATAGTTTTTCTATTTGAAGTTTGATTCTAAAACAAGATGAGAGAAAAAGGAAATGTGTATTACTGACATTCTCCTAAATGGATATCAAGCGTTTTTGTCTACTGTATGTACTGAAAATGTCTGCAGAGGCAACCTTTTGTATTTCTTATCCTTGCTGCGTGAGCACCTAACAGACGGAGAGGGAACACAGCAGCACCATGGGTCCTCGAATACTAAATACTGCCTCTATAGGTAGAGTATAGTATAGAATACTCTATAGCAGTGGTTTTCAAACTTTTTTCAATAATGTACCCCTTTTGAATTGTTTCTTTAAGCCAAGTACCCCCTGACTAGCGCTAATCATTTTCTGTAGAAAAAAAGTGTATATAAACAGGAACAGTACAGCTGTCAGCGATAGATTTACTAAACAACAGCCTCGTAACTGAAAAAAACATTTAAATGCTTAAATGAGAAAACGAGACAAAAACTGTAAAAAAAAAGACAAAAACTTCAAAAAGAGATGGTAGAAAGAAGGAAGGAAGTAAGGCAAAAATAGGTCAAAATAGTATCAAAAACTTCAAAAACCGTGACGAAGAAAAAAGCGAGAAACTTGTAAAAAGTAGAAGGACAGTAGAAGGAAGGAAGGCAAGATTAGGTCCAAAGAAGGCGACACAAATGTCACATTTTTGGTAGAAAAAAAAAAGTCTACATAAAGAGGAACAATGTTCTGGAAAACAGCCTACTAACTATTAAACATTTTGTTAAATATCTCACGTACCCCCTGCAGTCCTCCAAAGTACCCCTAGGGGTACACCCACCCCCATTTGAGAAACACTGCTCTATAGTATAGAATACTGTTTAAAATGCTCAACTCAACTCGCACACCCTGAGGCCAGTGACAAGACACAACAGAACTAGGTCCTAAGTCACAGCGCACACGCATGAAATTTCCACATGAATAAACTGAAAACTATGAAAACTATTAAATAATTTACAGATCAGACATGAGGAACTGGAGCGTATTATGTCCCCACGGTTGTCAGTCCACACCACCTCTGTGACTTATGAGAGCAGCTAAACTACCTGTTAATGGGGTTGGAGTCACTATGGTTACTCCCTCAGGTTGCCAGATCTTGTGGGTGTGGGTGTTGCCAAAGTGGCACAGTTTGAAGGCAATGAGTTGTGGTTTTGGTGTGCTGTGTGTGCTGTGTAAGCTGCTATACATGAAATATAAAGTTAAAAAAGGGGCATCATTTTCTATTTATGCATCTCAATGTCCAACGAACGAATATAAAGCGTTTGGGGGAAGTGACTCAGTCTGGTAAAGTAAGGCAGAAGAGTCCTGCTGGTCTAGTTTGAGCAAGAAAAGGAGAAAAGAGGGAAATCCTCTTTGCTTTTTTTATCCTGTGTGCTGGTGGGCAAGGAGAGGGGGAAATACATAATCTGGGAAATCCCACCTCCCACCCCCCCCCCCTTCAACACAGACAAACACTCAGACACACATCTCGCTCTCCTCCTTCACTCCAGCTATCTCTCCATACTTCCATTTTATGTGTTAGTCCATTTTAATACCTCCCCTACCTCTGGCTCCAGTATCCACATCCTCTCTCTCTCCATGACTACTCCCTCAACCTTCCTTTCATTTTTGAAGAACACCAGAAATGTATTTTCTTAATAAACTGATTAGTTGGTCGGTCTATAAAATGTCAAAAAAGAATGATGGCAAAGCCCAAAGCCCATGTTGACATATTCAAATGTCTTGTTTTGTCCAACCAGAGGCCCACAATCCAAATAAATGTTTAATATGATAGAACATTAGGAAACCAGTTAATGGTGACATTTGGGGGACTGGAACCAGTGAAAATTCATTTTTTTGGGATAAAAAAAATTAAAGGACGATTAACTGACTAGCAAAATAATTGCTGATTAAAGCTCTGGTAGGTACTTCAAAAATTCCATAATAATCTTTCAGCACACTGTAATTCAAGTGGTCTGAGAGAAAGCTATACTTCTGTTTGCTCTGTTTCCTGGCTTTAGAAAATCAATCCCGTGAAACTTTGGTCAATCACAGGTCATTTCAGAGAGAGCATTCCTATTGGCTGTTCTGCATTGCCAGTGGAAGGAAGGATGTGCCTTAATTTGCCATATTGTTTGTAATAGTGTTTGAACTGCAGGTGAATTATCTTCAAAACTGAACATATTTTACACATTATCTTTTAATCCAGCGAGCTTCTCTACTTTGTTTTGCTATCACAAATGTCCTAATAAAAAGAAGAATTTTCAAAAAAATGTTTTCAAGATTTCATGAACTGTAAAATGCTGAACTCTGAAACTCTGTACTTTTCAACCTAAATATACCTATAAATACTAGTCTTTTTTTTAAGCCCTTTACATCCTTGGAAATGTCAGAATGACTCACTATCCTCGCTGACAAGTTATCTCACAGTGTCTGTATGTGAAACCGCACGCAGATAACTCCTTAGAGGGTGAGAGGCTATCGACCGAGGTCATCACGATGCAAAGGAAAAGTCACAGGCAGTGAACAGCGTACATTTGTTTGTTTCACACCTTATGAGTCAGTGGTTGCGCACAGGTAATTCCCCACAGTATGAATCATCACTTCATCATAACTTTTCAAAGGCACATTAAAGATTTATATGTCCATTGTTCCATTTTTATTATCAACTGATTAGTGGTTAAAGTATTACTCTTTGCCCATCTTAGTATTCATTAGTCTTGTTTATATGCTAATATGAAAGCAAACATTAGCATGTACAGACGGAAAAATGTCATGTCACTGTTGTCTATTACCATAATTGTACAATATGGGATTTACCTTATTTCCTGTCATTACTGTTGAAATTAATAAAACCATTCTTTAATTGAACTAATTCACATCGAACTGTCAACAATATTAACTTTGCATCTCTGCGGTGTTGCACACAGACAGACTCGGCTTGATTGTCGGTATTACTTCAGTATCATCAGTACAGCTGCAGCACAGCAGATGGTAACACACTCTGGCTTTACAGCCTAAATCCCTCATTTCACTGTCTACTCTGCCTGGGCATCTGAACCGCTATGAACCTCGTCTCGACCCACGTCAATTACAAACACGCATGCCTAAATATACGGCCAGAGGCTTAGTTCTCAAAGATAATCTGTCACTGAAACACACACACACACACACACACACACACACACACACACACACACACACACACACACACACACACACACACACACACACACACACACACACACACACACACACACACACACACACACACACACACCTTGTCAAAAATGAAAACGTGCACCAAGGCATGGAGTCAAAAGTCGAACATTCAAATGCAAAAACTGATGAACAAACCCACAAAAACCACGCACCGAAACCCTTATTCATAAACGTCACCTGCCAAAAAAAAATTACCACTATTTTTATAAGACAAATAAACAATAAATTGTACAAAAAAAATTACACATTGTTAAGAAATGTGCCCAAAAAAAATCCAACATAAAGTCACACACTATCTGTTTTCTGCAGTGGATGTGTTTTCATGTAGCATACACAGTTACTGGGTCAAACGACATTAAACATTTATGAGAAATCTGACTCCTATAAGATTAGCTGTACTTACTGTAACATGTATTATGTGCAAGTTACCTTTCAGATGACCGCTTCTGTCCTCTACGTCATGCTTCGCCTCCTCTAACTCTTCCTTCTCTGATTCCACCCAAGTGCTCGCCTGACTTCTCTCGGGCCCCCGGGGGCCTCCTCTGCGAGCCTTCCAGGCTGCCCTGAGCTGCCGTATGAGAGCCGGAAGCTCCAGGGCCAATGACAGGCCCCCACAGGTAATAGGAGGCGTCCTGAGAGGCCCCCAGACCGGCGAGCGGGGAGCCTCGTCTGGACAGACCCCAACTTCAACCTCAATGCCAAGATTGGAGTCCCGCATCTTGAGATCAGGGCCCCAGAACCCATCCAGTACTGGCATCCTCGCACCAAAAGACAACAGATAGGTGACAGACAGGTTCAAGGAAATGAAAGATCAAAGTAAAGACATGGGTGAAACTGAGGAAGGAGAGAGAAAAAGTGATGGTTGTGAAAAAGAGAGTAGGAGAGGAAGTTGACTGTCAGGTAGCCATAGGTGAGAAGGAGGAGGACAGACAGACAGATAGTAGCAAGTCAGAATGTTGGACAGAGGAGTAAAGGCTGCAGGGAGAGACAAAATCAGCAGCTGGAAAGAAAGAGGGACAGAGAGACTGAGAGCAAATGGGTGCGGAGTGATAAAAAAAGACAAAACAAGTGCAGAGAAAAGAAGCAGGGAAAAGCCAATGAAAAGAAGTGAGAATCCGTCTCTCTCTCTCTCCCTCCCAGAGTCAGCCACTGGCGGTCTGCTCCCTCCTTCTGCCGCATTCTCTCTCCTCTCTACAGTCTCACTCACGCCAGTGTTGTTGTGGAGTCTAAAAGCCCCTCCTCTCCCGACTCGGAGCTCACTTGCGCTATCTCTCACTCTGCTACATATGCTGCTACACCAACGGCCGACCAATAGGATTGTGTGAATGATTGTGGGGCTTTGGGTCCACGGACACAGTCTCATGGTTAAGTCAGTTGGACCACACAGAGTCATACCTTCCCCACACCAATCTCTATGACAATTTTTCTTTTTTTATCCAACATCTGTCCATGTATCCATCCAAATTTCTCAGAGCGTACAGTGACATGCTCATATTGCTTGTCTTATCTTACACTATTTGTGCTCTGCTCAGTCTCCTTAAATCAAATGATTTAAATGGCCTTAACTAACCCGGTTTTAACTCAGATGAACTAAACATTTGTTTGGGACTGAAAACACAGTCTTCCTGTTGTCCTTAAATGTCACACACACCCAAAGGCTTTCCTGTGACTGCTGAAAACCAGATATCAATTAACATGAATACAATTAGGGGGATGTAAGTAAATAAGACCTTTGTGTTCCTCATTGCATGCACTTAATACTGAAGGATGGAGTGCTACATTATAACCATTGTGGAAATGTTCCCTTGAGAAACAGTCACATGCAGACAAAAGTACACACACACACACACACACACACACACACCCTTGAACACCACATATCAGACATAAGAAGTTGCAAGAAATCACGAGACAAAGAGCGTTAAGATAAACTATACAGGCTGTGAGAAACTGTGAGAGGCAGGCAGTGGGACATAATGTACAGCTGCTCAGTGGAAATGCACCATGGCTATGTACTCCATGTATTGTTTTGTTGTAGTTGAGCTAAGATTCCTAACTCTGTGAATGTGTGAAAAGAAATAATGTGACAAAAAGTTAAAAAAACAGAGATCATGGCACAGAATGAGAAAAAGATATTAAGAGAGTCGACAAGGTCAGTGGTAGTCTTGAGGAGTAAACCTGGGAGTCAGCCAGAGCACACGCACACGCGCACGCACACACACACACACACATCATTTATTTATGTCCACATGAAGAAAAATAGTACAGGGACACAAATAATACCGATGCAATACAATACATACTGTACACAAACTCATGGACCAGTGGCACGCAGCAGATCTTCACAATATCACTTAACAAACCATAATACTCACTTCTTAAGGGTATAAGTAGCACAATACTCAGTTCTTAAGGGTATAAGTAGCACAATACTCACTTCTTAAGGGTATAAGTAGTACAATATTCAGTTCTTAAGGGTATAAGTAGTAGCGTCTCAGCGATCTGTTCTCAGGTGTGATGCAGGCAATGAGTGACCTGAGTTGTGGGAAACCAGATAGAGAGGTTGAATCTAGTAGGGAGGACTCACAGAGTGATCAGCAAAAGGAAGACATGCAAGTTTTCCCTGAAGATTCAGTCCGGTCCAGTGTTGTTGTTGTTGATGTTGGTGTAAATCCATAAGAGTTCGCCAGGCACCTGCAGATGTTAGCAGGTGACTGTGACCACCATATGTGGCTGTTGCCTTGACGACAGTGATAGGGTCAGTTATAATATCCTCTGAGACCATCACAGTCCCAGAGTCAGACCGCACCCACTCCAGTGACACTCCTGTTCTGATACAGAGGTCATTCAGATCTGGCCAGTCCGACCAGACCCCAAAACCAGCAGAGTGGGTATCAAGTTTTCCACTGTTTTTTCTTTTGAATCCTAGGAAGTGGGGATCCGACTCCCTGGCCAATGGGACCTTGTGTCTTCTTAGGTCCAGAAACAGGGAGGATCGAGCCAGCTCCCCTAACATCTTTGTCGTCGCTGTTCAGCATGTTTAGAAGATGGGAAATCTGCATGCTGGTGTAAATCCACTCTATGTTTGGTACTCCCAGTCCCCCTTCCCACTGGGGGGTAAGAGATAATGTTACAGGTGCTGTGTGTGTTGAGTCCAAACCATTTTCGCACTAAGCTCACTATTTTGTTATTCATTTCACTCAGAACTTTCTGCTGGATGTGAGTGTTGGAGAACAGATGTTGCACTTTTGATAGTGCTACCTGTCTGATAGCCTCCAACTTCATAGTCAGAGGCAGTGGGCATCTGTCAATCAGGTCCAATCTAGATGTAAACTCGGACAAGATGGTGTTTACTTGCTCCTTCCATTCTCCTGCAATGTTGATTTTATGTCCAAGGTAGCTGTATGTCTCATGAAGAGAATATACACGTATGGGCAGGGGCGCCGCCAGGAATTTTGGGCCCCATGACAAAAAAATCAAATTGGACCCCCTTCTGCGCAGCTGTTGTCACCACATTTCTAGGACCAAACTGTCCCATCAAAAGCTTTACATAACTCTAATTAAAGGCTTGCAACTGTCTTGCTTCTTGTAGTTCAATACTAGTACTAGCACAACATTTACTGCTGGTGATTTGTACATGCATGCAAGTCTAGTATGCAGTTCACTATTTGATGCAAATTTAAAAGCAACCATAAAAAAATGTGCTGAAGGCCATCTTTTACAGTCTCAATGTATTTTTATTGTAAAATTTGACAAAATGGAAAAATTCTCTTAACAAAATTATTATTAATTATTATTATAATTATTAATGAAAGAGAGAAATCCCCACAGACTCCCTGCAATGATGCTAACTGGCATGTCATTGAACACAACATTGCTCACCTTCACTGGGACAGGGAGGGGCACAGTTAGGGGGGAGACTGGGGTGCTGCTGACTCATCTGTTGTTAAGTGTGCTAAAAGGGGCAGGGACAATGATTTAATATGAATATCTTGCTAAACGTTTCCCTGCACTGATTAAATGGTGATTAAATGTAGGCTAACACTAGTCTGTAGCTAGCTAGCTTATTTCACTAGGGACATTAAGCCGACAGGTTAATACCACTCAGACTATAGGCTACCCACCTTTCTTGGTGAAAAACTGGGTTACAGTTTGACACCTTTTCCTTTGTCTTTCCTCTCTCTCTTTCCTTTTTTGAAAACCAGATTTTAATTTAACGTTACTTGGCAACATTGTGGTCACTAGTAGTTCTGGCGCATCTACTGACTGCAACTAAACACCGTCACTGAGTGCGCTATGGCAGGACCAAACTATTTCATGCAGATATTGGTCGGCCAATATGGATGTTTACTTTTTGGTCAATGGGGATATTTAACTTTTACTGCCAAAAACAAGTAAAAACAAAGAGATCATTAATTTTATTATTATATTTGAAATATATATACTGAATGATGATGGTTTAATCATTTTATATTAGTTTTACCTATTTTTTGGGGCCCCTGTCAGTCATGGGCCCTTGGAATTGACCTAACTTTTCCCCCCTATACGGCGCCCCTGCGTTTGGGTTTTGATGCTATTGTGAACTCAGGGCATTTATCAGTTTTTGAATGATACCATCGATTCCCTCCACTCCTCTTGTACAGAACAGCACATTTTGTCTCCTTAATCTCCAGACCTGACCATTCAAGAACGGAATCTGTCCTGGCGAGCATGTTTGTAATTATACTCTCATCTCTGAAGGCTATCTGGACATCATCAGCATAGCCCTGTACTGGGTTGGGGGAGATGACACGAGGGGGGGCACACTGACACATCTACTTTATCCATTGGTTAATGGCAATTATAAAATGAACTGTGCTCCATGGACAGTCTTAATGCCTATTTGAAGTGGTGTTGGGTGAGTTAGCTGTTTTCCACAGATTACTTCAATAAAAGGTCTTTGCACACATCTTTCACTATGTCAATGAACAGTTGAGGTAGTTGCATTTCCTCTAGTGATCTGATCATGACATTGTGTGGTAGAGTCCCAAATGCGTCTCTAAAGTCTAAAAAGACTAAGTGCAATCTGCAGGACTCATGCTTAAAGTCATCAATTCCTGTTTTTAGGCAAAACACATGCTCATTCATACCTTGCCTGTTGATATATGCCTTTTGCTTGTTGGATAAGATGTCAGCCTCCACCAGCCAAGGGAGGACTGGCAAGTATGCATTTCATGAATACCTTGTAGATGGTTGGGAGGAGGGATATATCCCTCCATGTTGATGGATCTTCAGGGATGTTGTCTTTTTTTGGAATACGATGTACTAATGCTCCTTTCCAGGAATCTGGTACTCTCTTATTTTCAAGACAGACATTAAAGACTGTTGTTAAAATCTGACATGACTGTGTGGCTTTAAGGGTCTCATATGTCACGCCATCCTTGCCACTGGCTTTGTTGTTGGAAAGGCTATTTAAAACAGTCTCTACCTCTTCAAATGTAAAGTGAGTTGTTACAGGAAAGAACGTTGGATTAGGTGGCGGCACGTTCAGGTACCAGGGTGGGGGTGGGAGATCTTTGTTACGCCTTTGATTTAGGCATTTTTTTATCTAAGTCTGCATGACCTTAATGTCATCAGGGCAGGGTGGAGGATCAGGATGCTTACTATTATTGAGGATGACTTGAATCTCACACACACACACACACACACTATATTTGTATCTACATTTGTGCTGGTTTGTGTACGTGCAAGTATGTGAACACGTGTGCACATTTTCTTGGCACTGGTAATTTACACCCTGCCATACAGCACATTTTTTATCATATGTTTAAGGTTGCCTCACCCTTGCACGCAACTACGCACTTCTTCAGGGAAGTTTTAAAAAACCTTGACATTACTATGGAAAAAAAATTGCATGAGCTAAATTTCAAGGTCTGAATCTTCAAGGTCTGAGACTGTGGTTATGATAAACAGCTACAGTTTACAGTCTCCAGTCCGGACACTACATTTAAAAAATGCCTAGAGTAAAACACAACACAACATTTACACTTGTGTACAGACTTTTCAACAAGTTAGACTTTTTCAGAGTTATGAAACTTAGTGTATTGAGCACCACTGTTATTCAACAAAAGCCATTCAACTGGACATTGTAGTGTATACAGAGATAGCAGAAATATGCCTTAGTGTTTGTCAAGAGATTATACCGGGCCAAATGTTAGTGACAGCCCGAAGCACGGTAACCGAATATTTGGACACATTTTGCACCATCAATTTGCAGCTGGCTATATACAGTATATTAACAACCATTTGCACTGCGGTATTCAGGTCAGTTAGCGTTCTTACCCAGCATGCGACTTGTAAGGCATTCTGCGCCGACCTTTTAAATGCGACTGCTCCACACCTCTGTGGCAGAGAGAAAGAGGGAGAGAGAAAGAGAGGCTGATATTAATATTACAACACCCCAAAATACACACTGCTATCTAAGCGCATTGATGAACCTAGCTAATAAATAGAAACTGTGCGAAAAGTCATGGTGACTCTCTTTGCAAAAGGCTTCACACACTCAGAGACCTCTTTCACCCTGATGTGCCATTCTGCCCTGTTTTCACACAAGCCCTCACAATCTCACTTAATATTTAGCTTTCTATTCTTTCACAGGCATGCAACATTAAAACATATATAAATTAGAGGTTCACTATAAGATCTCCGCAATTTAAAATATGGGATATTCATTCTGAATAAAGGGCTGTGGCAATAAAATTAAAATAACCTAATCTTGGAATGACCTTTAGCTCACCCTGTAGAGTGAGTGCCCCATGTAGGCTGAGTCCTTGGCAGCGGCCCGGGTTCACATCCCACCCACGGCCCTTTGATGCATGTCGTCCACCCTCTCTCCCCTATCCTTCAAACTATCCTGTCAATTGAAGGCCATAAAAGCCCAAAAAATGATCTACAATACTCTTGAGCCTCTAACCTACATAACATGTATCATGTTACTGTTATTTGTTGTTTTATACCCAAGTTCTTGTCCAGTTAAAGGACCAGTGTATAGTGGCATCTAGTGGTGAGGTTGCAACCAACTGAATACCTCTTCCTTCACCCTTTCCTTTCCAAGCACATAGGAGAATATACGGTGGCCTTCAGGTGATTATACACAAATGAAAACATAACTGTGATTATATTCAATTTCTGCTAATAGATCCCCCTAAATCCTACACACTGCTACTTTAATAGTAACTATGGTGACAATTTGTGTTAGGACATCTTATCTACTTGTTTCTGAATCACAAACGGAATCATGATTTTGGAAATGGATAAAAGGGTGTTTAAAGTTTAAAGACTGTTCCTCATCTCAGTGAGAAAGGGCATCTGTGGCATCACCACATGGTCAAGGCTCTTAAGTCATCTTTTTTTTTTTTTAGCCATTTCCTATTAAAAGGTGCGTTTATGTCAAGTTTAAGTCACCAATCAAAAAGTAACTCTCTGCTGAGTTCAATGATACCTCACACAGGACTCTACCTTAAACGGTTCAAAAGCCATAAAAGGGGGCGTGGCTTGCATATACAGGCATGGTTAAAGTATAGGGGCCGGCTCAGTATCACAAGTAGACCACACATTCTAAGTTTCATGTAAATCGGATGATGTTTGTCATATAAGGCTGATTTCCTGTTGCCAGTGGAGGGCGCTATGACCAAAAGTCAATATTGGCCTGTATATGTCCTCAGGCCTGGACTCTTGTTAATTGTGGGAAATTTCAAGCAGATATGACAACGTACATTGTAGTTACAGCCACGTTCTCATTCATCGCTAAACACTCAAAATGGCTGCCACGCCACGCCCACAGCGTTTGACGAAAAGTTTCTTTTAATAACTTTTCATCTTTAAGGTGTTGAGATGGTACAGACCAAATGTGAAGTCGATTGGATGAAATCTCTAGGAGGAGTTCGTTAAAGTCTAGCAACTTGACTTTTGTTTGTCATTTGCAATAAATTCTCCAACATTAAAGCAAGTAGGGCTTACAAATCTGTTGTTTTAGCATCGGAACATGATCTGATTGAGCAGTTTAAAAAAAAAAAGAAATTGTGATTTTGGGCAACTTTCTTTACTATCCATAACTTTAACAAAACTTGTGTGTGTTATTATATTTAATAATTAAATAATGATTGATGAGAATATCACTAATGTTATAGCTTAACCAATATTAGCTAAATTGGTCCATTCTCCTATAGAAAACTAGTTACTTATAGGTTAACTTTTCTCTGGTTGAAAAAAAATTATTATTACTTGTTTAATGTAGAAACAATCTACGTTTAGACTACAAATAAAAGCCTGCAGTGACATTTACAGACAATAATCAAAATGACATATTAGTGCCTGTTTTTTGGAACAGTAAATGTCTAGAGGGATTCTCTTTGAAATCCTTAAAAGCCATGTGATTTTGTGTTTGGTCATTTTTGCTTCAATCTCTACAATGGAATATTTCATTAACCAAATAATGAGCCTCTATTACAATCACAGATTAAGCTTTGTATGAATAAAACATTTCCAATTTTTTTGATTTTTTTTAAAAACTCAAATTAAAATTATGCTTATACACCGCTTTACTTAATAGAAAAATGACAGGTGTGATCATTTTTTTCCATATACTTAATATGTATGCACTGTAGGATGTTTTACTGAGGAACAACAATTTGTGTTTGGTTTGTGTCAATAATAACACTGCAAAAGGTGACGGTTGAAAGTTGGGTTTAACAAAACTTAGCAGCGGGTGCAAGTTTACATCCTGTTACATATAGTGTGGGTGTGTGGCCTCATATTTCTCTGAAGTTTCCTTTGAGAACTGAAACACTTACTTGCTCATCTGTGGTATGCAAAGGGGAAAACAGAAATTGATTTAATTTTTGTTCATTACCACAGCCAAGTAGTTGGCCTCTTCTTGGGCTGTGAAATGATCTTAGATGGTATAATTCAGATGTTACATAGACATATCTCTAATTCAACCAACAAGGATGGATTATCAAGTACCAACAAGAAGAGAGGAAAAGTCAGTAACCTACATTCTGTACAAGAGTCTCAAGAAAAGAGGTATGATTGTTTTTGGGGTAATTAAGAACAGTTTTATGCACTTTGCTTGGGAACACAGGTTGAATCATGTGTCATCAGCGTATAAGGAATACCTTGGAAACATGCTTTAAAGTTAGTTGTTTTAGTATTTTGTTATGAAGGCTGAGAGGTATTATATTTTTCACAGTGATTATTTTAAAATGAATGATAATCTTAGTTTGTAACCTAAATTAATAAGAGATTTTTCTTTCTGTAACAAATAAATTGGACCCAAATGAATACCAGTTATCAGAAATAATCCAGCAAGCACTATGTTTTATGTAGTTAGTTAAATAGCGTTTTTTGGCATTCTCAACATTGCTGTACATTAGTTAAGACAATACCGGATACAATTTGTAACAAACATGGTGTGATGAAACCACGCCTGTGTGACGTATATGTTGTGTTTGAGCAAGAGAAGGGAGTAAGAAGATGGCTTCCGACAATGAAACAAACCGTGTAAGTAAACATTTTAGGCCAAAATGAACATAGGCTACCTGTACAAGTCTTGGTAAAGAATGTGGAAGCACTGCAGCTTGGGAAGTTACCGTTTGTATTTGGATGTGGATCGACTTGGTGAACTGATAGAATCAGAGTCAGGCGTGTTCAAACATTAACATTGCTATCATGTTGAATAAATCAACATTTATTTAAGCAATTTCCTGTTAAAGTGGTACAGTTGGGAATTATACGATACATTATATTATCGCAACACATTTTTGAAGATTTTGCAGATTTCCATCGAATGTGTGGACAATGCTGATGGATTTCCTGGTGTGGTCATTTATGACGATAAAACATTCCCCATTCCTTCTCAACAAGTAAGATTAATACTATTTCATTTGAAGTGTAAAGTCAAAATCTATTTAAATATATAGTCTTAAATAATACATTTTCTGATGTGCATGTTGTCGGTTTTGTTTTTCTTGCATGGCCAGGATGTCATAGAGCGGCATGCTTCAGGCTCTTACAGGTTAGACAAGGCAAAGCAAGACAATTCAAAGTGCTTTACATAGGACATTAAGGTATTACGACAAGACACTATAAAGATACAAAAGACACACATGAATAGATTCTAAAAGAATTAGGTCGTAATAAAAGAGGGTTAAAATAAGGTAAAATAATACGAGATTAAACAAAATAAAAATTACAGTGCCTTTTTTCTAAATCCTGCTGAGACATGACATAAATCCTTTAATTCATATTTTTGAGGTGATAGCAGGCTGATTTTGTAATTGACTTAACATGGATGATAAAAAGATTTCTGGCTTGGTTTGTATATTTGATGTTAGCAACGGAAGCTAAGCTCTCTAGAAATTTTATATATATATATATTTTATTTTTTTAATTTATTTATTTAGATTTTTCTTAGATATCTCACAGACCATAGCAGCTGGAATGTGAAATATGTTTTACTGCTTATGTTTTTAAAGCAGCGTCTCCCACAACTAGAGTTAATGTGAATAACTTGTACACTTTGTAGATGCAAAATGTGGACATACTTACTTTAGTAATATTATCATTGATATCTGTTACTACAGGCTAAACCTGCCTAATTTACTTATCTCCCTGTGCACCTGTTGTACTGTAGTTCTGTGCAACCTTTCCAAATTGCCCATGATGACAATGAGGACCCTGTCACACTGGATGGGGATCCTCCAGAGACTGACAGTAATTCACCCCCTAGGTAAAAAGAGATCTTCTTTCATTCTACAGTCGCATATGAGGCATTTAACTGCTTTGATTAAATTACAGCTGGCATTTCTGCTTTGCTTTTTCTTGCAAACAAATTGCTTAAAAGTAAAAGACGCACAGTACACAGTTAGGTATTTGACGACTTGTCCAAAAAGAGATGTGGTACATTTTTAGCCAGTCCCTTTTAAATTTAAACATTTACTGTTAGGTCTTTTTATTTTTGAATGTATTTACTTTTGAATAGTTTGTCCAAAGCTACAATGTATTACTGGATGTGATAATTGCCATACCAGTGATAAGATCAGTAGTTTTAAGTCATTCTAAACTTCTCTGTTGTACTTCTCCACAGTCTTCAGGAGGAAGAGGAGGCAAAGAGGATGACTTGAGGCATCTACAGCCATAAAAATTTGGCAAAGTGCAATTTAGCGTTTTTATTGGCTTTTTGATAGGCTGGTTCTTTATATTTTGTTTTTTTGTCATATATTTAATTTTTTGAATGTTGTAATGCCATGTGAACGAACACTTGTTTTTGTACAGTGATTTCAAGAAAACATGTATGATGGTAAATGTCATATACATACACAATCCATCAGATGGTTGCTTAGATCTTTCAGTCATTTACACATCTGACAAGTACTAATACTACTATTTTATTGCATAAAAACAATATTGCATATGTATCAATACTGTGTATTACAACATAAGTGGTTTACATATACATAAACTAAATATAAATGTATAATAAAATTCATGTTCTTCTTGATCAATTACTAGAAGGTTGTGTGTATGTTTTGACAAACATCTCTTGCACTGAATAAAAGTCTCAATTTGCTTCATTTGTTTCCATCAAGGTGGATCATTGGACTGCGCTTTGTATGCCGTTTATGATCTCATTATTATCTTCAGATGAAATCGGTTGTGTGATGCGGTCTTTGAGTGGTTTGGTTGAAAACCACTCTTACTGGCCCAAGGAATGAAGACTGAAGGAAAAGTCTTGCCCTCTGATATATATATAAAAAAACAAGTAATGAATATGGATCCATGTTTAGTTTAACAGTTAACAGCAAAGTCTTTGACTGGCCATATATTTTTTTTCAAATAATTGTTTGGGCTCCTCGTAAAAAAATACATGAAAAACATGATGTACTATAAAGATTCAATTACAGTACTCACCGTTTAGTCCAAAGTGAACAGCAGCTTTTCAGGGGATAAAGTGAGTTGAGAGCAGACAAAGAAAAAAAAAGGTCAGCAAGTTAAGATGAATATTCTTTGAATTACTGAATAAGTGACTTTTATAGATAAACAAGTTTACACATATTCCTTTCTCTGATTTATGTTAAAGCCTATTCTTGGTCACTTGCAAGCTCATGCTCACTTTAAGTCCAGTGAGCAGAAGCACTATAGGTGAAAAAGTAATTTAACAGTAGAGAATAATAAATAATCCAACAATACATGTTTAAAAAGATGAACTTGAATTATTAAATAAAAAATGTTTAGCTCACAGTATGTAGCTTACATAATATTATATATTTTAAAAATAGCTTTGTTTTTATAAAATATATGCTAATTAAGGCCACTTTCTCTCCAAGAAAGAACATACTCACCTTTTGGTCCACAGTTTGCAGCAGCTCATTTGGAGAAAAAAAGCAAAGGCAGCTGTCGGGGTTTAAAAAAAGGTCCATTCAACAACTGTCCAAAATGAGAGAATAGTAGAGATAGACTCTAGTGCAAGACGCTACGTAGGATATCACCAACCCTGCTATGTGCAAAGGCCAGTCGTCAGTGGCATAAAGGGTCACAGCAGCTCAGTTCAGTGACACATTAACTACTGACAGTTTTCAAAAGGCAAATACCTGAGTGAAACAGCATGTTAAATACACAGGAGCAGTACTTAATTGCTGATGAACCCCTTTAATACCGTGAGATAGCTTTGTAAACAAAGCGACGTGTAAATGACATGTGCACAACCCTGGATGTGTTGCAATCTTTGTTGCAGTTTGAAGAATAAAGGTGACCGTGTTCAAACGGTTACAAATTTCAACTGAAACTGGATTTGGACATAAATCCTGAAATATTAGAGAACATAAACACAAGAACAACAAAATTGATCAGTGCACTTTAACAATTTAATAAAATAGAACAACCTGAAACAGCAGTTGCATAGAATAGAGCTGTGTGAATCTCAATACCCAGTTATGCTTTTCACTTTTGGTTGAGGTAAGAATTATAAGGCCTCACAAAGTGACTTAAAAGACATTAAAGCAGTTAGCTAAAAGCTTCAGTGCATGCCTGCTTTAACACATTATTGCATTTAAAAAGATCATCGATATATGATTAACACTGGAAACAAGACTCCACTGTACAAAAACAAAATATCTGTACCAAAACCCTTCACAGCAATCACTGTAACACAAATATACATTCAAGCCTCCCAACAATGAGATACGTAACAGAAACAAGCACTTTGTTCATTGTGAGACAAACACTCCTACAAGAACAAAAGAATAGACAAACAAAAATAAAAATGAAATGTAAGACAGTAGCTGCAGTAGTAATCTGATTGTGAGGCACATCCGTGAGTGCTGTAATTGGCTAATGGGATGTCTGACTTTTGACATTTTGGGGTCAGATCAACAGGTCAGACGTGGAGGCGCCCCTGACTGCGTCTGATATGGAGAGGAACCTGAAATAGAGGCATCAGATTAGATGAGCTGCAGACAGAGGTGACTATGAGATGTGTGTGTGTATGGGTAACAAACCTTAGGCGTTTCTGGACTGCCGAACGGCGAGAGTTCTAGTGAGTTCTCTTTGTCGGAGGAGTTGTTGTGACGATGCTGGGCGAACTTTCTCTTTAGCGCTTCAGCGATGAGAGCCGCTGGGTCATTAAGCAATGCTGCGCCTCCCTTACTGCGTCTCCTTCCGACTGGTGTCCCCCCTGGTGATCTACAAAATACAGAAGGGAAAATCTTTGTTTTTGTTTGTTGTAGGTTAACACAGGGAAAAAATGAAATTGAATGCAATTTGCAACATTAGCACATAAACCATCATATTCTAGGACAGTGGTTCCCAAACTTGTTCTGCAGGGTCTCCCCTTTGTAAATACAAATATGTTAAGCCCCCCCCATATGTATAGGCATGTGTACTGTATATATTATTTATTAGGGGTGTACGATTCGATTCAATATCAATATGTACAATTACATTTTTTGATTCCAAAACAATTCTCGATTAAAAAAAAAAAAAAAAACGATTCACAGTATGTAAATGTAGTTACTTTTTCCATGTATGCATCTATCTATCTATCTATCTATCTATCTATCTATCTATCTATCTATGATGTGATTGCAGTAGACATACAATAAAAAAAATGTAATCGATTTTGAATCGGTAGAGCTTGAATCGCAATTTGGATACGAATCGATTTTTTTGCACACCCCTATTATTTATATACAAGCTATTTTCATTTATATATTTAATTACAATGTAACACAGCTCTGTTTACACTTTATCCTAGCACATGTTTTTTTAGGATTTTGTTTTTATTTCACAATTGTTTTGGCAATGTAAACGCCTGGTTCCCATGCCAATGAAGCCCCTTTGAATTGAATTAAGATCCGCCGTTTCTCCGTAAAGGGGCAAGAGAGAGTGAGAGGTGCGCAAACAATCTGCTGTTTTTCCGTGAAGGGATAGTCAAAGAAACACAATGCAATTCGACTGGGAGACCGGCACTCAGCTCCTTATATAGAATTGGGGTCACCACTACCAAATTTTTGCCTTTGTTTTTGTAGTTGTGGTGTAGTCGTAGCTTCATCGTCTCCTTTATGTGTACCTGGCAGTTTTTCACAAACTTGTCCATGCTTTGCTAGCAGTGCAGCAGAGCCATACATTATTTATTATCAACCAGAAATGTTGACAGACCAATATTCTATCAATCCTAATGCCTACCTTGCCACTGTACGCAATTTAACTTGATTTAAGTCCTTGAGAACATCCAGCATGGACGGGATCCCTTTAACGTCTGAATCCTGGGGCTTGAGGTCTTTGTCGTTCTTCCTGCGCTGGCGGATCAGCTCTAATAGAGACGAAGTCTTAGCAGAGGAGCCAGGGCAGGGAGGAGGTGGAGGAGGAGGTGGAGGAGGAGGAGGAGGAGGAGCACAGCGAGGTGTGGAGGTGAGGGCTGGCGGTGGGGGAGGAGACATCAGAAGCATACCTACACTATTCTGGGACTCTGTCAGACCTAAGGAAATGTTGACAGAGCACAGAAAGGTTATTGTTAAATCAGAGTATGACATGCTGAACACATTTGTGCGTTTTGTAATAAGAGGTACAAAGAGCGCGTACCTGAGGCTGGAGCGGCAGTAACGATCATGGCTATCTGAGCTTGTAGTTTGAGCAGCTCGTTCTCCAGCGCTGTGATCTTCTTCAGGGCATCTGGCTCAGTTCTCTGCCTCACAGCGGATCTGCCTCCTCTCTGTGCGTTATTCTGGGCCGGTCCTGGGTATCTCACCACATCCCGACTTACGGTACTTTGCTTCTTTGGAGGTAAATGGTTCCTAATGAGAACATACGTTAGTTTTCTATTATGTTAAACTGTCTGAAAGAATTCCAGAAATGCACCTATATTTAATACATATCAGTGTACATAGTTACCATTACCAACATTTGACCATTTTCCCACCTATACCGATCAAATTCAAAACGCGTGTTTTCGAAACTAAAAATATGTAGAGCTGTGCAGACATGCATTTCTAAAGTGAATTAAGTGGTAGTTATAGAAATAAAATGCTTTAAGGGTCATTTTGGACTGCTTACTGTATGACCAAATTATTTTGTGTACTGTAAGACAGTGCAGTTTGTCTCTGTAGTCCAGAAAGACTACGGCCAATTCAGTGGTTTTCTTTACATAGATCAGTGTTCTCCTGCTCAGACAGACAGCCTACAACTTAGTTACCAGTTTACACTGTGTGTGTGCCAGGAAGAGAGTGGGTATATTTAACTGGCAGCTTAAACTTTTTTTTTTTTTACTTTTTTTAACTTTTTTTTTTCAAGCCTTTATGTGTGCTTGAGAAAAGAACAAAGACAATATGTATTTCATGTACTAATGCAATGAACAACCAACATCATCTCTGACTCATTACTATTAATTAATTAAATATACAATCCACTAATTTGCTGCTATTAGGACAAAATGTATTGTCTTATGAACAGCAAATATGGTTTTGTTCTCTGTAAACTTGCATTGGGAAACATTACCTTGACCGTGTTTGCATTGTGTAGATTTGTGTCCTTACCTGGTCTTGGCGAAGCTCTCCCCCTCATCCTCAAACACCCACAAGACATCAGCAAACGAGGGGATGGCAGGTGTATCCATAGTGATGCCCACATGGCCGTGTGGCCTGTCGGTGAGCAGAGGGATCTAATGACCAAACATGGACAAGGAAGAATTACACACCGCGACCCTGACTGCATGACATAAAAATCTGAGAAAAATCACATTCGTTAGTGGGCTTAAATATGAACATGATTCTGCAGAAGAAGGACTGTAAAGAGAAACGAGGAAGGCGCATTACTGTAGAACTTACTGTAGAGTGTGTCTTTGGTGCTCGTCAAAACAAAAAAAGTTTACACCTTACAAATGAGCACATTAGCTCAGCTGAAAATACAGTATTGCTTTGGTTTAGGAAATACTTTGTGACAAATATATAATTTAAACACGGTCCCATATTTTTTCTGTTAGTGTTGTTATAAACAAGTGTTTATAAAAAGCCCATAGTTTCACTTGATTGGCTGCGTTGAATTTGACGAGTTAAGAAATATACGTCATTTTAGACAACCTTCAGTCTGATAGAAAACACAAGTATCACAGTACCTGAAAGTGGACACGTGGTGTAGGTGTCAGTGGGAGGTTGGTCCCAATCATCCGCACAATGCTGCGATACTGACCGCATAGCTGACTGTCCCACACCGGAACCAGCTACAGGCAAGAAGACACACACACACACACACACACACATAATCAATCTTGGTTGAAAATTGCCATCCTTACAACTCACTCAATCAGTTAACTGATTGATTTACCAGTTAACCAGTAACACTACTGGTGATGATACTTGGCACCCATACAAATAGTAAACCCATGATATTCCTGGATAACATAATTATGTCTGTACTAGGGTTGGAACGGTACCAAAGCCCGTCTACGGAAAGCCGTTCCACTCCCTATTCAGCCCCATTGTACCGAATTTGGTTGCAGTTCCACCAGAGTTCCACTGGGGGTGATCGCGGTCCAGTGCTAAATGAATGGGACTCTATGGAGCTAGACGGCTGAATGTGTCTCTTTCGCCTGATTTTCGTTGAGAAATCTCAGATTTGATTGTAGTTTTTGCAAGTTCAACATGGATTATAGGTCGAAAGTTGAATGAACGAGTACTTGTGTCCTTTCAATTTCTTACAGGTTGAGTCGTTGTTGCCCATAACACGCTAGCATTCTGCTAATGAATGCTGATTGGTCAGTGAAGGACTGATTATGATCGGAGATCCCGCTTGACGGCATCCGAAGCAGAACCAGAATGTCAGAGTGAATATTTTGGCGTGGTCTTTAAAACATTAGCAAACCTCTTTCTAGCGTGTGTATTGACAGGGAGAGGCTAACCTGTCAGCTGTGTTGTCGATGCCTCAAGAGAACAAAGGAAGCGACTCAGAGCTTGCCGTAAAGCAGTATCTCTGGTCGTATATGTGTATGATGTCATTGACATTTTAAAAAGGCTTTTTAGAACAAAAAAAGCCACTTTAAAAAAATCTAACACCCAGCAGTGTGTATTTCCTTAGCCTCCCCTTTCGAATGCAACATTCAAATTACTAGACAAAAAATTATATCCTGAGAAAAGTGGATTTTGAGGGGTATAGCTCCATAGAGTCCCATTCATTCTGCACTGGCCTGTGAGCGCCCCCTATATGGAACTGCAACCAGTTCAGAAGCCGGAAGTAACGAGAGAGTGGAACTTCTTCCCTTATAGAGGGTTTTCACCGACGTCACGTTCTGGGTAGTAACCTGGATGCGCGGCCATATTGGAGGCACTCGGTGTAAACAACTGAATGGTGTAATGGATTATTGTGCACTTTGGATACTTTAAAAATGTATGTCTAAACAACAGAAAAGCTCATCAAAACGCATCCAAGATGCAAAGACACGGAAGGACTTGCATCACCACAAAAAAGGCGCGATATTTTGAGAAATTTTACTGGCGGTGCAGATTCCTACAAGTTGGCTCCCTCTTCTTGGATCCATGGCGACCCGGTGATTCTTCCTTCAGTTGCATATCCCGATATATAGTTAACTACCTGGTTTTCTCGCCGAGCCCATACACAGCGGAAGACCTTAAATCCTACAAAAGTTTGGAGGCTTATAACCAGATGGTGTTTGGATGGGTGAGGGAGACGCAGTACCAAGTCATTAACGACCAATGTGTTGTGAAGGCCAAAGTAATGCAAGAACGTCTTTAATCAACCTAACCTTACCTGTATGATATCATTGTGATACTCAAGGTGTAGCCAAGTGACTCTCAATAGCTTTTTTTTTTTCCATTTCAAAGACCGAACAAGACAGAATTTTCCCTCGTAGATCCTGGTTGAGCTTTGCCAACCACAAGCGCCTCCTTTCCAGGAAAGAGTTTCCTCTGATAACGTCTGGCATTCCTCTCCCTGGTTTTTAATAACTTTTGGAAGTCGATAATATTCCAAATGTTTTTCCTCGGTCTGACCTATTGGTACAACCTAAAACACGGCAATAATTAACATTTTCCTTGATGCCGTTTGGGATCTACTTCTGTGCCTGTGCTTTGTTGTGATGCGGAGTACCTCCAACATGGCGACTTCGGGTCTGATGACATGAAAACCCTCTATTAGAAATTCTTTGACGGTACACAGAAGTCACGGTTCGATTCATACCTCAGTTCAGACATCACGGTTTGGTACAATGGAGGGAAAAGCAAAACAAAAATGCAGAAGGAAATTTTTTTTTTTTATTGTGCATGTCTCAGGCTGTACCACCTAGTGTCATACAGTCTCTCCTCTGAGCTAGCTGCATCAGCCTGAAGTATGTAAAGTAAGATGTAAACAGTAAACAAGAAGTACCCCACATCATCTCCAGACTCCATCTGTAACTTGTAAACAAAATAAGACAATCAGCTATAAAACTGAAAATACAGCATCTCTTATTTATGAAAGTGCAAATTACATAGAAGGGGGGCTACAGATTAGGTGTCCCTAAAGAAACGCGTATCTAACAGTAGTTCCGCATTACATTAATTAATTTGCACGCAAGTTTTATTTATTTTTATACCGTGTATTCTCCGTGTAAATTCATGTACCGAACCGTGACGCCCGTACCGTTTCGGTTCAATATGAATACATGTACCGTTCCACCCCTAGTCGGTACACTCACCATGTCTGGAGGCACGCCAAAGTACTCCAGGACAACGCGCAGCACATCCAGAATATCCTCAACTAAAGACATTGGAAGGACTTTTTTCTGCACCAGCTGATGACTGCAAAGCTCCTCTTTCTGCTGACTAACTTGGTAAGAGGCCAACACAGAATGGATGCCACTAAGTCACATACTTTACACCTGAAACAAAACAAAACACACGTCACGTAGGCTATAAAACAGAACGATCTCAAACAGTACTTGAATCACTAAACAACAAATCAAGTCAGAAATCTTAGCATAAAGTTAGTTATGGACTCAGACATAAAGTCTAACATCCACATTAGGACGATTTATATCTCAGCGAAACTTAAACTTGGTTTTGACTTGTAGATTTGACTATTATAACGGAGATTTTACAGGCCTCTGTGAAAAGTAGGCGAGACAGCTACAGCTGATTTAGAAGGATGCTGAGTCCTCACCGAGACCAATGCAGACCGCATCAGTCCAATTCTCAGAGCTGTACTCTGGCTTCCTGTGTGTCGAAGAATTGATATTTAAATAGTACCGTTGGATTCAGCTGCATTGCATTTTCTAATTCTTGTGTTTATTTAAGGTATCTATTTTTTATACATTGTATTATTTTAAAACATGCTGATAAGTGTTATGTTATATTGTCTTGTGATTCTTTTATCCCCGCAGTGTGTCCCTTTAGAGCTGCATGGCTCATCAAACGTAAACCGCGGTAACAGGAAACATGCGCGATAAGCAGAAATATATGTGTACTTACCGTGGACCTTTCTTGCTAAAACGATTCTTTGTAGCTACATTTGTCCGATATCTTCATAATAACCGATGATATAAACTGTAACTGCAGATAAACACTAAGGACTTGCAGCTTTCCTCCGAGTTCACTCGTCCAGCCAGGGAGCAGGCAAGTCTGTTAAGTCAAATAAAGCCGCAGCAGCAAGACCTCTTCTGATTGGCTGAAGATACAGAAGTAGTATGAGGAGCCAATAGGAGTGGGCGATCATGCAGCGAGGCAACGGATCGTTGACCAATTGCGTTTTACGAAACCTACTACTACGAAATTTGTATTTTGATACACGAGTTACTTCTTCTCCTGGGTAAGAAAACATCTCAATAAACTTACATTAACCACATGTATTTCAGGGCACTTATATTATTATGTGTTGTAGCAATCACGTAATTATATGTTCCAACGGTGCAATGAAACAATGGAAAATGTCTTTTTCTTAAGTTGACCATATTGTTCACGTTTCAAAAGTAGCTAGCTAATGTTCGCGTTAGCTTCTTTAGCTCGCCACAACGCTAGCACTACGACTTGACATGACAATTGTTTACCAACTAGCTAACGTTAACTCCGTACCTTGATGTTCCTATCTTAAAACATACATTAGTGACCGTAACGTGGTCTGAATCATCAATTGAATTATTATTATTCAATGCATTATTATAGTTCAATGCATAGCGTTAGCTAGACTAACGTTATAACGTTAACGTTAGCTAGCTAGCTATATATACAGGTTTAACGTAACACATACATCGTGGCTAATTATAAAGTTAACCTAAATCAGGCTAAATACACACTTAACTTGAACGTTACCACTCTCGCTTGCAGGTCTGGTAACTTAAAGTTAACAAAGATGATGGATGCACTGTCGGTGGTGAGTCAGCTGCGGGACCTGGCCTCTGAGCCGCAGAACCGAGAGGTGATAGTCCAGGACCAGGGCTGTCTCCCCGGGCTGGTTCTTTTCCTGGACCACCAGAACCCAGACGTGCTACTCGCAACTCTTCAGGTGGGAAATAGAGGCTGGACTGGTGTTCTGCTGTTCGTGATTGTACTACCCTTCTGCTAAATACACATAAGTATTTCGTGTTTTATGTAATACATGCCAGACGAGGTGTCCATTATCAGGAATTAATGGCAGATGCTGAGGCCAGAACATGGAAGTATAACAAGACCGGGCCTGAATGATTCCATTAATTACCTGATAATGGACGCATTGAAGGGTCGTAACCCGCTTATACCATAGTCACTTACCAAACAACACTTTTTGACACCATTCATTTATATCTTCGTGTGTTGAGCAGTCAAAATCTAAAGTTTAATAGCTGTGAAACAAAGTAAGTTCAGAGGCAACATTACATCATGACTTCGCGTAAGCATACACGCCCACTTTCTTAAGCCAAGTGACATGTACGCATTTTGAGCTATCCGCGTGTATGTCTATGATGTATACAGCGGACGTAAACATACATGCCACTTGGCGTGTTATCGCATAAACGTACATGACACTTTCTAAAGCCGAGTGGCGTGTTATTTGTACGTATTTTGACTCCACCCTGACCAACCTCCCTACGCGGATTTTTGCCCTTTCGTACTACTCGCTATGGCGTAAATTCACACGCAATTGCAAGGTAATGTAAGTCATTGGAGGCCAAATGGCGTTGATAAACACGCTAAAAAGCGAGTATGCGTCTTGATAACACGCCAATAATGGCATACGAATTGGCGTGTAATACATACGCCACTTCATGAGATCAGTCTGTCAGAGGAGCAGCGTAATCTTCTTCTTGCAACTTGTGTGTTAGCGCCATCCTGTGGTGTTAAGAGGAAGAGGCAGTAAAAGACTACTCGGTGTACATCAGATTATTTATTTTTCTTTTGATGTAGCACATTCATTTATAATGGAAAAGAGTCAGTGTCACTGGAACTACTTAGATGTCCTACATCACTTTTTAATGGACACCCTGCAGCCAGTCAGAATAGAGTATTCACCCAGACCACGGTATATGTGCATGTTTACTATAGATAAGTTGTAGATGGGTGTACCTGTTTGAACAAATGAAGTGTATTTTTTAATCCCTTTTCTGCCTTCCTTTGTCCTCAGACCCTGCGCTACTTGGCTGAGTTGCCCCCCAATATCTCCACCATGAAGAATGAACTGGGTATGATGGTGAGCTTGGAGAATCTAACTGGGAGGTAAGAGGAAGGTTATTTTACAGGATCGTGGCTACCTTTGCATGTTGATGTGCACTCGTGTTTTCCTGAACTGTCTAGAGTGTTTTCTCTTAGCATGTTTATGTGGTTTAACTTGAAATTTCCAATACATTTTTCCTATTTGCATTTACTATTTCATGTTACAGCACAGATATATTAGTACGTTAACATAAGTTGTTGATGGATAGTTATAGGTTTATGTAGAATGTGTTCAGTCACCCTACACATAGGATTAAATAGCCTGATAAACAGACTGAATTGCAATTGTATTTCACTTCAGTCATTCGAATAGCGAAATACAGTATAGGTATACATATTTCTCTATATAGGGAGGGCCTGTCTATTGACATCACAGCCTTGGCCAAGGAGGTGTTTGACATTCTGAGTGCACCTGCTAATCCTGTGCCACGCACGCCTGAGAGGGAGAGGAGAAAGAAATCCCAGTTTTTTATCAACTCCACCAACAAGAAGGCCAAGTCTGTCACTCTGCACATCCAGGGGCTGGATAGCACTGTGAGTAGGCTAACACACATGCGCACTCACCCACCCACACACTGACATATACACTCCTACGCATGACAGTGCAGATTATTATTATTGCCAGTTTAACTAATAGTCTCCCTCACTTATTAAGGACCAGCGAGGCTTGTGTGAGGAGGCTCTTCTGAAGGTCAGAGGAGTAATCAGCTTCACCTTCCAGATGGCTTCCAAGAGATGCACTGTCCGCATCCGCTCAGACCTGTCCACTGAGGTAAAACACAAAGACAAACATTTATTATCAGCGTCTGCTTGGGAAGCAACCGGTCTCTTAAAATATTAGTTTATATCGCTTGTAATATTCACGATTTATAATCTTGCATTATCAAAGCCACTGATTTACACATGGTGCAGGAATCTGGAGTAAGAAAACAGTAAATCTGATGTCTGGCTGATGTTTATTAATTTCAGTCACTTCCTTCCCTGATGTTTCTTAAATTGCAGAGTCTGGCATCAGCCATCGCTGCCACTAAGGTGTTGTCAGCCCAGCAGGTGGTGAAGAATGAGGCAGGAGAAGAGGTGAGTGGTGGTCTTAAGCCCCTGACACACTAACCCGACCGCCGAGCGTTGGCAGAAAAGGCAGCCGGACTGATCAGTGCCTCAGAACACACCGAAGCAACGCCGACTTGAGCGTGTAATATGTCTCCATAACAGCAGGCGGTGCTAATCTGTATTGTCGCCCCAAAAAATTAAAACCGGCAGCTGATTGGACGAACGCGTAATGTGGGTCTGGTTTCTCCGGAAATTCAAAGCCAGACTGTCATGGCGGCTTGTTCAGAATACGATCTCATATTGTACTAAAATAGTTCACCGAAACGTGTTTCTGAAAACATTTTTAGCGAGAAATAGGCCATGCGGTTGCTGAATCGGTCTTCATTTCAGATCGACAAAGGTCAGTTTAAAAGATTTTTGTCAGATTTTGAGAGGCTTAGTCACACTCATCCCGCTCGTCATTTCTGGGTTAGCACTCCACCAATCAGATTGGTCATGGAGTCCGACTGCCCGCCCTCCAACACATGTCAGGTCGGCCAAAATGAAGGCCGACAGCTCCTGGGACGGACGACGGCACGGAACACACCAAACAGACTCGAGTCACTGACGTCGCCAGACGATTATCGGGTTGGTGTGTCACTGCCTTTAGAGCAAACATTTTGACTGTGTTGAAGACAGTATACTATTTGCGTGTCCATAGGACAATAACCAACCATCGTGTGTGTGTGAGTTCACATTGAATTCTTAACTTCTTTCAAATCGTTTTCTTCAGGTTTTCATCCCTCTGAACCCATGTGGAGGGGAAGTGCAGCAAAACTCAGCTCTACCAGACTACCTCCCAGAAGAAGAGAGCCCAGAGAGGGAGGTCGACCGAGCGGTTTCCCGCACCACAGCTAAGGAAGACTCTAATGGAAGCTGGCTCAACGCCGCCGCCGGTTTCCTCACCAAAACCTTCTACTGGTGAAACTGACGCGGTTTAATTCCCTGAGATCCAGTGATGCAAAGTTGTGCTAAAAGACTGCAACTGCTGTGTATTTTGAATGAGTGGACATTACTGGATGTTAGCACACCAAAGGCCTACATCCTGGCGTTGTGTGCATGGTCTGAACATCACCAACTTGCCATCAGTTCTCAGAAAAACTACACATTGTCAACATGTGCAAAAGCACTTCTGATTTTTGCTCTATTATAATAATAATAAATTTACTTTATATAGCACTTTTCAGGAACTCAAAGTCGCTATTATGGTTATCTGGTTACTCATGGAGGATCACACACTTGAAAAATATCTTGTCTCTGGACTTGCATAATGCTGTTTTCTATCCAGTATTCTCAGTAAATGTAAATATTTTCTTAATCTGTCAAACTGTCCATTTTCTCCTCACATGTAAAAAAACTACTTTTCTACACAGTTGGAAAAGCATTTTCTATATATTCTGCTGTTTGTAGTCGTTTTGGTTTATGCTAAAATAAATCTACAAAGTATTACATGTTTTCAATGTGCACCATTCTGTATTTTGATCAAAAAGGACAAAATCATTGCAATACTACATCAGTGAATAGGTAATCAATTCAAAAAGTTTTATTTACTTGCCAAACAGTACCACTGCAACAGTTAGTGATTTGAGTTTTACAGTGGTTCAAAGATCTCATCCCACAGCCCCTCTTCTGAAGTAAAGGGCTTGTTTTTTAAAGCATTGTCAGTCTTAGCAAAATATATCAACTTTTAAACATAATTTATAGGATATGTATGTATAATGTAATTTACAAGCAATTTATTTTCAGGCTAAGTCAAGTGCCCATGAACAGCATGCTATGCCCTACTGTCAGAAACCAGCACTACATAACCAAGACATGAGTATCCTTCCATTTTGGTAGAACTGCAAGATTTGAGGAGTGCAAAGACCCAAATGCTAAGAGAGCAGCATTACTGGAAGGTTGTGTAAAAGATGGAAGTGAATATCACAGAAGTGTAATGGTTGGGTTCCAGGATTTACTATAATCCCCTCCCCATCTCAAATTAGTGAAAAGCTGTATAAAAGGACAAATTGTTTGACATTATAGCTCTCAAATGATGACATAACATTTCTTCATAATCTTTCATAATTTTAACATAAATCAAGCGGAAGCCACTGGAGAGTTATGGCATGTGGCCAGAATGTCAAAGCTCACAGTGGGAATGGATATCTTCATTTTAGTGAGAAAGACACGTCATTCTCTCTACGATGCGGTAAGGCAAAGGAACATCTAAATTAGCAGCATTTCTTCTTAACCCTTAATCAAAAATATCAAACAAATCAGATTATTTCAGAATTAACAACAACAAATTATGTTGTAGTTTGCTTGGCCAAAAATAAAGTCAACCCACAACACAAGGTGGCTAAGCTACAGCTGAGTGCTCCAACACTGGCTGAGTTTAGACAGTGTGACAGGACGTAGGATGCAGCACTGATGGGGTAAATGTAAAAGGTAAACAAATGAAAAGAGAGGGCTGAACTTAACATCAAATCAGAGCTTTTTTTCCTCAATTTAAAGTTAAACAGAAAGACAGTATTGAGGACAAAACAAAGAATCACATTACATCTGTACAGCAATTGAATAAAACTAAACAAAAAAAATCAGTACTTTACACCCTAATTCTCATTTGAGAACAGTATTTTCATTTTGTCATTATTTAACTTAAACTCCATACTCCAACGCCCCTGCCTCACCCCAATAATAACTAGTCTTAAACACTGTAGACACAGCAAAAATACATTACATGACTCTTTCCTGTAGTCTCAATACAACTTCATGCACTGACATTGCTATATCCCATCTCTTCTGTAACATTTCAATAGAAATGTTGAAGCTAATGAAACCTTGTAATTCAGAGCCAGAGTTCCAGTTATAACGTCACATTGCTGATTTTGTCAATCTGATTACAGTGTGTTCTACAGCAACAACAAAAATCTATTCAAGTATTATGGCTGAAGACTTAAACTGATCGCAGTTTCTCACACACACACACACACAATTTACTTCAGAATTAGCGGTGGTTGGAACATAATGATCGAGTGTAATCATGGTCAGAGACAGATGGAGACGATCTGTTCCCCAGGTAGTTTGTTGAGGGAAAAGTAACTTCTCTCTGGAGATGCTTTTTGGAGATCTTTGGAAGATGCCAACTTTGGGAGAATGGCTGCGGTGTTCTTCTGATGCGGGAGGGTAAGAAAGTAAAACCTCTGGAAGTGTCTGGCTGTGATGCTGCGAGTCCTTCCTTTGATTCAGTCCAACAGCTCTGTGTTACCTCTTTCTGGCCATCTCACTTCCTGTCTCTCTGGGTGTGGAATCATGTCGGTCTAACAGGGCATCAGGCAACATCTAAAAACCAAGGGCAACAACGAAAACCGTCAGTTGCTATGAAGGCTAAGCTATACCCACCTCTTCAAAAAGGATCTAAAAGTCTCAATTTTTGAAGAAAAAAAACAAAAAACACGCTGCTTAGTTTGTCCTTGTGCTAACAACTAGTCGAGAAAAATGGTACATGTGCTTGGGTTGCTAATGTAGACTTAGTGGAAACTTGTACTGTATGTGCTAAAGATAGTTAATCCAGCACACTCCTGTTACATACCCTCTCGTTCTCTAATGGTGTGAGCAGTATCAACTTTATCAGATCAGATGAATTATGTACGACGATCACACCAAACGCTAACCACAGTAAGCAAATTCCTCTGCAACTATACTAACAGAATGAAGAAGGGGTGTCGTAGATGATGACAAATGAAAGAACCAGGGGCAAAGCAGAAAGAGGATGCTTATTGACCTGGTCCCTGCTGGGCTGATATGTCCTCTACTCTGCCTAGAGGCTTTAGGAGGCCGTTCTCCCTGAAGGCTAAGACAGGAACTCTCTCCTCCCCCCTCCTGCTGCTGCTGCTGCTGCTCCTCTCCCTCAGGAGGAGACAACCTGGAATGTGAAGGCAGTACAATCACCTCTTCAAACTCCCCGTTTTCCCTGGAGAAACGGAGGATGGAAAGGAAAATGTTACTCTCATTACAGCCATCAATGTGAACAGGGTGCGATTTGTGAAAAAAAACAACAAAACATGCAAGAATTAAATCCCCCTTGCAATACCATGGACACAGTGCCACTCGGCCAAACACTTAAATATGCACTTCAATATTCAATGGAAAACGCAGCACTTTCAAGCCAGAGAGCGGAGAGTTGACTTTGCGGCGAAAACAAAATACTTTAACCTAGGAAACACTCGTTCGTTCCTCAGGAAACTCCAAACCGCAATCTTTTTTCTAAACTTAACTAGTTGTTTTGGTGGCTAAACTTAACTGTCATGACGCTAACTTTTTCCGGCTAAACTCCACTACATGGCCCCTGAAAGCACCGTCATCTGGCAGGGCCTGTAGCCGGCTCAGAGTCACCTGTTGGCAGATAAACAACTGCCGCTGGTAGCCGGCATCCTGGAGCTCTGTAGCGGCAACTGCCCCTCGGATTCTATCGCACTATAGACTATTCACATTACAGTGCTTTATTTAGTTTAAAGTACTTCTATTTTGGGTATATAATGGTGTATTGGTGAAGTATAAAAGAAAATTCAGCAGAGGCAGGGATATGTAAACCAGAAAGGAGGAAATCCCACGCACCCCCTCCCCCCCCCAGGCAAATTGCACCCTGAATGTGACAATCTACAGTCAAAAATATGTTATATGATATTATGTGTTTGCTGTGCATTTCGTCTACAACTCTACCTCTGGTCAGGATGGCTCAGTGCGGTGGTGTTGGGGTTTGGGTTGGGCTCAGGTTGGCGACCGTTGCTATTGTGTGTTGGTGACACAGTCACTGCAGATGGACTCGCGGCGGCAGGGGTCACTGATTATGAGAGAAAACCAACACGGCGGTGAGATACTGCATCATGGGAACAACTGCAGTGGATATATTTTAAAAAGGTACGACAGGAAAGTTATATTCCTGCAAAAGTGATTATACATTTTTTTTTTTTTTAAATAAAATGTGTATGATTATAGAAAAAAGGTCAATTCAGTTACCTGCATTGTTTCCATTCCTGTTGGGAACAACTTTCTACAGATGTGAAGGAATACAGAGAATGAGCACTCAGGAATAATACATAGATTAGTTATGATTAGTCAGATACCACATTTATTTTAACCTTTACCTTCTCTGTTGTGTCTGAACGTCTTGTTCTCTTCATGATCTCCTCCAGACGCTGGTGGGAAAAAAAGAGCTTTTACAGGCACTGCACATGAGGAATATTACAAAATATTACAAGTGTGTGTGAACATGAGTCACCTTTTTTCTCTCCAGGCGTTCAGCCTCCTCTTTCTGGAAGTGTTTCTCTCTCTCCTGCCTCAGTCGCTCCGCCTCCTCTCTCTGTCGAGACTCTTCCTCCTCTTTCTAACACACACACACACACACACACACACACACACACACACACACACACACACACCCCCAGACACACACACCCCCAGACACACACACCCAGACCCCCAGACACACACACACACACACACACACACCCAGACACCCAGACACCCACACACAGACACACACACACACACAGACACCCAGACACCCACACACACAGACACCCAGAAACCCACACACAGACACACACACACACACACACACTTTGATTTTACTGTGAGACCAAGAGACATCTTGGGTGGGTCTGTCAAGTTGAGTCTTTAGTTTGCTTGTACACTTTCTCTGACCTGTTTCTGGAGTCTCTCTGCCTCCTCTTTTTCTTTCTGAAGCCTCTCTCCCTCCACCTTTCTCTCCTCTTCCTCCTTCCTTCTCATCTCCTCCGCCTGACGCTGAGCCTCCTCCTCTCTCTTTGCCCGCTCCTCGGCCTTACGGCGAGCCATCTCCTCCTTCGCTAACCTGTGCAGACACAAATTAATCACAGTCGAGGATGCAGATACACACACCTTCAGTATTATCCATCTCCTTGCACACTACTCTGGATCACACACACACACGTTCACATACAGCGCAGCCAGCTTACCTGCGCTGCTCCTCCTGTTGCTTGCGCTCCTCTTCTTCTCGCTCCCTCTGCTCGCGGGCCAGCCGACGATTCTCAGTCAGGATACGACTCGCCTCTTCTGGATCTGTGGTGCCTGCCGAGGGCTTGTGGGCTGGAGGACTGCTTACACTCTCTAGAAGAACATGAAAGAAAGTAGAACATTTGGCCAGTGTATTTTATAAACGGACTAATAAACCGTAATCCAGGCTGTATGATAGTGTGGGTGTGAAAAGGGTTTGTGAGTGGTAACTGACCGCTGGCTGCTGCTGGTGTCTGCTCATCACTGGTCTTGTTCTGACCCAGCGGCTGAGGGCGAGGCTGAAGAGGAGTGAGGACCTGCTCTTCCTCCTCCCCTTCTTGGGCTCTGGTGGGTTGGGGGCTCTCAGGCGTGATCCTGTAAGGACGAAGATTTCCAGTGTCCTCTGTCCCTGGAGACTTAAGCAGCTTGGGAGTTGGGGGGCGCCCTCCTGTCTTTTGTGGAGTCCTGTGTGCAGGAAGAACAGCAACAGTTGTCTATAAAGTACTGGCTAAAATAAGAGCAAATGTAATTCTACTGGTGTTTAGCAATTTGAATGTTTTTCATAAAACCTTGCTTACTTATACTTTTTCCCAAACCTTACAAAATTGATACACCCTCAACCGCCCTGCTCCCTATAATCAATAACTCCAATTTGTCACACATCTGCTTACAGTATGTACCTAATTTTGTCAGCCATAATGAGTGTGTTCGCCTACCTGCCAGGAGAGGGAGCTGTCACCTTGCTGGTCTTCTTGTTTGGAGAAGATGAGCGCTTGTTGGGGGGCAAGCTCAGAATGGGAGCCAATGGGAGTGAGAGGTTGCTCCATGACTTCCTGACATGGTCACAGTCCTTCTGCTATTGGTGCAGGAGATTGAGGAAAAGATCATTATTCAAAATGGGCAGGAATTTTCTTTCTTACCTGATAAGCTCTTCATAAAAATGTCCTTAGCAACACACAAAGTAATCAGGTGGTACAGATGGGTGTACCGACCCAGGTTGTCCTAATGACAGCAGCAGATGATGATCAGTAACAGGATTAGACTCAGACAGCCTTCCTTTGACCGTGCATAACCTCTGGCACCAAGCCATAGCACCAACCTAAAAACAGAACCCTAACTGTTGTCAACATTAAAAATTAACCTTCTCTCACTCAGACCAACTCACAAGGCATTTATCATCTCCTGTTTGTAGAGGAGGCACCAAACCCTCACTCGCATTAACACTGACCTACAGTATACAGGATCCAGACATTATAGCACATTAGTGGTATCACCGGTGTGGCGGATTGGGTCTGGATTATGAATGTGTTTGTGTACATTTATAGTTTATGCCGGTGTCTCCGGGTCCCTGTGTGGAATATAAAGTGCAAAAGATGTCCTCCTTCTAAGACCTTAATGGTATAAGCTGTGATACAGCAGCAGACAGATGGACAGTACAGTGTGCAGTGTGTGGAGCAGAGACACACAGATACTCAGATATATTGTGTCCGACTGATCTGGGGCATGATCAGAATTAAAAAGATGAACAAGAAGAAGAGAAGCAAAAAGCAGTGAATCACTGTGAGCATAGTAAGGCAGCAAAAAAAATGCACCACCATTGTTCATAAACAGGCTTACAGACAGTAAATCTGTCAATATCAAATAGATTGAAGTAGTTTATTATGTAATAAAGTATGATTTATGATTCCATCACATAAACACAGAAGCACCTCACATTTGCCAGAGGTTCCATTTCTGACAATATTGCAACTGTCTTATATATTGAGAACCCATATCCTCTAGCTATTCTGTCAAAGGTTCAGGTTGCTGACATGACCCACCTGCGTGTTGCCAGTGGTCCTCCTGCGAGCAGTCGTGGTGGTAGACGAGACCGCCCCCCTGCTGAGGTTCCTCTCCTGGCTGCGGCAGTGAGGAAGCGGCTGGGCCTGCAGGGCTTTGAAGGACATGGAGCCCATGGGGTGGCAGGACACTGAGCGAGGACAAACAGGCATGGCTACGGTGATGTACGAGGTGGGAATTTGGAGTGTTTCGAGGAAGGTATGGATCAAGGCAGTGTGAGGGTTTGATGAGCAAGGGTTTGATAAACAGGAGCACGGAGCGAGAGATTGGTAAGGAGAGGAAGAAATGAGAAGGATGCAAAGAGAAGCCGTGAGTTTGGGAAGGCCAGCGGAGGATGGAGAGGAATGAAAAGATGTTTGGTAAAAAACAGAGAAGAAGAGAAAAAAGGCATTAGTGCTACTGATTGGAAGCAAAACTGCGAATATACTGCAACCATCACTTGGGAACTGTATGTCAAAGAAATTAATCTTATGCTTTTAGAGAAGGATTTAGTAGGACTGATTGGCCAGGTTAGAGATTAAGAGATTAAAAAAAGAAAAACTGACAACTTTTAAACCCACCACAAAGCAATATGGAAAATGTTCCATTCACTTTGTGCCGTTAAACTATAGGAGTGGTTTGTAAAACCAATCCTTACTCTTAAAAGGTCCCAGTGTTGGAAGAAACTCATTCAGTCAGAATAAACTACTTATTATGGATGCATTACACCCGACACCACATTGAGGAAGTGAGCATGCAGAAAAAACACAAAAACACAAGAAGTGTACCTCAACACACTGCAGACAATGTTGAATGTATAAAAATGTGATGGAGTAGAGGAAAGCAAAAGAAGATACATTGTGTTGCATGCGGGTCAATGTGACTAGATTTATGTGAGCGTAAGATTATTAAAAAAACACAAAGGACAACACAGCAATGCAACACAATAGAAACAGGCAGAAATACACAACAGGATGTTGTAAAATGCCAGGAAAAGTAGTGCACTTCAACAAACAAACGCATTAATTTTGGGCCATCAAAAAATGGCCACTTACAGCCTATATGGGCCTGCACAGTATCTTCTTTCATATTTAATATTTCTAAATCATTTACATTATTGAAGTCATATTTCAGCATAATACACACACACACACACACACACACACACACACACACAATATCTAAAGCCATTGTTGCTGTGGTAACAACAGTGGGAGACAGGGAACGATAATAGGAGAGTACTTTGTGTGTGTGTGTGTGTGTGTGTGTGTGTGTGTGTGTGTGTGTGTGTGTGTGTGTGTGAACTCTGAGTGACTGATACAGGATGGGTAAGGAAGTTTCAGACGGTGTAATGCTTTAAGTCAGGCCAAATCTGATTAACATCCGAAACCGCAATGGTCAAGAGGCTAAAATATACACAGTATACAGCAAATACTTCTCGCACTACAGTATGAGACATTCTCTATTTCACTCACAATTGACCATAAGAGCCAGGAGGGGTCATTCATGTGGGATGTGTGTATATTACCTGTTTGCTCTCCAGACAGACTCATGGCACTGCGGCTACGAGCCAGGTAGGAGTGTGTTGGCTGCTGCAGGCGGTTCACCACGTTGGTCTCCCATGGCGTCAACGGAAGATGGCGCAGGCCTGAGCACACATCCAAACACATGTAACATTTGAGGTTTGATAACAACTTAAACTATTAACCGCCCACTGATTAGCCTAAGCAATCAGTCAAAGACGATTATAAATGATGTGTAATTACTGTATTTGTTATTCATTCCTTCTCTCGCACTGCACAGCAGTGGAGGCCAGAGCTTAAATGAAGTCGTAACCATGCACAGGCGGTTGTTACACCTACACCTGCATGCACCAGTCTGTTTTTTATGAGAGGAAGCAAACAGCCTGGAGTAAAGCGCAAACCAAGAGCAGACACAGGGAGGGGAGCATTCAAATAACAGAAGAACAAAGGACATATTGCATTCTAAGAAAATTATCTTTACTTAAGCTTCAAGAAAAATATGAATTATTCTGGCAAATTGTTCAAAAAATGCTGAAAGCTTAAGTTAAACTATTTGGCTATGCAGTCTTGGTACCTGGGTAGGAATGTTGGAATACTGTACAAAATGTGTAGCTTATTAAGCAGAAGTGGACAATGCAACATGTAAAATCTTCATGATAGGCCGATTTGCCACTTAAAAGAGAGACAAAGGACAATTTCTTAGGCAAAACATGCAGCACTGCTCACTCTAATAATGAAGAAGAGTACAAGGTTGCAGGTTTCAGGATGAGGGGTGAAGATACAACTGGGCTGGGAACTGTGCCAAGGAACCTAAGTCTCTAATCTACACCACCACTTTCAAGCAATGCAGTGGTTTCAGAGTTAGTGTTCCACTCTGTAAATATGTGGCGTTCCTTACACTGTCCGTTTGAGTGTGCAGCGTTTGCATGAAACGTGGCACATGATCACATGCCATGTCTATAATTATGTGCACCTCTAATGGTCGAAATGTGGGTGATTTTCAGCTGGGATAAAAACAGCATCTAGTTCCCACAAAAACAAAAAGATTATCAGAGGATTAGAGAAAGGGGTCACAGTAGAGGGGAAAAAAATCCCTCTGATGAAACACAGAGAAGTGCAAACACATGCACATTTATATCATAATGTAAATATTGCAGATCATATAATTCTGTAAAGTAGGACTTCGTTACTTAAGTTGTCAAATTAATGTCATCCAGGTTCAAAGCTAAAATGATCTATTTACAGATGAAAAACGTATGTACGAAAAGGATTGTGCAGCTAAACATATCGTCATCAATGTTTTCTTAATTTAACTAAGACAGTACACAGGGTAATCACAATTACAATTCCTCAACAGTTTCCAGCCCATGATCTTTTTGCTTTGCAACATAGTGTGTAACATATAATATGTGGGACCAAGCTGCAAAAAGTTCCCAGAAAACACCTGTGTTTTTGTGCTGGGTGGTCTTTCCCTGGTGTAGGCGGGGTTTTGACTGAGCTTTGCTAATGACAGGGGAGGAGGATGTTCTCATCTGTAAGCCTGTCAGCAACATATGAACATCAAAAAATACATAAAGTAAATTAGCACTTCAAAAATGTATACTTAAAGAATAGTTTGACATTCTGAGACAGTTAGATGAAGAGATCACTACCACTCCCATATCTGCCCATTGAATATGGAGATACAGCCAGCGTGTTAGTTTAGCCTAGCCTAGCATAAAGACTTCCAAAAATGGAAAATAGCTAGCCCAGGTCTGTCCACACATAACAAAATAAACCTACTAGCACCTCTAAAACGTACCTTATATCTTGTTTGTTTGAGCCGTACAAAAGCTTAAGAGTAAAAAACAACAGGTAGTGGTTTTAGGGGGGTCATGTGCTATTTCTTGTCTGGACGCAGTGACTTCCTGAAGTCTCTGCTGACTGCCAACCTCAAGACAAAACTCTCATAAGGCCACATCGTCACTGATATATGTTTTTGTAGGGAATGAACAAACAAGATATAACATTTTAATTAGTGGCTGCTTTTTTTCCCCGATCTTACAGAGCCAGGCTAGCTCTTTCCCCCTATTTCCAGTCTATGCTAAGCTATCTGTCTGCTGGCTCTAGCCTCATATTAACCGTACAGATATGGCAGTGGTACCAGTCTTTTCATCTAAACCAAAATGTATTTTAATGTATCATTTTGTTTTTTTTTACATATCAATGTCACCGTATCCCCAAATCTTATGAGTCACAACAAACACAAATGACATGAGAAACAGCCAAAAGGCGGTGGATATTGTAATGAAAAGTATTGTTTTTTTGTGTTCAAATTAATTTTCATTACCTCGGTCTGGTGAGTGTAGGAGTGTGGCAGAGGAGTAGGAGAGGCGCTTGGTAAAAACAGGGTCTGTGTGTTTGGATAAATTCATTGTGGACACTGACCGCCTGTCAGCATCTAGAAACAAAGAAGAAACATAAAATAAAATGAATGATGTATTGAACAGGTGGACTTAAAGGAAGAAAGAGAGCTGGAGCCAACAATCTATTTTTGAAGGGTTATTCTAATCTATTCTGATTAAGGGGTTAGATTTGAAAAAACTACCAACATGTTGCTAAAGGGGAAAATATAATAGTAAATGAATTAGTGCTTAATGGGTCTTATGTAGTCTAAAAATGGAGCTAAAGTGGTTTGAATGAATGACCCTGTGTCTTGGGATATAAGTTCAAGTTAAACTGGTTTGCTACATGCAAATAAAACAACCAACACTAATCATGCCATTCACATTGGCCTACATTTACACTAATGCCAGCGCTATAACGGTGCTGTACAGTTACAGTGCTAGAGCCAGCGGTCTAACACTGGCACACTAACTGACACACTGCTATCATATTCACATTGGGAGGTCACTCCGTATCTGCGGTAGAGACTGAAAGCACTCTGCATGTGCTCCAGTCCAGCAAGGTCGAGTGGATAGAGGAAAGCTGACTCAACAAAACCTGGACCAGAAGGTGAGAGGACAATGGCAAAGAAACAAAGAGCAGAGAGGAGATGGAGAGAGAGAAGTTGCGTTTGAGAATAAGGGAGAAAGAGAGGGAGGGGCAGAGCAGGGTGTGAGTCAGCAGTGACAACAGAGGGCAGCGGATCTGCAAAGTTAACATATAAACATGGCAGAACAATACTGGCACGCAGACATATTTACACAAGACACACACTGTCGTACATCAGGGAGATGAGAAATCAAAAGTATTCAATAATGATACTTTCAATGTTGTGAGTTTCTGCAGTTAATGTGTGTAGGTGTGTGACGTCTGAAAGTACCGGCTGTCGTGCTGGGAGTGTTTGTGTGCAGTACCCCTCCCCAAGACCACCGGTTGGGTTTCTGTCTGGTTTTCTGGCTCCTCTCCAACGTCCGACGGATCACCGCCTCATGACGAACCTTCAGTCACGAAAACAATAACACATAATGAGCATTAAAAACAACAATGCCCCAACATGCAAATTCTGCTGCAAGACTGGAACAATTTTTGCTTTGAAAGGACACTTGCGGTGTGTTATGTTTGGTCTACAGCCATGAAGTGTGTTTTGTGCACACCAGTTGTAAAAGTACCTAGCAGATAAAATCTAAATTGTGATTATACAACAGGCTTAAAATGAAAGCAAAAGAGAATGTCTAGGCTGTCCATTGGATTACGTTTCTAAAATATCTCCAGAATGCACAGTGAAAACTATTTGGGTGGGGATGTCTGCATTCCCGGTCTGTATCTCTACTGTCTCTACTGAATAAAGGCAAAATGCAAATATAAATCTATAACCTCAGACTAAACAAAACTCCACAACAACTCATCAGTTACAGCAGTAGTGCTACAGTATTGTACGTTTTGGGGCTTGACTGACTGAGGGTCTCAGCTTATCAAATTTAGCCATGGTGGTTTCCATGTTCTCCGCTTACCTCATCTCCAGCCACGACTTTTAGCCTTTGACAATATTTGTATTATATAGCTTCAATAACTTTTGAAATCAAACCCAAATCAAAACATCCTGTCCGAAACCTATGAGTGATATTGCAACACACTGCGTCCATGTTTCCCTACTACAGTCTATGATATTGTGTGCGACTAAAAACGAGAAATAAGTTTGGTAGTTTGGAGATAGCAGATGGCAGTAAAGTTCAAACTCCACATCACTAAAGAGGTAAGGGGCATAGAGCGTGTAAATGGTTTACTGAAAACAGATATTTATTAGCCTGTTCATGAGGATGAGAATCATGTTGCACTCAGATCTTGTAGTAAAGGTGTGTATGCATGTGTGTTTACGTTAAGAGTGAAAACATCCCAATGTGAAAGTGTGTACAGAGCCATGTGTGTCAGAACCTGGTCTTCCTCAAGTTTCTGCCGCCGTTTCTCCTCCACGGCAGCCCGTCTCTTGTCCTCCTTTATCCTCTGCTCCTCCATCTTTTTCCTCCTCTCTTCCAGCTGCTTCTCATAGTGCTGCTTGGCTCGCTCCTCACGTGCCTGCCACTGGGCCTCCTTGACAGCTGTGGCATGGTGCACACACACATACACACAGTTAATAGTGAATTGACGCACATACACACCTTAAAAAAAATGTGTACAAACACACATGCACACACAGGCTTATAGCAGCAGTGTGATGGGTCAGCTGTAGATCATGTGACTGAGCTTTAGCTCTCAACACAAAGCAAATCCCTCTGCCCCTCAGCTGGGGCCAGAAGCATGACCACTGTACAATATTACACAAACACACTTCAGTCATATAGACGCAGGTACAGACTTCCTAAAACACACCTGTTTTAGCGGTCACTCACACACCCATACAAAAAACACACATTCAAAACACAAGCCTCTCTAAACCCTGTCCCACTGCCTGACCCATTATGTAACATTGGTGCCATGGCAACGGTGGGTGCCTGGCTTCAGCCTAGACTTTATGTAACAACCAGAGAAACGGGCCACAGCTACCAACCAAGTTTAGTCATGATATGTTGCGGGAAAAGACAAAAAAGAAAGTGAGGGTTGCATTTAAAGCTACACACACACACAAAGAAAAACACACCATTCTGTTTCTCACGCTCCACCCGGCGCTCACGGGCTAACCTCTGTCTCTCATCGATCTTGTTGAAGAGCAACGAGTCTGCAACACAAACAAGTGTTAAAGAGCACAGTAAACTACTGTACAACTGGGTTGAAAGACAGAACCAATCCTGTGTTATGTCTCAATATAGTTGTTTTTAACATGAGAGAAACATTTCCCTGTATGCCCATGTGCCTTACCTGTTTTGGTGGCAACATTGTTACCAGGGCTGTTGCTGGTGGTGGTGTGAGTCAGGGTGGGGGTTGGGGTCAAGGTGGGAGTGCAGGTCTGTCCGGAGCCCGAGGAGCTGGGACGGGTGGCTGAAGACGCTCTGCCATCCTCCGATTTATACCGGGAGTAAGATGCTGAAAAGAAAGACAATGCAATAACAATTGACTTCTCATGCAAGAAAATATGCATAACCATCCACAGCTGTAATAAAAGTTTTACAACTGAGTAAGCATCTATTCAGCAGCATCAACACAGTCTCTATCCTCCATGGGGGAAATCAAGGACGAGTACTGCAGTGTGTTCATAACACGCCTCTTTTTAACACACAAACATGTCATACACCTAAGTCTTGAATGCTTCATAAACTTAAAACTACCTTACTTACCTCAAGTTAATGTTAATGCATCATTTATAATATGAAGTATAGTATTTCTCCAATACCATTGCATACTCAGATATGTCTTTCTTGCTAGCAACTGATTTGTTATTTAATGAGCATTGTTGGAGGGGCCTGAGGCCTAAGATTTTCATTGCCAATGACTACTTCTGTTATTGTTGTGCACATGACTAATAAAGAGCCTTGACTACAGTGTGCTAACTAGAGGTGTGAATCTTCACTGATCTGCTGATTCGATTATGATTATGTCAGCGATTCGATATATCGATGCATAACGATGCGTCAAATACATTTTTACTATTAAAGCCATATAGGATATTTAATTCATAGCTTTTCAAGCTTCAAAAACAAAACATTCTGCAGTGCTCTAATACTAAATAAATTGGATACATAAAACTACAGCACCGAGCACATGGCACTTCCTGAAGGTGCAAAACATAACATGTAAACAGAAAGGTTATTAGGCATACATTAAATTGTAAACAGAAATAATCGATTATGGCCCGGCCGATTATCGATGCAGCATCGTCCATGTCCACGATTCGATGCATCGATTATTTGATTAATTTCAACACCTCTAGTGCTAACTAGCTAAAGTAAATCAGGCCTTGTTGCAACAGTGTTACTGGTGTCCCCTCACCTCAGCTGCTAAAATTATATTTGTATTGGAAGAATACAGAAAGTTTGATCATTTACACTGTAGCAACCTCTTGTTGTGGCTGTTACCTATTTTACTTTTAATATGAATATACATAAAAATACCCAAAAATGTGTTGCCATAGGTCATAAGAGTTTATGATACTAGTTTTTGTCAATTAGACCTTTGAGGTGCCAGGAGTATGGTGCCGCTGCAAAATAGCCTCAGGAACATGTGTACGTTCAAAGGTTGTTTTAATCGTGCAACAGAAAACTCAGACTGGACAGATAGTCTAGCTAGCTGTCTGGATTTACCCTGCAGAGATCTGAGGAGCAGTTAACCATAGTCCTCATGAATTGTCCAGAGTTTAAAATGCCAACACAAAGATAGCAGAAGGTAACGGACATCTGGCCGAAAAGAGTGACATCCGGCAGAATTGGAGCAATCCTTGAAGTGGAACGTCGTGGATACAGACTAGGTGTGACACATAGTGATGTAAGGTCTAAACATGAAATAGCTGTGTGTGTGATTTATGTATGAAAACAAGCAAGAGTAAGAAAAACAGTGCAAAGATTAAGAAGGGGATGGTCACCTACACATAAATTAAACCGCAATTCTGACAGTCTGCACGTGCTGCCTCTGATGCACTCTAAAGCTCTAGTTTTGGCAACATTACAGACGGGCTGCTGCATTGTAGCCTGACAACAAACTAAATGGGGTGAAACAATATATACCGTGCTCTCTGTGTTCTTAAATGTTCCCAGTGTGTCATAGCGTTTCCTCTCAGCTCAGAGCAAGGTTATTGATTAATGGCACTATCAGGCTCAGGGTGACTCAGCACTTTCAGGTCAGCCTCCTGGACACAGAGCTTAACATCGGGCCTTATGCAATAACAGATGAGCCTGCCCCAAATGTTTCAAAATGACAACAAAGCACACACCTTTGTGATTCAGGGTTAAAAGCTGGCTTTATCAGTCAAGCATAAAAAAGACAAACATTGTTTAACTGAAAGAAGTGTGTACTATATGAAGAGGTACAGTGGGTGTGCACAATAACTGTTCCAACACCTCCTTTGGGTTTGAGTGTGGTGAAGAGTGAGAGAGTCAAGTCTCCACGGAAACCAATCTGTGCCAGAAAGTTGGAGACTGAATTAAATCAGTCGGCCTGACCCAGACTAAACTGACAAGCTCCAACACACGGACTCTACCTGAAATAACACAAGCTAAACAATCTATTCTACATTTCCCTCTCTTCTCCACATGGTTTCTTTATCTCTTTACTTCAGTGACATGTTAGCTCAATGTGGTAATTAATGATGCCGGTGGAAGAGAGGAGCAAAGTACAAGTTTCATATCCATTGCAAATACAAGTGGACTTGCATGCCTTGATGTTACGTTTAGATGCAAAGTGCACTTTATCTTGTTCAAGTTAAACTTCAACTGCATCCGCCTTTATGCAATTAAGATAATGTGGCAACCATGACACTAAAGTGTAATAAGGAACAAAGAACTGAGAACCACTGCACTGAGCCACATGTGTCATACATTATGCTATATCTATTACAACTGTATGCTATATGTACCATACACATAATATCTAAACCAATACCAGCTTATGAATAAAAATTCAATTTTAGGAACAGATAAAGGCCTTGGATGGACCAAACATTTGTGTTCCGCTTCCAAAAAATAAACAGTATGTTTGATGAAATGGTCTTAACTCAAGATACATTTATTAACTTCGTCCTGGCTTTAAAATGCTTGCATGGTCTACATAACAGCGGATGGCAAAAAGGCAAAAAAAAACTCCGAAAAAAACAAAACAATTCTACACTTTATGACTTGTGATGTGGAATGTTGCAGATCATGTTATGAATCTAAACTGCCAATGCCGTCTCCACCCTAACTTATTGAGATATTTCTTGCGGAAATTCACAAAAGACATGCTGGACAAAGAGGTGAGGTCATAGCTGCAGGGTATTTCAATTCACAGTCATCCACAGAGGTGTATTGTGTACACAATTACACCTCTGTCTGCCCTTTCATTGGTGCACCTGCCTTGAACTGGTTTCATAATGACTATTGTAATGACAGGAAAAGCTGGGCCAGGTTACAATAATGTCTAGTCAATGTATTCCTTCCCCTAAAGTAATTTGACTTAAGCAAAAGATTAGCTCATTGAGAGAGGTATGTGCTGCAGTCAAATACTACACTGGAAAACTACGAATGGCTTTTAAGTATGCATTATACGCTACTTCCACCAAGAGGTCATATGACTATAAATTTGCATCAAAAAGACACTTTGGTATAAAATAAGAGCCCTTTCCATTTGTGGAAGGTAATGTCTAGTGACTGATGAAGTTGACCTTCTGACAACCCAAAAACATGTGTGCAGTAAACCTAAAATTCAGTTGCGTACATCTGTCCGCCTATAACTAAAAGTCAACATCCATATTCAATGTTTGCAATCTGACATCTAACTAAGGCTCCGCGAGTCTTAATGCCTAATTCAGATTTTTTTGCTCAGATCCGATTTTTTGTTTGGCTGTTCACATTACCTTTTAAAATGTGGCCTATATCAGATTCCAGTGTGAACTGTTTGCGGTTTTGATATGAAATGACCCGCATGTGCAAAAGAACAATAACAATGACATCAGACGCAGCACGCTGTTGCACTAAAGTTAGGGAGGTTATGGAGGAAGTAAGCATTTTCGCTTTTATTTCAAAATGTTTGTGTAATGGCAGCCATAACATTAATGAGCAGGTGCTGAGGAGAAGAATGAAGAGAAAGAGAGCCAAATTGGCCATTTTGGTCTTTTGCGGGGTTATGGCTGCAAATTCGGGCCTCCACCAGAGTTTCCTCTGGCTTCGCCCTCGCTCACGCTCCACCTCCCCGACCCCGACGGACCGGGATCCCACCTCAGCCGGCCCTCACTTTCATTGCGCCACGGGGCGACCCTCTGACTCGCGCGCGCGTTAAACTCCTTGGTCCGTGTTTCAAGACGGCTCGGGTGGGTTGCCGACATCGCCTTTTTTACGTGAGCCGATCCCCGCCCTGGCGACGCGACGCGGTTGGGGCACACTGAGGACAGTCCGCCCAGGTTGACAGCTGCACCGGGAGCAGGGGGCCCCGCCCCGCCCCGCGGGGAGAGAGGGCGCAGCGAGGGTTATTGAGGTAAAAGTTGCATCAAATCCCCCTTGGTTGTTCACACTGCGGCCGCATTGAAAAAAAAATCAGATCTGGATTTGGGCCACTTTTGCCTGCAGTCTGAACGTAGCCTAATAATAACCCTACAGCCAGTCCAGTTGAGTAAGGCACACAGACACAACAAACAAGAAGAAGAAGAAAACAAGGTCTCACTCAGCAGCAGTCTTACTTTGACATAACTTACAAACGCATGTCTATGGATGTGGCCTTGCATAGCCCAGTTTCCCAGACAGAGCCCACCAAATAAATAAAAAGCCACAAAACTGGGTTCATCCTGCATATAAGAAGAGGTTAGCTGAGGTCAAAGGACATCCTGTGGCTCAGAGTTGCAGATGAGGCTGTGTGCAGATCAGGACAGTCAAAGGCTGTCAAACTGAACTTATCAAAAACTTTCACACAATAGTTCATTGTCTCCCAATACACAATCACATGTAATGCTTTAACAGTATAATGTGGTGGACTTATTTATGGTGCAGTTGTTTCCTTCTGCTGCATCTCACAGCCTCCGTCCATCTGCTGTTGAGGTCATTAAACAAACAAATCTCAAATAGCAGAAAGTATATTTGCTTGTCTGCACCAGACAGCCATTTAGCATCATTTATAAACCAGACATTTTTATTTGGAGCATAGTGCTAGCTTCCAGTTAACCTACAAAGACCACGACCACCTTTTGCTTCCTTCATACTTTATCAACCAGGAGGAAGAGAAGGCTTCACGAAACACAAGGTGCAACAGTATTGAGGCACTGCAAATTATTCTGAAAGAAACCAGTCAAACTCCTCAGCCATAGGCAGATTTTACAGTATAGTACTATATGTTTTAAATATTTTACAGTATAGTACTATATGTTTTAAATATTTTAGATTTATTTCAACACACTGGATTTAAAACAAAAAACAATAGCCCTTTGGTGAAAACGCTAACACGTTTGGGGTATAACTTAAAGCTAAATGTCTGACGTCAGTCATGTTTCGTTTTAAATCCAATGAGCTGGAGTTCAGAGACAAAACAAAAAACTGTCCTGTTACTGACAGACTGCACCGGTGTTCATTCCCTGCCCCGCACCTTGTTAAACCACTGCCCACTTATCAGCGAAATATGCAGGTGTTCTGGGATCAAATCACAAGTCGTTACCTGGAGTTTGGTGCATGATTCCAGGGGTGTCAATGCCAGGAGAGGACCTGTTGAACCCCAGGCTTGCGTCCCAATCCGAATAGTCAGATCGGAGGGCCAGAATCAACGTTTCTGCTTCCTGCAAACATCCTACACAGGATGCATAAGCTTCATTTGCAGTGAGGGCGACAAAGGAAGAAGGAAAAAGCAAAAAGAAGAAATTCCAAACAACCTGATAAAGGGACCACCCAAAATGCTTTTTTCAGAGTAAAGGGGAAAGCATGACGGAAGAAAGAAAGAGAGGTCAGCTTCGGTCGGCATCAATGTTGTTGAGAGCCGACTGACTGTGAGACAGGTTGTGGCGACTCTCCAACACCCATCCTTTTGTCCATGTGTGTGCGTGTTTATGTGTGTGTAAAAGAGACAGAGAGTGAGACATAGGGAAAGAGTGACTGTTTAATCTGCCCCTCCCTCCACTAGTGCTGAGGGTGTGTGTGTGTGTGTGTGTGTGTGTGTGTGTGTGTGTGGATGCTCCCCACCCCCAATCTATCTGCATTCAATGGCAGTCAGATTAAATGGTCAGAGTTGGTGATTAATGCTGTGCTGTCCGGGCTATTGGGTAACAGGCGAGCATGCTGTGTGGCTCCTGCCTCTCCTGCAGCCTGAGAGGATTAGCCCGCTGCTTATGCTAAGCTAAACGCTAAGCTCCAGCCGACAGAGAGGCAAAAGGGGCAGAGGAGCACTCCCTCCTTTATAGCCCCAGGACAGGCAGTCAGGCCTGGATAACAGGTGCATGAGAGGAGGGTGCTACTGCATTTATTGCAGATAGCAGGCACAGGTTTCAGCTCAGATGACAGCAGGTATGTCTAGAGTCATTATGGCTTTTGACAACACGTTTGACAAAAAGGGCCATAGATAATAGAAACAGCTGTTGTCAAATATTGAAATTTTGCCATCTCTTCTACAATTTGTTGGAATGTTATTAGAAACTGGTCATTGATGGATTACTTTAGAGTTGAAATACAAATTGATATTATATGTCTATGTCAGAGATTAACAATCACCAAAAAGTAGGGGTGTGCAAAAAAATCGATTTGAATCGAGATTCAAGCTCTACCGATTCAAAATCAATTCATAGAATTACAAAAATCTATTCATATTTTTTTTTTTCTTCGTTTTGACACTATTGTCCTGAAATGACATTACCTCGCCATTCCCTGTGTCAAATTCACATTGACGCCTGGGCACTCTTGTCATAATCAGAAGGAGTGCAGCGGAAGTAGTTTAGTCGACGCAAACAATGGCAAACCTCACAGAAAGAATTATTCAACTTGCTCCATCCCATGGATGTATTAAGAGAACGCTCCATCCTCATTGAAGGCGAGAGTTTGAACATATTTCAGCTTTTATAACCTTGAGGGGAAGACAGAACTTTATAGGAATCATGCTATATGCAGGCTTTGTAAAGCGAAAACACCACAAACTTGAGAACTCACATGGTACGGCATCACCCAGAGATTAACATTAAAGACGTGGACGAACAACAACCTAAAGTACCTCCTCCTAACGTGCCAGTCAACCAAGGTACTCTTTCAATGCTCTAAACTCCCACCGTTGCGTCAGAGAGAGTGTTCTCAACTGCCGGAGACATCGTAACTGCAGAGTGGAGCATGCTCACTCCAAAACACGTAGACCAGCTTCTGTTTCTGCAAAAGAATGTACAGATTCCAGCCAGTGGTGGACTATGAACTGGTCTCACACACACACACACACACAATTTCATTTATTTATCTCGAACAATCAACAATGTTGCAAGACATAAAATAAAACACAAACAATCAGAATCTAACAACAAAAAACAAAATAAAAAATATAAAAAGGGATTAGTTCGAGAAGGAGCAGGCGGAAGCAAATAGCTTATTTGGTCCTGCCCCTTATTTCACAAAATCATATTATACAAAGTAAAATAGATATGCAAATACAATACACACACACACACACACACACACACAAATGTGTATCCATTATGTGATTCTGACACATCACAAAAGTTCTGTTGAATGGACTGTAGTTGCCACAGTTCTAAAAAGAAAGGGCCTAATTTTAGGAAGTTCAATGTGCCCAGTTGACCTGGTAGCTGAAGTTCTCCTTAAACCACATTTAGCAGTATTTTTTGTTTGATCTGAGTACAGCACTTTAAAGCTAAAAGTAAAAGCTATTTTTATTTAACAGTTTTATACTTGAATTAAATGTATTTGAAAGCTGGCCAAAGCTTGGCACTTTTGCAGTTTTTAGTTGCAAAAGTTTTTATTTTTTTATGAAGACATATAAAGTAATATCAAACTACATTTAATTTGTTGTGTTTCTTTTAAATTGTATGTCTACTGCAATCACATGGGAAAGGTAACTACATTTACATACTGTGAATTGTTTTTAATCAATATTTAATTGAATCATGAGTCAAAAAATCGGAATTGAATCGTGACATTTTCTGAATCGTACACCCCTACTAAAAAGTACTAACCAATGTCAAACTAAATTCCACTTCAACTCTAGCTCAGCTCATCCAAACTAATAATATTAAGATAATTAATCAAACACTGAAAACCAAACCCTGCTTTTGCACCCCTTAAAGCACATAAAAGTCCATATTTTTCTTTTTATGTAGACGAATAATTCCTGAAAAATTAAAAGGTTGGCTAAGGTTGAATGGACTATTTAGCCTATTCCATGCATAATACTTACACTTGCCACATTTGAAATAAAGATAGTATCGCAACATGGCTGTCTTTTAAAATAAAAACAAAATAAGTGTCGAACAACTTAATTACCTGATCATTTGAGATCAAGCTCACTGACAGAGCTCAAAATCATCTCATCCCCTCTCCTTTTTCTTTTTCTACCATACAGCTGTTGCATACACAACTACTTTAGTTACATGGAGAGTCAGGTTATCTTAGAGCTGGGTAAGACTGTATGACTGAAGCTTAGTGAATAAGGTAAAAATCATAAAAACGTCATCTTTATGTCACATTAATATTTGATTACCCTCCCGTCTCCGTGGGTCAAAGAACAAACCCTTCCTCAATCAATCTGTTATACAAGTTTACCTTTTCGAAAATAAAAGGTGTGGATGATGGATGGACATAAAATACATAAACAATGGTGCTAACAGTTTCTCCAATGCATCACAACAGTTTCACTGCAAACCTCTCCTCACAGCTGACTTAACATTAATACTTACAGTAGATTACATTCTGTTTTAGGGACTGCAGCATGCTGCAGATTCAGAAGCTGAGAAGCTCAATTTACTGTCTATACTCTTGTTTGTTGACCCATATTTGCCCAAACCACAAATGCAGTGATGCAGAATCAGTCTGTAATACTGCAATAACCATAAAACATTGGCCATTGCTTTTCCACGCTAGTTCACTACTAATTCGTCAGACCATATTTCTAAATCAGACAAATGGGTTACTGAAACCAACTGTCCCTGGAAATACGACGCAACTCACGTCAACACATAATGAAAAAGGAATAAAATGAATGAATAAAGAAATTAATTTGTAAATAAACATTTATACCTGATGTGACTGCAGACACAGCCTGTTGACTGAATGCTCTGCTTACTGATGCTTAACCACATACACGTGTGAAGTGGACTGCACCTTCACTCTCAACTGTTGCCCTTGTGTTGACCCAATCTTGCCTTATCAGCTGGTTTCCACACACCCACACACTGTGCTTTCTCATCAGACCTGTCAGCCACCTGTCTCCAGATGGCTGAGATTGATGGGTTAAGAGGACGTTTCTCTGCAAGACCAAATACACACACACACACGCCAACACACTTAGCACATATATTCATACTTAACCACACACACACGGGGTGGTACGATTCACAAAACCCACGGTTTGGTTGGTATCACAGTTTTAGGGTCACGGTTTTCGGTTCTGTACGGTTCTTGTTATTTTTTTTCTTTTAATCTTTAACACTCCAGAAATATACTTCAGCATATGATATATAGCTTAATTATCCACAATGTAGGATACAGTATTAAATAATTATATAGTTATATCATGTAATCATGCACAAACTGAATTTGACTTGACTTTAAGCACATTATTGGGACCATCTCTGAGGAAAGCTAGGTGAGATTTTGATACAGCAAGAGGGAAGACACTGATGATTTCAACATGTTTAAAACAGTTTACATTGTTAGTTAATTTCCTATCCTGGCCTGGGCTGGGACACACAGTCATACGGTTTGATAAAGTACTTATTGGACTTATCATTGCACTTACAATAACGAGCGTAGCTGTCAGGTCCTCCTGTATATGTCTCATCTCCGTTTTTTCCTGCATCCACTGTGTGTGTGTGTGTGTGTGTGTGTGTGTGTGTGTGTGTTTGTGTGTTTGTGCGTCAGTCGCGGGGAGAACTGAGCAGCCCCGCCCACTGCAGAGACCCGACAGGATCTAAACTGCAGCCGCTTCAGCGACTTTAGAGTGAAAAAACATTACAGTACATTGATGTTAAAATGTATACAGGTTGGTAGGATGGTCTGAAATGTTTTGCAGTCTTTAGCTGTACGTTTTGTTGGTAAGTTGTCCACACCTCTTCTTTCGCGCGAAAGGTAAACACACTGTCTGAGGTCACATACAGGCACCTGACGGGCACGAGGCTACATTGCGCATGCGTCGAACCGTGCAACACACACACACACTTTAAAAAGGAAACTCAAACAGCACAAAGTACCAGATCACAATTCATCGTGCTCTCCAGTTAACACCCCTGTCAATTTCCCTCTGTCCTTTCCCTCCATACCTCTTTTCTTCCTCCTGCGAGCATCTCTGCGTTCTTCCTCTTCCTCAGTGATGGTGAAGAGTGCTGGGATGGCTGAACGGCTGCCTCCCTTCCTCAGCTTCCACTTGCCCCGCGAGCACCCACCTCCACCTCCTTGTACTTTACTATCTGGCATTGCCTGCCCTGTTGCTAACCCTCGAGCCCCAGGCTAACTTCCCCAGACCATGCCCATCCCACCCTGCAGTGGCAGGTGGGGGGCAGGTCAGTGTCGGACGCCAGAGGATGATGGTGGAAGGGGTCACCCCTAAAAGCCTTATTCTCAGTGAAGACGTAGATAGCTAAAAGCTAAGGCTAACAGCTAATTCCTCTGGCTGCACATTGGTGCGTTTGTCGGAGACAGCAGAAAGAAGAGAGAGAGGAAGAGAGAAGGAGGACACAACAGGAAGAGCAGGAGAGATGGAAGAAATTAAATTATGAAATGTGATAGATGAGAGTAAAATGAGACGGTTAAAGAAGGTTAAAGAATAAAGTTCAGAGAGATGAGGGAAAGCGTGAAAGAGAGGCAAACAGAGCTGCCCACTGTGCCATGTACAGTAAATACTGCCTACGATGGCAGTGCCAGGCAGGCAGAGAGACAGAGTGAAAGAGACGGAGAGTGCGACAGAGTCTGAGGATGAGCTCTTGTATTTGGGCTTAGAAAAGAAGACTTAATCCACAAGACTGGCTCGGTCGAAAGATGAAAAGATTGCACTTCTCTTGACTCCCTCACTCCTCAAGAGATGCTGCTGCTGCTGCTGCTGTCACTACTGTTACTGCAGCCCCCCTTTTCCCTCCTCGCCTCTCTCTTGCTGGGCCTAAACGCAAACTTGTCAGAAGAATCACATCACACACGCACTGGCTGTACAGTAGACGCACACACACACACTTTGGCCCACAGATACACGGGTAACAGAGGGCAACATGGCTGTTAAAATATTCAGTGCATATCCAGCAGTGGAAGGTGAGCCGGTACCGGTAAAGAGTTTCCCTGACAACAGCAGCAGATGGACCTATTGCAGTTGCAGAGCAGAAGCAAGAGAGCAGAAACACTTAAATGTAACACACACACACACACACACACACACACACACACACACACACACACACACACACACACACACACACACACACACACACAAATGCAGTACAGGAGCTGCTCTGGAAGGGGTGTGTTCATAGAGCACATGGTATATGTCCCCGCCCCATTCTCCACTTAAAGAGCCAGCAGCTATTAGCTAGATATACCAAGGTAGTACAGGAAATATGGAAATCTTTCTATTCATGTCCTGCTGGCTCTTTACAGGAACAGAAGGACACAGAAATTACAATATGCAGATCAATAGTTATATCTGAGCAGTAATAACGGATACTAAGTTGTGCTACTCTTTAATTCCCCACACTGACACTGCAAATACACTGGATATGGTAATAACTGGAAATAAAGATGGTAAAGAGAGAGGATGTGCTGATCATTTGAACGTATCAGAGAGACACAGTATGGTAGGTGCCACAGAAGGGAGGGAGAAATGATAGGGCAATAAAGTTATTGCAGGCCACCTTGTTGGAGGCCTGTCAAATAACAGTGCAAACATAAGCCTGAGCAGAATTATAGTGGCATGTGCTTGCATCCGCTTATCTCACATCGACCAAAGCAAATACACACGGAGATTAAACAACCAGCATGACAGCTTGAAATCTTTCTCCAAGATGCTGTGGCTTAAAACAGCAAGGCGACAAAATGATTAAAGACACAACCACCGATAAGCATTTGGGCTGAATTCCCTTTACAGGTGCACTTCATCTTGCAGTTGGCCTCACATATAAGTCAACTTTTGCAAAGTAAATAGCCTAATATATAGCCTACTATTTTAGCACAAAGAGTGCATCCAATTCACAATTCCTTCAAATTCCCATCATATAAAAGGCATTCAGGACAAGACTCGCTGCCTCATTTTCTTAGGGAGCACATGCTGTACAAACACACATTCATGAAAGAGCAATCTGATCTTTGTCCCTGCAGGATAGAGTAATGCTGTAATCCTACCCTCAGACTTAAACCAGAGAGGCTAGGCTACAGCACCTTCTCTTACCTATTGAATATGTGAGAGACAGATCGGGGAACAGATGGAATATTTTGACTATTGTATACAGAAACATTTAGCAATGCAAGTACGCTTTATGTTGCATTTATAAAAAGCAGTTTCAGCTGACATGCTTCCTTCAAGTAAAACAGATGACGATGTTAATGCACATAAAGTGTGAATTTAGTTGTAAATATAGTAGTTTAGTAAATAAAAAATAAAAAATAATACCATAGACTTTCCTTGTTGCTCACTGCACAACATGATTTGTAAGTAGAGCTGGGCAATATATCAATATTATATCGATATCGTGATATGAGACTAGATATCGTCTTAGATTTTGGATATCGTAATATGACATAAGTGTTGTCTTTTCCTGGTTTTAAAGGCTGCATTACAGTAAAGTGATGTCATTTTCTGAACTTACCAGACTGTTCTATGTAACTGTTCTATTATTTACCTTTACCAACTTAGTCATTATATCCACATTACTGATGATTATTTATCAAAAATCTCATTGTGTAAATATTTTGTGAAAGCACCAATAGTCAACACTACAATATCGTTGCGGTATCGATATCGAGGTATTTGGTCAAAAATATCGTGATATTTGATTTTTTCCATATCGCCGAGCCCTATTTGTAAGCAAACATATTAAGGTAAAGCTTTTGTCACAAGCATATTTTCACTAATTGGAAGTGCTAATCAGATTATTTTACAGCAAGATAAAGCTAATTATTATCTGTGTTTACAGTTTACTTTGCTGGGACCCTTACTGAGATGAGGTTTGACACAGTATAATAAGTACGGCTGAAACGATTCCTCCAGTAACTCGAATAATTCGTGATTGCCTCGAAGCTTTGTTTAATTAATCGCTCACGGTGTTTCCGCACGGATGATTATTACTGTCGCACACCGGGCTGACGCTGCTGGCGACACATGCCATGAAGACGGATTACAAAATGAAGAAAGAGCGTAAGGGGCTAAGAGAAGAGACAGGCTGGAGAAAACGACAGAAACTGTCCAAAGTTTGGAATCATTTCAAACGTAATTAAAACGAAAACTCTGCACAGTGGGTCTACTGAAAAACCGAACTAGCTTACCACAATAATAGCACGACATCAGTGCTTCAGCATCTCAACAGAAAACATTGAGTCTAACTTAATCATCCATTCCACGAAGCGGACCCGACAAAAGTAAATCACAGAGTCGTATGGAGGATGAAACTAGACCAAACACAACAACTACCAAAATCAAAGACAAGAAAATACGTAGCGGTGACCACAATTTGATCTAAAGAGCCAGAAAAACAGCTGATTGTTGCGCACCATTTTCTCTCACTCTCTCTCTTCACGGAGAAACAGCTGATCGACGATCTCCCAGCATAAGTGTAACAGAGCTGTGTGACACTGCAATCAAATATGAAAAATGAAAATAGGTTGCGTATAACTAACATTTACATATAGGCCTATAAACAGATCAGTCTCAGGTTGAAACAGGTGGTTCTGAAAGTTAAGTTGCACAACTTAAGGTAATGTTTATGTATGTTGAATGTATGACTTAGTTTGAGGTTGTTATTGCATTTCAGAAAATGTTTTCTTTAAAAACAATGTAATATGGCACTTAAATGCACTTAATGTGTTTAGTTTTTTGAGAGATGATATTGTAAGCAATGTGCCTACCTGCCTGTGTGTGAGGCAAACTTATCCTGATTTGACTAACCAAACACATATTTACAACCAGCACATTTTGTTAGTTAAAACATGTTGTTCATTTATCATTTTAAAGATGAATTCATAAATTCTACTAACTAATGTTCTATCTATCAAATGCCAGATTTCCACTACCACTTCCATAAGAAAAAAATATTTTAAAAAGTGTGATGACAAGTTTACGTGACAAGTTACACTGAAACAAAAAAAAAACATTTCCCAGTCAATGCTGCAATTTGTAAGATTCTGCATGCTCAAACCCCAGGAAGGATTACAGAGCACCTGATGGCGTAGCATGATAGCGTCAGGTTTGTGAGGTTATTTACTAAAGCAATACAAATAGACAGCTTGACATTGTCAACTGGACACCTTCAACACTGAGCAACATTTCAATGTTTTATCAGATGAAAGGAGTTCAGCTTTGAAACGTAATCCAGGAGTGCATTAGGCCGACGTAAACAACATCCCAATCAGTGATGTCACAGCAGGTATTAGGCCATTGACAGCTAATTGACTAATTGAGGTGTGGCCCGAGGTGAAACATGCAAATATAGGCTACTTGTAATTACTGCAGAAGACATTTTCAGTATTTAATTACAAAACAGTAATTAAATAATCTTTTTTCTTTGATTTTGGCGACATCACTGGCGATAAGTGGCCATTGCTTTGATGCTTTGCACTGAACAGCAAATTATTAGACTGACAGCAGCTCAAACACTGCTAAACACACCATTTATGTAACATTTTCACTATGCAATATGCATAGCCTAGGCTATAGGCCTATGTTTACTTTAAAGACAAACTGAGATTCAAATTAGGCCCACAAACTGCCAGACAGAACAGAACAGTAAAACGTAACGTTACTGTAGTGCAGAGTGGTCATTTTCAGTCCTAACGGTAATATAGGCCATAATACGATATAATAAATGACAACACCATAAATTAACAGCTGTTCGGTGTTGTAGAAAGGTTTGAGGTAGCCTACAAGCCAGTCCGAACTGTGGACAGTGTAACAAATCATTTTACAAACCCGTAAAAGCCCGACAACAAAGTTGTAGCCTGAAGACACATTAGCTATAGCTTCTGCCATCCCTAGAACAACCCTCTGCCCATTCCCATGAATTCACCTGTCACGTCAACTAATGAGGCATTTCGACGAGTTGACTAAATGTCAGCAACAGGTGTCTGCCAGCGCGAGAGGAGCTCAAACTGTCTTTCAACAACGACAACAAAGCTAAAACTGAAAACATTTGTGTAGTTTCGAAAACAGGTCGTGTTTAATAAACGTTAAGAAACCGGTTGGGTCAATCGGTTTGATAGCCTAGTTAATCCCACTCCCGTGACCGACCCGGCGGCTCCGAGTGCTTGTCTCTGGAATTCAGCGGCAGCGTTCAAACACCGACACAACCAACTAAAGCCCCTCAGCTGAGCACTACTAAATACTTTAGGTAACATTCGAGCTTTTAAAAAGTTCGTTAAAGTTAACTTCTCTGTCTGTAGGAAATGGAACTCACCTTGGGACTCGGGTGGAGATGCGTCGCTGCCATCCTGGTCCGCCATTTCTCCTGACGTCAGCTGAGAGGGATCAGCGGCAGGAACCCGAGACAGGCCGGGCACCCTCCCACGGACAGGTGGAGGAAGACAGGCAAATAGGCCTACCTAATCTAACCTAGTCTACATATTAGGGGCAGAATAAACTTTCCACACAATATTAGTCTCAACCATTCACACATTTGCTTCATTATGGGCCTTAAATGCACCTAATAGGCTAAGCCTCACCTTGTGGAATTTGTATTCTTACCGAGATCGCAAAGAAATGTATTATTGTATTATTGTAGGCTAGGCCTACTGCTTGAAAAAGGACTGATTGATAAACTTGAGATGGGGCAAGTTGTACAAGTGAAACTATGGTCTCAGGTCTGTCTAAAGTATTGTGCTGACATCTACTGGCAATGTGGGTATATCAGTTGACATATCATTGCTACCATTGGTCTTTTTTTTTTAAAGAATATCATAAGGATGGCTACAAATTACATCTAAAAGAGAAAAATAACACAAGACCAAACACCTAAAAGCTATTTAAGCAGTCGGTCCTATTCTCCTCCCATTTTACTTCATAGAAGCAAAAATATTGAACATTATGCAGTTTAATTTTTTGACTCATAATACACAGTAGCCTACACCTGATGTCAGAAAAGGTACTACGGATTGAAAGGGAACTATTTCAAGATTGCCAGAAATTTAAATGTGAACAAATAGGCCCTGCACAGCACACTCTCACAGGTGTTTTCAATAACTCTGGCTAATTAGACCTCAAGTCAGGTTGAAGTTGGGTGAAGCAAAGCTGTTACAAATAACATTAACAATGGCTGTTAGGCCTACTGTATATTCAAATGGCCCAGTAAGCCATTCAATTCAATTCAATTCAACAAAGTTATTAATCCCACAAGGGGGAACTTGTTAAGAGCAGCTACAGACAACACACACATACATACAGCACACAAGACTACATATAGGCCTACACCCTAGAAAGTAGTTATCCATGACAATGTGACAGTGAGACAGCGTGCACAATACCAGGACCTTGAAACTGAAGCAGCTAAATGGAATTCAGCCATCTTTAATTATATTATTTACACCTGAACTTTTCCTACTCTGACCTATCAAGGCATGTTTCTTGAAAAAGGCCTATAATAACGGTGTAATGGTTACGTTCTACCAGGTGCAACAAAGCAAACGCGAGGGAGCTGTCAATCAAACACAGTCTAATCCGGAAATATAAGTGACAACACCTGTGTGGGCTGACTATGGGTGTGTCGGGCTTTAACACGTTATCTTGTCTTATATTTCCCAGCACTAAATACAGTACCAGTCAAAGGTTTGGACACTCTACTATTCACTTGAATGAGAAAGTGTGTCCAATCTTTTGACTGGTACTGTATAAAGTTTAGCTCTGTTACAGCTTTATCCTGACAAATATGAATATGAACTATAAGTTATAGCTGTCTGGTGAAAGTCATGTATCTCCCAGAAAATAAAAAAAACAGCACTGTTGTCGGCTTTGTGACTATGCATTAGTATGCAAGTATTATTTGGCTTAACAAGTAGGTTAAGCCAAATAATAGAACCACTTCCTCTTTAGTTTGTATAAACAAATCCTTAAATGTAAAGATACATTCACTATACAGCAATTATAGAACAATGATATAGTAATAGCCAGAGGTTTTATACTGGCAAACCATTCCATGTATACTATTGTCCTATATGTCCAGCAGAGGGAGCCCTCCTCTTACATTAATAATGTTTGACTCATCAAAACTAGCTTTTAATAACTAGTAATAGGGATTCAATGCCTTTCTCATTATGTTTCATTGATACATCAATAACATGTTTGAAACACAAGATTCAGCTAATTGCAGAGCTATTTAGAATTGATGAGGTATTGTTTAATGTCCAGAATATTTATGCATGAACGACTTTGATTTATCCATGATGTCACATTCCCACAGATTTATCAATTCACCAGACATCAAAATCTGGTGTTTGCCAAACATGTCAATGAATCACACAATGCATAGAAATATGAAAGGCGGTTTCACCTCACAACGAAGCATTTCAATTATACAAAATGAGACATGAGACAAAAATAAACCAGACGACTGTTATTTCAACTAAGTAGTCTGTAGTCATTTGAGCAAGGATTTGCTGTTCCTGGCTGGATGTATGCTAATCTCAGCGCATATCGCTGCTATTTGCCAACTGTGCAGGCTTACCCCCCTCTGGACCCCCAGTAAAATGGCTACTGATTGGTGTACAGAAAATTGAAACCATGGCAACCAGCTGTTTGGCTGTGATGGAGGAGACAGGAGAAGATTTTGGCCTGGAAGGTTTATACTTGCAGACTCACACACTGACTGACACAGCTGACTATTTAACTAGTCATATTTAACCCAAGCCCCTTATTCCCTGCTTATTTTTCAGACAAAACCCTTCTAGACAAAGCTACCCTCTGCTCTTCTTCTTTAGTGATTAGTGTCTGTTTTTGTTTGCTGCTTGTGTCAGAAGCTGAGCAGGTTAGTTAGAGGGTACAGGGCTCAGTCAGTAGGTGGTGGTTAAGCCTGGAGCGACGTTCAGGGTCACATGCATGATGAAAGCCTCCCCAAACTGTCTGTAATTGGTTCCCAACGGAGAGGGATCTTCCCACACAGGAATCAATCTACACAATGAAAAGAATATACACAGTGAGTCTCTGCATGGCATGGAGTATTTACTTGCTGATCTGAAGTGAGGGAAGACACAAAAAGATGTTGTGTATTTGCTTAACCTAAACGTGTGCAAGATTTAAAGGGAATGGATGTCAGACATTTCCACTTTGGGATGCTGATTCTCTGGTTGATTAATGCTCAAGGCTCTGCTATCAAGTAAGGGTGGCAGTGGGCTGCTGAGGAATAAGCAGATCGAGGAACTGATTGGTTTTGAGGACAAGCGGCCTCTTTGCTCCTCACTGATTTATTTGGATTTATTTGGATTTATTTGGATTATTTGGATTAATTTGTGCGTTTGTGTGTGCGCTTGCACAGGACCCACAGCATGGGTCATCAAACATCAGAGTGGAGATCAGATACGTTTCTAGATTAAGCAGGACAATCCAGGGACAAACTGCATATTTTTATATCTGAAAGAATGTGGTAATAAAGCCTCTTAAACCTCTTTCTATATAGCATTACCCATCCATGACTAAACATGCAACAATCAAAGTTTAAGTTTGAGAAAAAATATCTTGTATATATCTCCCAAAATATTTTGTCTATAATCTATTATCTATAATAGTTTTATTCAAGAGTTCAAAACCTCAAGCCAATCTGCTTCATTGGGACTGTGTAGTTGTGGTTTGATTGGTTGGAATTGGTTAAAATCCTAAATACCTGATTGATGCACAGAAGTACGTGGCATCTCCTTTTTGTAACCGAGCCCCATCCACTTTAAACCAGTGAGACGAGCACAGACAAAACACACAAACAAATCCCTAATGTGAAATAACCCAAATTGTTCTAGCTTTGGCAGGAAGTGTGTTCATGTAGAAGCACATCGCTCATAGTAAGAAGCTGATTGAGAACATATGTTTTTAGAGCCTTTAAAGTATCTGATAAGGGCGTTATTCTTCAAACTGCTTTGGATTAGAGGAGAATATGGGATATAACCCAAAATAACCATTATTGTTATTACTTTAGGGAAAGAAATCTGTTTTTGTAAAAGTGAGAATGGGACATCTTTTGAATTTTGAGTGTCATGTAAAATCCAGCTTTTCCTATTTGTACTTACAGTATAACTAGGCTGTTAAATCATGATCTGTCGTTGCAATATTTCCGACAGTAATTAAAGGCAGCATAGCTGCTAATTATATGGTGCTGAACAGGTGTAGAAAATCAAGGAGATAATGAGGTAAACAATGCACAGGCTGCAAAAAATCATTAAAAACCAGCTTGTAGAGACATGTCGATGTTATGTGGGCAATAGTAACACATCGCCACCTACAAAACACTCGGCAGCACTGCAGGAAAGGCAAATAAATAGATGTCAGTGTAGTGGTTATATCTCTTTAGCCATGGATATTCACAGCTTAGCTTCCCATTTTCACAAGTCCCATAACCTTTTTATTGCATATATTGTCTGACAAAACGAGAATGAGCTTCATTTTACATTCATTCAGTTTTGCAGATGTTTCACAATGGTGAAATCACACAATCCCCTGCAAAATAGTAATGAAGCACATTGCTGTGCAGGTTTAAATGCTGTCATCTCGTAAACCATGTATTCTGACAGTGCTGCCTTTTCATAGTAGAGACAAAAGCAGATGATTAACTATACATTTTATTGCCATGATTGCACCACACAGTACTTTTTCACCCCTGTCTTTTTATCTTATCATTCTTGCTTTCTGGCTCCACCTGTCTCTTTGTCTCTGTCGCTACGTCTGCCTCTGTTGCCCTGTGTCTTTATCCTCATATTACTTTTTAAACAGCAGACAGATATGACCATCTCTCCATAGCAACACCTCACTTGTGTCATTGCTTTGAGAGCAGTTTCTGAAACCTCACTGTTCATTTTCCTGATCATATTTATAAAACAAAGGGCACAGCAAATCAGATGATTCATGTACTTTAACTTGCCCAGGAATACCATTCTGTGGTTTACCATTGGACTTTTTCTTTTTCATTTGATGAAATAATAATTAATGTATGGATCCAATAAGATTATGTAAGGCATGTAGTCGGTGTTGTTTTGGTAACATTATAGCCTCTTTAATGATCTTTGTCTCTACATAATTAACTAGAAACAGATGGCATAATAGAGAATGATCTGAACACACCCCCTGCAGATAGACAGATCCCCCAGCAGGACTCCCCCCATGTTGTCTAAATAGACTTGCCCTACCTTGAGCGCACACACACACACACACACACACACACACACACACACACACACACACACACACACACACACACACACACACACACACACACACACACACACACAATCTCCTCCCTCTGGATATGCACAGAAAGGGCCAATCACAAGAAAGAAAACCTCAAAAACAAGTATTTTTTTTTGCACAAACAGGCCAGCAGACATATGGCTTTGTGACCAGAGTAAATAGTGCTATTAATTCTAAATCTCTGACATTACTCCCTTTGGTGGTCCTGGTGGCATTGTCTACACTGCAGTGTTTATAACAGCAGTGTTTACTGACATCCAGGCATTTATTGTGTTGGATAGGCTTAGTGGGCAGCTGAACTATAAAGCTTTAAATACACAACATCTTGACTCTGTATGCATCCCTGCTGAATTTTGTCTACCACCATGACACTTCTGTACATTTACATAAGCAGGATTTTAAATGATCGAGTATTTTTTACATTGTTATACTGGTACATTTACTTAAGTAAAGTATCTAATTACTTCTTCTGCCACTGCTACACAATGAATGACTAACCCTATGAATACCCTCTTCCTTTGTCGAACCCATCATCTACCACTAGTGATGACAGTAACTGAGGTAAATATTAGTATACAGGCTTTGAACTTGATCTCACTGAAACGGCTTCAGACAAGCAATTCCCGCTCATTCAGTCAAATCTGCTATGTGTGTTCGCCTCCAGCTATAGTAGTAGTAATAGTAGAAATGGAAAATGTTGGCAACGAAGTCTGTGTGATCATTTACACACCTACATATTTTTATGCTTGAAGAGCAAGAGTTGTAACATTAATGTCTGGAGTGCTGGGAAATGGAATGAACTCAGCGTAGTGAAATTAAATAGATTTCCCACAAGATGCACTGCAGGTTTAGCCACACACACATATGCAAGCTGTGTAAGTGGAACACATGCATGTGTGTTATAAAGTATTTACAGAGTTCGAGAAAGGAGGTTGTTCCCAGGATTCGGTTGTAGTTAAAGTTGAAGTAGAATGAAATATTCAGGAAGTGTCAGAAACACACAATCTTGCTGAAAATGACTCAATTTTGTTTAACTTTGTCTGGCCCACTTTGCAAATGCGCTTTATTCATTTCGAGTAATGTTCCCGTCGTACTAGGTCACATGCAGGTTACAGTAGCGATGGTAGGGAGTCCTGGAGTCCTGCATGACATGTCCTCCTTACCCACAATGCAACCATGGAGGTGACGGACAGATTCAACCCCTCTTTCTGTCTGTCTGGGTAATAAGTGACGCTGTATGGCTGGATTGCTTGTCATGTGAATGAATGAGCAGGCTATAACAGTGTGACACGTTGGCCCAGCATTTGTCTGATGCTGCAGTTGGGTTCCACAGCAGTGGAGACAAGATGGGATCTGTCTTCCAGATGAAAGGGAACTGGAGGGGAGTCGCTGCTGAAGTCTCATCTATATATATCTCTCATCTATCTCTTTACCGCCTTGGTCATATACAGTGTCTGTCTGTATTATTTCTATTCTCAATCTGCTCCCCCATTCTCTCTCTTACTGTCTCCCTGAAGTATTGGCATGATGGATCACTGCATCCACAAGGGAAAGGGGGGGAATATAGTCAAGTAGTAGAAGAGAGTCAGGGGGGCGGAGAGGAACGTATAGGATCAAGAGAGAGAGTGGCAAAATGAAGAGGGGGATGGGAAGATGTAAGCTTTAGACTAGGGTCTGCTGGGCTATTTCACATTAGAAGATATGATGTGTTGCTGTTGTATTCATTGGGAATTTACAGTGGCTTTACACAGTAATAGCCATTGACAGCTCATAAAATGCCCCCTCTTTGCTCTCATTTCAATTCATACATCCATACAATTTTCCTTTCTTCTGTCAAACAACTGTTTGTCTGTTGTCTGGATTTACACCAGTTTTAATAGTCTGAAACACCATGACCGACAGCGACGAAGCTGGTGTAAGATTTGCTGGTGTGCAGCCAGCTGACTGATCCGGGCGCTCTGGCTGTCGGGGAGGGGGATGCTCCCGTCCTTAACTATTCTCCTCACATTCACCTTGCAGTCCCAATTATTCAAGGCCGCGTGCACGAGCGCTCCCTGCCAGCCAGCCCCAGCTGTGAAAAGTGGGTCATGGAATTTAAAGGCACACGCAGCCTTGTTGCACTGCACAGCTGCGCTGGCACCGCTTTGGCTTTCTGTTCCTCCCGACATGCAGTATGTGTGTGCAGTTCTGTTTCCTGCAGTGAAATCCACGAGGCTGTTTGGGAATGTGTGTGAGTGAATCAGAAGACATTCATTATCACGTTCTCTGCGGGAATAAAAGCTGTGGAACTTTCACTAAGTGTGTCATTCTCGCTGTCTGTCTCTGTAAACTGGCCTATATTCTTCCACATGACTTACCTTTAGAAATTAAAATGTTTGAGCTTTGATTTGCACTGAGGTTGACTTGTTCTCTCCCAGATCGGTGATGCAACATTTAAGTTTCAATGTGATTATTCTTTCTTTGCACCCTCTTAAATCTGAGATCAATGAACACTCTCTACCTTGCAACAATGTACAGTAGGCTAGTCCATATGGGGCTAGACATGCTGCAGAGAAAGGCTACTCATGCGCACATTGAGCAATAATGTCATACCCTGATGAGCTCTTTACAGAATCAGACCAGGCTGTCCTACTAAACTACTGCCACATTTTATGGCACTGAACACAATGGCAACCACCATGCTCTACTATGGCCCTTGTGAAGAAACACAGGCATGTGAAAGCACACACACACACACACACACACACACACACACACACACACACACACACACACACACACACACACACACACACACACACACACACATACACACACAGATCTCAACACATCCACACAAATGATATTTTGGGAAATATGCTTATTCCCTTTCTGGCTTAGAATTAGATAGAAGGCTCAATAGCACACTCATATCTGTCCTCTAAATACAGCTATAACCAGCAGCCAATTAGCTTAGATTAGCATAAAGACTAAAATACAGGGAAGGGAAACGGGAACTTGTCATTTTTACACTTAGGTTTATGTACGGTTTAAACAAATATGTTATAGTGTGTTAATTAGTGAGCAGACAGACATGAGAGTGGTTTTGCTCTTCTCATCTAACTCTTGGCACAAAGACATAAAAAAAGGCCATAAAAAAACTAAAACAAAAAACACACAGGAATGGCATGTTTAAACAGTACAGTCCTTCTGCATTTTTATTTTCAGCAAAAACAAACCACACACCACATTACAATTTAAAAACAAGAACGCTAATTGTGGATGTACAGAAAAAAATCTGCAGCTGAAAAACTGAATATTTTAGTCTTAATAATAATAAAGGTATAAAAAGGAAAGTGTTTTATTTTGTAAAATAAAAACGTTTGGGCCAACAAAATGTTCCCCTCAACATGCGACTTTAAAAATACATGCAAACTTAAAGCTTTCTAGTATGGACACTTTCAAAATACTCTCCACATGAAATCCCATAAATTATAAAATATCAGCCTATTGCCCCTGAACTGTTTCTTGACAGAGAAAATCCTATAGAGTACCTTGACTTGAGACCTGGATGTAGTTGCCTATAATGGCTTCCTCTTCACATTTTCCTTTCACTTCACTGATCTAGAAACACATGATCTTTTTCATACAAATCAACCATTGCTAGCTGAGTGTGGTGACACTCAGATTGAGGAACGGAAATGCAAAGAGGACGCCACTTTAGACTGTATGCACCCCTTAAATAATACAGACACGTTTCTTTCAGACACATTTCTCTGGCATCAATTGACAGTGAAATTGTGTTTTATACAACCAAAACCTGGGAAAAATATCAAAAACAGCACCATTTTTAAAATGTTCCTGTATTCTCTCCAACGTGACCTTCACGTTGTTTCAACACAAAAAGTTCTATAAAGTTAGACATGGTAGCTAAGTCAAAAAAGTAGTTTTTGCTTGATTATAAGTTCATAATATCTATACTCTTTATTTGTGTGTTTTCTCTGTTCTTAGCATGCAAGACGGGTGCTTTGCAAGTGTTATGTTAAAATCAAACATTGCCCTGCTTTTGTCTTTGGCAGCTGAGGGTATATCATAGGGCAGGTTTAGGTCTGCTCTATTCCGGTCGGTACTCGATTGACTGCTCGGAAGTGAAACCGGGCCCAACCCCATAACAGAGTCATGATTGTACCAGAGCTTACAGGTTTTAGAATGTGTTGGTGCACATTAACAACAGTATATAACTAAATCCACCTCTCAAACCTGGGATTATGCAATAACAACATATTTTCTGCAACCTGGAAAAGTTTTAATAATCTTAAAATTCCCCATCCACTTGAAGATGTTTCACAAACTTGACAAACAATCTCTGTGGAAATGCTTTATGTAATACTCCCAGTTTTGGCACACATTCCCTTACAGGACCTGACAGGTTTCAGTGTCAAAGTTTCAAGTTGTCCTCAGGTTCTGACTCAACCAAATTTGCCTTTTAGGTTGTCAGTAGTTAAGGTTCAGTGCTGAGAAAAAAGTGAACTGATCCTGAATGTCCTTAAAGGCAACATCAACCACTATTAGAGAGGCAAGTTAGCAGGGTTAAGTGAGCCAGAGTGTAAGAAACAACTGCAATGTATGGGCCTTGTGTTTAAACCTAAATGACCAACTGATATGTATACTGATGGAGAGAACACTGCATAACATTATAAGTGAAAGGCTGCCAATCATATAGGTGTTTTACACAAGAACTGCAACACCCATCATGCCTTGCTGTAGTGAAAAGTATTCTAGAACAGTGGGTAAAAAGCAAAAGTCTTCACACTATTTTAGCCTAACTTGCAAAAATATCCCTTTTCCTCTTTCCAGAGTTTACACATCACTCAAGGGCGGAATTGATGTATTAACGCCTTGAGCTTAAAATAAAACTACAGAGCTCCCTTACATTTGCAAGCACTGACGGAGTAAGAATAAGCAGGGTGACTTTAAAGTAGGAAAAATGAAAACTGTTGAAGACCACATTTCAATCACATGAACAATAAATGGCAACATACAGTACATTTTATTTAAAAGAAGTAACAGCAAAATACCTCAGTAAAAAAATGACAAAACCATGAAGCACCGTGTTTACATAGTGCTTCAGCTAATTTCACACCTACTGCAGTACAAACATTTTTTTACCACCTCCGTTTTTGTTGGTGTTTTATGCTATATGCCTGTTGGGATTACAGCATCAGATTGTAACATGGCTCTGAAATGTGGAATAAGGTGGTATTCGTGTTAAAGCACAGTTGCAGTTCTGGCACGTTCCAGGGCATGACATTTTATTGTGGCTGTAATGCTATTTAACCATGTTGGCTCTGTTTTGCTTACGTACCTTTCAACAGTCAAATATTATAATACACCTTGTTATTCTACGTGATTGTGAAAAGAATGACTAGTGATATATGCATGGAGTATGGTGCCTGTTTGCAAATTGCAGGATAGTTAGTAATGCTGTTATGTTTAGATACGTTTTTCTGAGTGATGACAGTCCAGGTTGAGTGGGTTAAGTAGGTGGAGCTGAGATGAGTTTATGGTTGATTGATAGTTGAAATCACAGCCATTATAGGCCCTTTTTAGTTGGCGCACTGAGTTTTCTCATTCCCCTTATCCTGCCCAGCAGCTCGCGGACAAAGACCTGCAAGGAAGAGAGGAAAAAAGACTTAGACAAACAGTTGCATACACCCATTCACACCAGAGTTGATCATGTTTCTTTCTTTAATGGTTTAAGATGCAACAAAGTTATAAAATTGGATTATAACAGTAAATGCTCCCAGTAAAGAAGAAGAGCATAATTTGAATCTTTAGATGTCCACAAGCTATCTTACGTTTCTATTTGATTTTCCAGACTAAAGCAGGCAAAAGTGTCCTGCTTTTATTTGTGTGATGGCTTGGATGGGATGTGATCGACCGCAGACAGGTCCTGCATAACTGTAGAGCAACATACTCTGAATTATGTTGGTTTTGCCCTTTAAATGACAATAAGGAAAAACTACATTATGAAGAAACTAAGTCAGTAAGGAAGAAGGACAAAGAACCCACATCTTTTAAGCAAGAGGTTGTATAGAGGCTTGAATGAGGTGGAGAAAATGTTGGAATATAATCCCCCTCATTATATCAGGGATGAGTCTGCTCATGATCCAATTACTGATGCCTCCCCCTCCTCTCTGTCCCTCTGTCCCTCTCCTTCTTCTCTCTACCCTGCACTCTTGTCTGTTGTTCTGCCTCTAGCTGTCTTTTTGTATATCCCTCTGCATCCCTCACTTCATCTCCTGGTAGGTTCCCAGTTTACCTTTTTCGGTTACACTCTACTTGAATGTATCTACATAAGAGTGACATGACACTGTCATGAACGTGTCATATTATAAACAAGTCATAAACGTTATGATATAACGCTTCTTTTAGTAAGTGTCATTTGGTTTTTGTCATGACAAGTTATGGTTATGGTTAGGGTTAGGGTTCATGTGTCATGACTGTGTCATGACAGTGTGATGTCACTCTTAGTAGATACCTTCAAGTAAAGTGTTACCCCTTTTTCTAACAGTGCTCTCATTCCTTTTTTCATCTTCCCTCCATCACTCCATACCTTTGTCACATTGCTCTCCATTGCTTCTGTCTTTCACTGTCTATCCCCAGCTGATGCCTTCTCTGTGGGATTCTGTACAAATTGGCATCTGTGCTACTCCTTTCTCTTACTGTGTGTGTGTGTGTGTGTGTGTGTGTGTGTGTGTGTGTGTGTGTGTGTGTGTGTGTGTGTGTGTGTGCGTGTGTGCGTGTGTGTGTGTGTGTGTGTGCGTGTGACATATTGGCGTCTGTCAACCTGATTGGACACTTCTGTAGCTTTGGATACCAGTGACCTTGTAGGTGTTGTGTGTGTGTGTGTGTGTGTGTCATTAGGTCACAGTCTGACCTAATGACACACACACAAACACACACACACACACACACACACGCAGACGACAGATGGGGAGTCTAGGCTTAACCCCACCTCACCCTAACCCAAACGCTTAACACCTCTATATACACACATACACACACACACACTCACCTTCACACACTCACCTTCACACACACACACACACACACACACACACACACACACACACACACACACACACACACACACATACACACACGCGCACACACACACAGACTCAAATCCCTTAACTAGTAAACAAATTTAGTGTGTGTGTACATGCTATTTTGCTAGTTTGCTAGTTTGTGTGTTTGTAAGAAGTCCTTTCAATCTTTCGTCGTATTTAGGTCAGGATGACAGGAGAACGAGAAAATGAATGTGAATGTCACAAGAAATTAATTAAGGACACACATACACATGTGGGGCACGATGCTTCAACATACAGTGCTCTATATACTGCAAATCGAATGGTGCATGTGAGCATTAATAATGTCTATCTACACACAAGCTGCTGGGCCAGTGATATTGAGCATTTCATGGTATGACAGACACCAAACACACTCACCTCTGTTGGTTTGTAGCAGTCTATTAATGATTCCTGTATAAAAAGCAAAACAGGGGAAACAGAGAGTTGTTGATGATCTTGACAGCTCTTGGATTTTTCATTTTTTATTCACTAAGGCAAAATGTAAAGTTAATGTACAATTCGGTTTTTCAGTGGTTGGTGAGCATGATGTCAGGCTTTGGTATCATTCTGCCAGAATCAAACAAGAGTGTCTTTGAATGCACCGGCATTAAGAATCATACAGAGAGAAATCCAACCTACAGTAAAAAAGGCAGCAATGCCGAGTTCTCCACTGACATACTGTACTCAATAGACCAGCATGCAAAGCAGTCACATGAGAAGTTTGACTACAAAGTGAGGATTTGGCTTCATCTCATCTAGTAAACATGCTGTCTAGCTCTTAATATGTATTCAGATGATGTGTAGGCACAGAGACAGACACACAGTCTCAGAAGCATACCTGCAGTTTGCTGGCTCTCTCGTCGTCACTGTTGACCTCCAACAGATCATCTATGTCTATCTCTACCTCTGGCATCTCTTCCTCCTGAAACACAAAAACACTCTTGGTTAGTGAGCTGCTAAAACAGATTCATGTCACAAAGACAATGACATGAAAACCAGCAAGAGGAGAGGAAATCAAATTGGAAAGATGTTCACAAAATGCTGAGATGCTGACTCATATTTTTACACCCTTTTTCTTTTTTAAGACTCTAACCCCTCACCAAAGCCAACCCCAAATACACACTTTCTCTCACTTTCAGTTCCTTCATATCACCTCTTTATTTAAAACACTGTTTCCACGTCTCTGCACTCCAAGCTCCAAACAGCCCGAACATATATTTGCCTATCAGGAGCAGACATCACATGGAAATGTCATTGTGCTATGCCGCGCTGCCGGGGCTGGGCCGTTTAGTGGCTCGGGGGTTAGAGGCTGTATTCTGCTCAACACCACTTCAAAGGTCCTGTTTTCCTCCGGTTCATTTTATTTCACCACAGGGCTTGTGCAAAAGAGGCACGCAGGGAGGATCAACCCTTTCCTCCCAGCTACCACATAATGTATCTTACAAAGTCTCCCTTCTGAGAATTAAAGCCAAAGAAACCATGTGCAACTGCAGCTTCTTCATCCAAGTGGTTGCCTTTACCAACAGCTGAACTGCTCTGTAACAACATACTGCATGGTTGCAGCAAAATGGACTCTGCTATTTCACCCCAGTATCACTCAGAAATGCGTCCATATATCGGATGAATCCGCACCTCACAAGTTATATCCAATGCCAACATTAATTGTCAATGTAGGAAGTAGTGTGCCCTTTATGTAGTGAGGTGGAAAGTGAAGGTGAATGGGCATGTAGCAAATGGGACTTCCATACCATTTGCGTTCCATTGCAGACATGCAATTATGTTTGCCTTTTTATTACCCATAACCATAATCTTTTCCTAACTTTAACCAAGTGTTTTAGTGGCCTTACCTTATAGTTAAATGCAATGCCATAACCAATATCAAATATCAAGCAAAAGCAAGTCATTTAAAAATGTAGGCATTGGACTTTGATACTGAACGTATTTTGGAGTTGTGTAGAATTTTCCAATATGGACGTTCTTGTCATCCTGGCTATTCAGCAGCTCCTTCCATCAGTGTAGTCAGGTTGAAATGAAGAGCCATGTCCAAGTTCCATTTAGTTTATTTTTGCCGTTTTTATAATCCCACTGAGAATCGACACCCAACTCTTCAGCTATTTAGGTTATTAGATCTCTTACAGCTTATTGATTTGGTATTTGGTTGATACATAATGGCTTTCACTAATCCATGACCATATAAAACCACACTCCGCTGTTTCCAGCAAATACATTCACACCAGCTGACTGCCACAGTAAATAACTGGCTGATGGTACGCCGGTCATACTGTGTATATAAAGGTTTTGTTGTTGTTTGAAAGTTTCTCATGCCCTCGATGATCAAAAATGTGTTCAATGGTTCAATTGAAATTGTTGAACCTACACCAAAATAAAGAAGGGCTATTTTCAGACAGATCTCATGAAGTAGCTTTTTTTTTGTTCTTTTCCTAAACCCAAACCACGTGTCCCGTTTCCTAAACCCAAGCGTAGCTTTATTCTTTTCCTGAAGCCAACTGGTTCTTCTTTTCCTAAACCCAACCCACGTATGACGTTTCCAAAACCCAGCCTCGCGATAACACGTAGCCTCACGATAACACGCCACGTGGCTTTAGAAAGTGGCGTGTGTGTTTACGTTGTGACGTTGCAGACTGCCGTCCGCTGTATACAGCGTAGACATACACGCAGATAGCTGAAAATGCGTACAGATAACACGCCACTTGGCTTTAGGAAAGTGGCGTGTACATTTACGCGAAGTCATGATGCCATGTTGCTATTTTAGACTAAACACCCTAGCAAAAAATACTTTAATACCATTTTTGATGCATGGTGGATGATCCCTGGTTCCGTGGTTCCCTTTGCCCAAGCTAAAACATTTTCCAGTTTTAAATTGTCGTGTGTGTGTGTGTGTGTGTGTGTGTGTGTGTGTGTGTGTGTGTGTGTGTGTCTGTGAACAAATTCAAATGAGATAGGTGCACAAGGTGTGAGTGTCACTTATGTCATGTGGGATTTTTGAGGTAGGTTCTCTGTGTTTACTGCTTGAACCAGAAGCATATACTGTACATTCCTGCTGTTTTTAATTTGCATCCTCACAGTTAAGGATTGATATGAAAAACTCCAGTTGGAAATTCATCTGTAGTCATGCTGTGAAACACAGAGCACATAATGTACCACTCTTGCCACTTGTCTTACTTGTCTTTGGTATTGTAAATTCAAAGGTATAATTGTGAGCTAGTTCTATTCTGTGCACATCAATCATCTTTAATGCTGAGAGCTAAAATCAAATTACCAGTGCATGCCCCAGGCAAAAGCATAGAGGAGTCCTCTGAGAGCACGCACACACACACCCACACACACACACACACACACACACACACACACACACACACACACACACACACACTGCGTTTTACTATCTTTGTGGGGACCTGTCATTGACATAATGCATTCCATTCTTAAATGCCTAACCTTAACCCTTACCCTTACCCTAACCTAACCATAACCTAATTCTATCCCTAATCCTAAAACCAAGTCTTAACCCTCAAACAGCCCTTTAAAGTTATGGGGTCCAGCATTTTGGCCCCATAAAGCTGTCCGGACCCCACAAGTATACTGGACTCCCGGTTTTTGGACCCCACGAATATAATTAAACAAGACCACACACACACACACACACACACACACACACACACACACACACACACACTTGGCATTCATACACAGACATTTGCACACAATGCTACCCCACCTTAATCACCATTCCTGAGCCGTTAAGAGGCATTTACACAACCTGCATTTTAAGCATCTCAGTCTCTCTACAGACGAGCGTCCCCTTCGACCTCTTTCTTTGAAATCTCTCTCTGCGTCTTAGCAAGAGGGTCTCGCTCTGAAATCCCCACTCATGAAGGAAACAAAAAAGTAAGGTGGAGAAACGAGGGAATGTTACAGAACATATCAAAGCCCCTCATCTGTTAGTAGAGAAGTGTGTGCGTTGTGGAACCAGAGGACTGAGGTTATATGCAAATGTGAAAAACATCAGAGAAGTTGATGTGAAAGAAAATTTGGATCATGGAACAAGGCAGGCAGACTGATCCCATGAATTGGCATATGTATGACACGCCAATTCGTATGCCATTATTGGCGTGTTATAAAGACGCATACTCGCATTTTAGCGTGTTTATCAACACCGTTTGGCCTCCATTGACTTACATTACCTTGCGATTGTGTGTGAATTTACGATGTAGGGAGTAGTATGAAATGGCAAATACTAAAGCCAACCCCGTTCTTCTTTTCCTAAACTCAATCATAGCTTTCTTCTCGCGATAACACGGCAAGACGGCGATAACACGCAACATGGCATACACACAGATAGCTCAAAATGCGTACAGATAACACGCCACTTGGCATTAGAAAGTCGGCGTGTATGTTTACGCGAAGTCATGATACCACGTTGAGGCAGGCCTGCTTGGTTCTTTCGGGGAATGATTGTAAAGATTTAAAAAGAATATGTTCACGGCATTTACTCTCTAACTGGGACGTTATGGGACTGATTGGTGGGGATTGCTGCGTACAAAGTACACACGGCGATACACTGATAAGAGCAAATTACGTTTAATCATGTATCCAGCTAATTTAAATAGCTCACATTTCTGTATTGTGTGAACAGTTAACTTCAGTTAATATTGTATGTGGCATTTTCTTCTGGCATGTTCCACCAAAACAAGTTCCTTCCCGCGACCATTTTGCAGAGCCACCGTCACTGCGTCTGGAGCTTAGCGTCGCCCAAGATGATTGTCGCTTGTGATTGGTTTCAAGAAATACAAACAACCCAGATCATTTTTTTCTCCTATCCCATAATGTTTGTGTGCTGTGGTAAGACCAACAACTTCAAACTCTTTCCCCTGAACTCCACTGTTTCTGTAGTAACTTCTCTCTGTAACTAGGTATAAGTTAGGAAACTCCCCCACCATTTGGATTGCTTATTAGAAAAACTTAAAATGGCCAGTCAACAATATTATATATCCAATTTAGGCCCCAAAAACATCGACAGACAAGTTTGAGCAGTTTTCATTCCCTTAGGACAGATGAAACCCATTAGAGATCCAAACTAGGATTTCAAGAACGAATCACGAATTACGGCTGCTCTTTCTTCAAAGGTCAGCTTGTTTACACCTGACAACAGCTACTTGCCAGTTCTGAAATGTGAACAGAGCACAGAGATCATGGCTTCGGTCATGAATGCCAAAAAGAGGATACAAGATGTATAAAAACAAAAAAAAACAGTGAGTGGTGTACTGCTCACACACTGGTCTGCTGAGTTCCATAGGCTACAGAGAGAAACTTTAACCTAATAATACAGATGAATCTATATATAGTGTGTGTGTGTGTGTGTGTGTGTGTGTGTGTGTGTGTGTGTGTGTGTGTGTGTGTGTGTGTGTGTGTGTGTGTGTGTGAGAGAGACTATTCTACTTGAAAGCAGGCAGTCCGTCACCTTCTGTCACTGTGATTGGTGATGACTAGGGCATGCATGGCCTGTGTGTGTGAAGCATGACTGCAGGCAATCGCCAACGACGTGCAAATTTACACACACACGTGCACGCACGCACGCACACACACACACACAATCAATCAGAGAAATGCTCACCACAGGGCTTTGTCTCTCTGTGGAGCTTGTGAGAAAGTACCGTACTGTGGCAAATACACTGCATGCAATGAGAAGAATGGACACACTCATACACACTTAACATGACGATAAACACTGAACTTGCCACCAACCTGCTGGCGATTGAGAGCCTGAAATAGTTGAGGTCACACCCACTGCCCCCGGGGAAAATCATTTTCCATCTTGCCAGCAGTGGAAGCGCGACAAAATGACAGCGTACAATGCCAGGAGACATAGAGGGACAGGCAAAGATGCAGACACTCACAGGAATGCATTCCAAATGGTACCAAAATAAGTCTAAATAAGATCTAATTTTGCGCTTGTTTTTAGACACTTGTTGAAAAAGCATTCATACAGAACCTCATCCTAAAAATACATGTTTTATGGGATATATAGTGAGTGCCAAAATATTGCAATGGCAACATTATAGTAGTATGTATAGTTTGTATTAGAGACAAATAGAAGCACCATTTGTTGCAAATGTGTTTGCATAATGCAGAAGAAAGACATAGCGATGAAAACGGGAAAAGAAAAAGTTAGTGTGTATGCTATGTGTAGACGATAGTGTGTGCAAGAGAGATAACAAGGAGCTACGTGTTTGTTGTAATGAAGGCAACTTTGAGTCGACTTCGTGTGAGAGCCAGCAAGCAAAAGAGAGCGAGACAGGCCAGCCAGTGTGTTTGTTGTTGTGTTTGTGCAGAGAAAGTGCGTGCATGTGTGTCAGACTTGTTTTCACTGACAGTTAAGCAGCCGGCAGCGTTCTCAGTCTGGTTTAACTGCGATGAACTGAATCAACTGGTAATGTAAGCAGCCCGAACCTTTGACTCACTACAAACTCTTTTCAGACTCTATTCAAAACACTCCCCACGAACAAAGAGTCAAACTCCTTGTGACAGGGAATCACTTCACTCAGGCCAAGTGATTCATGATTATTCCTATTCATAGCCTACTTACATGAACTAGAGCTACCAGTTGTATTGAACTGCAGCTAAAAAACTTCCCGAAGAGATAATTGCTTAGGTCAGTAGTACGATTATTATGTTTGGCGGGTTCAGTATTTTTTTTGTTAAGGTTTTATTTTAAGTGCACAAAAGTCCACAATCTACAGCTAATAATTAGGTAATATCTAGTTAAAGATTAGATAATCTTTATAAACAGATACTGCATATGTATGCAGAATCTGTAGGCAACGTGACAAGATTTTGGTATAGGAAGAAATTAGATTTCTGTTTTTAGCCCAAGTAGTATTGACCGATCATGTTTGAGCGGGCTTTGGTTGCATGCAGGTAAACAGTCTGTGTGGAGAGCAAAAAAGGCGGAACACATCGGCCAAAATGCAATCTGGGAACCGATCTATCGTCTGATGACAATTGAGCTTTTTAATAGCTTTTTTATCTGCATTCGTATGCAGATATCTGTTTATAGTGATTAGCCAAAATGTCGTCTGGACCTGGATCTGGTTGCTAATCGGACTGTTATCAATAACCAACGCATGGAAGAGGAAGCCTTGGCCCAGATATCCGCTGGCTACACCCGAAACACCAGAAATATTGGCAGTAGGCCTACATTTCTAATTTTGTTAAATAAAAACACATAAAACAACGTAGTCAAACCCACAGCCAGTGTAGTCTATAAGATAATATTGTTATAATAGCTTGCTCAGCGGGCAGCAAACATGCTAGCAGATTAGCTTGCTAGCGGTAGTGCTAGGTCGGCTACCCCCTTCCGTTACATGAAACCTTGCAGGAATTAAACGTTTTGCCTCTATGCCTATTTGTTAATCTAGCTAGGTTGAATGTGCAATGTTGAAGACTGTATTTTAGAGTGAGGAAATATAACTGATTAATCAGTTGGCATTTTCAGAGTGTGTGTGTGTGTGTGTGTGTGTGTGTGTGTGTGTGTGTGTGTGTGTGTGTGTGTGTGTGTGTGTGTGTGTGTGTGTGTGTGTGTGTGTGTGTGTGAAAGTGTGAGAGTGAGAGAGTGAGAGAGAGTGGTTATTTTTGAATGGTGCAAAGAGCCTCTGCCTGTAATGGTATAGCCTATTTAAGTGTCAGCAATAGACAGAATGCGGCCGAATTTGACAGATCCCCCCCACATAACTTAGAAAATATTGAGCACACACACACACACACACACACACACACACACACACACACACACACACACACACACACACACACACAGTCTGCAAAGTTTTCAAACTGAATAAATAAAATAATAACAACCATGCCTTCTTTAATCACAGCTCTGCATGCAAGTGATAAAGATTATAGAGAAACATTAAAAACAGAATTGGCAGAGAAACATAAGTAAGGGGAATTGTAATAGTAAAATATCAAAGTCATTAAAAAAGAAGGGCACAAAAGAAACAAAGAAAAGAAAGCAAATGAGGAAATAATTCCATAAGTCAAACAATGAAATAACAAGATATGAGAGTAACAGAGATGTAAACAAGACTGCAAAAGTGAAAAGAATTGAAGAGAGCTATGTATGAGAGCAATAATTAGAAAACATAAGGGGAGAAAATAAGATGCAGGGAGATGGAGAGCGCACAGATAAGTGGGTCACTGTGATGATGAGGCAGAGGAGGATTGTGCAACAAAGTAAAACCTCACAGCTCAGCTTTCTTCCTCTCACTACAGCGCCATGCTGGCTCACATCAAAGGGACAAATTCATCTTAGGAGACCGTGTGAGCTGAGGGAGAGAGAGAAACTACTGTACGCAAGAGAATGGAGGGTGAGGATGGGACAAGAGGACAAATGTTTTCATGTCTCACAATGTATAGGAAACAACATGTATACTTGGAACACTAACGACAGAGGGTGCAATGTTAAGAAGAAGTGTTTCTATAGCTATTTCCCCCTCCCTTTTCTCCCTCCTCCGTTTTGGACCACCTCCCTCCTCCCCCTCCGGCGATGCAATTTGCAGAAACCGTACGGCACGGATGATGTGACTTCACTGGATAAAGTTAGCTGCTGCAGCAAAAGCTCTTCCCCACGCTGATTCAGCTCTACTCTAGAGGACATTGTATATCAGAGAGGGAAACTGGTAGAAAGAGAGGGTTGGGACTAGGAAGGGAGGAATAAATCCTCTAAGGAGAATTCCAGTCAAAAAATAGCAAGAATTCTGCAGGCGGAATTTTTTGACGCTAATTATGATGTAATTGTCTTAATCATTAATTCAGTGTTCATTGTGGTGGTTGCTTCTCCACAATAGGGTTTTTAGTAGCCCTGCTGTCGTTTTCCTCAGGCCAGCTAGGTATTGGTGTCCAACCATGTCTTTATCTTGTACTCCTCATTCCAGAGAAATCCACACACTTAAAAAGTGGTTAAAAGCAGTAGATACCTGTAGATACCTATAACGTAGTGTTTTTATTTTAACTTACAGTAAGAGTCGGATTGTGTAATACGTGATAAGACCGTATTGTGCTTTAATTATATTCCCCACAGTAGCCGTCTTTACATTCTTTATTGATACAGAGTGATGGTTAGCTATGCCTCTAAGGTGCCAGTATGCTTCCTCAGAAGCGCTTGTCGGATGGTCGAATAACTTCGGGAAACCCCGACACCTTTCCGAAGTCGAATTGTGGGGGGGCTGTGTCTGTCCATTTCTGTAATTTCCTGAAATTCTTTTTTTTTATCCGACATCCATGCCTATTTCATGCTGTGACTGGTCAGCTGCGCAGAGGTGGGAAAGGAGCCAGGCTTTGAACTTCTCTCTCTGTCTTTTTTTAATTTGTTACACAACTATATCTGCCATTTTTCATGTAAACACCTGAGTACAACACTGAATGCTTTCCAGGTAAGTCTAAAAATGTGCACCATTGTCCCCATATTTAAACAATATCGAACAATATCATGTACTTTAAAGCTAGAAAGACAACATAATCTGCAAACAGCAGAGATGCCACGACACTGTCACTAAACTGAGGACTCACCCAGACATCAGAAGCAGCTTGATGTGCATAAACAGTAGATTTGACAGCAGGCCTCGTTATTGGCATCTTACATTCACCTCAAACAATTCTTTCTTAAAGCGTTGTCTAGCCACTGCTGACGTGCACATGCTGTCTTGTGCTATAACTGTACAAGGTCAAAACCCATACAATCATCTCATCCTCCTTTGTTCAAAATCCTGATTTAAAGCTCAGACCAAGTATTGTTGTGGATTCAACCATGAAACAGTCAGCATCTGTCTTGTGACTCCTATTTCACAGTTTTGTGATGTCGGGGGCGCATGATTCATTTTACTGTGTTTACCAGGCACAGTTTCTCCCTGAGGCTAATGTATTGACAACTGGGGCCCATTTGGACCTTTGCTCTCAGTGCAAAGCAAAGCTTCCAGCCAAACTGGACTTAAAATGTCAATAGCACCAGGGTCATATGCTGTCAGCCAGTCAAATTAATGGATTTATTACATTTCTGAGGCAATTAGAACCCCCTTTGTTGTGAGGACAGAGTGTAAGCAATAAACCAACTTAAACTTACCAAGAAAAAGGTTTTGTTTTTATTTATTTTTTACAAATGTAATAGATAAGAGTGCTTCCTTACTGATTGGATCCATCGTTGCCAAATGTGCACAGTCATTCACCTTACAAAGGTAGACATACAAAGAAAACTACACCCCCACATGAACACACCCCGCCGACTTTGAAAGTCAAAACAATAATCTTCCTTCTCTCTGTCTTTCCCTCAGTCTCATTCTCACAGACACGCGTAAATGACGACAGTGTTTTTGCATCTTTTTTCACAGTGCCAACCACAGAGAGTGAGTCAGTGTTTGTACACAGCCAGTTTATAAATTGTGTCGGCCTGGCGACAATGAAACCAGTGATTAACTGCATCATCTTGGGATGGGGGGGAGGGGATGTCATAGGGAGACAAGAAAGTCAGTGTGTGAGTGTGAAACTTCAACATTTCTTACCATTCACGGTCTCAGCAGCTTTCCATATTTGCATTTCCACAGCATGTCACTCGATTATGTTTGCCAATTGCACTCTAAGATTTTGATTTTTTTCCGTACCACTATGTCTTGGGACTCGATGGCTATATTTGCAAGACCTGTAATTCAAGTAAATAACGTGCAGACAGGTTTCATTTTTCACCCTATCCACCCTACCCTTTATTTTCTCTTCCATGCAGCAGACGGCTATGCCTCCCTGGGGTTTGTAGAAACATCTAAAAACCACCATGACAGCCTTGTAGTATCACAGTTAAAGCCATAAACACAGCGTACAGGGTGAAGATGAAATCATTTTATAATTTCATTACATGTTGGGGTAATGATATATTTCAGCACTGTGTTCGGTGGTGGCATCATTCTTGGCGAGGTTATCACACTATCGATATAGCAAATAAACCTTTTTGTATACTTGGAAGGCATATGTGATTAACAGTGTCAATTACAGACATAAAATGGCGAATCTCCATATATGGGAAAGCCACAGAGATGATAGCAGAACAAAAGGGAGAGGAGAGGGAAGAGGATAAGAAAACAGGTGGGTGGGTGTCCCGGTGGGTTGAAAGTTGAGACGAGAAAGAGGAGGGAAGGGGTAGGGAATAACTGCAGGACGAAGCATGTAGAGAGAATGACAAAAAGGGGAACAAACACATTGTAACCTTTGCACCCTGTTTTGCTTTTGAGATAGACATTTGACGCCTTTCTGCTGTTTATAACTGTTTCAACAGCTGGGGGCTCTCCACTCGCTAAAAGGCCATCTTGTCAACACCTCTGATTTGTTTAGCAGCAGATGCATGTGTCTGCAGGTGCTGCGTGAAATGTGTCAACGCATGCTCCTCGGACACAGACGCTAAGTGAGCATCTATTTTTGTCCATGTAATTTAAATGGCAGGGAGATAAATGTCTTCCCTGCCAAGCAGAGATAACAAACACAAGAATGACCTTCCCCGCCAGATCCATACACACATCAGGGTCGCCCATTAAAACAAACATCCAATTGACTAAGTCTCCCACTGGGGGGTGGATCTGTCAGCCTGGCTGTATTTAAATGAATGGTGGCCATTCCATATCCATATGTTTTTAAGGTGTGCATGTACAGTCAGGTCCATAAATATTGGGACATCGACACAATTCTAATCTTTTTGGCTCTATACACCACCACAATGGAGTTGAAATGAAATGAACAAGATGTGCTTTAACTGCAGACTTTCAGCTTTAATTTGAGGGTATTTACATCCAAATCAGGTGAACGGTGTAGGAATTACAACAGTTTGTATATGTGCCTCCCACTTTCTAAAGGACCAAAAGTAATGGGACAATTGGCTGCTCAGCTGTTCCATGGCCAGATGTGTGTTATTCCCTCATTATCCCATTTACAAGGAGCAGATAAAAGGTCCAGAGTTCATTTAAGTGTGCTATTTGCATTTGGAATCTGTTGCTGTCAACTCTCAATATGAGATCCAAAGAGCTGTCACTATCAGTGAAGCAAGCCATCATTAGGCTGAAAAATCTAAACAAACCCATCAGAGAGATAGCAAAAACATTAGGTGTGGCCAAATCAACTGTTTGGAACATTCTTAAAAAGAAAGAACGCACCGGTGAGCTCAGCGACACCAAAAGACCCGGAAGACCACGGAAAACAACTGTGGTGGATGACCGAAGAATACTTTCCCTGGTGAAGAAAACACCCTTCACAACAGTTGGCCAGATCAAGAACACTCTCCAGGAGGTAGGTGTATGTGTGTTAAAGTCAACAATCAAGAGAAGACTTCACCAGAGTGAATACAGAGGGTTCACTACAAGATGTAAACCATTGGTGAGCCTCAAAAACAGGAAGGCCAGATTAGAGTTTGCCAAACAACATCTAAAAAAGCCTTCACATTTCTGGAACAACATCCTATGGACAGATGAGACAAAGATCAACTTGTACCAGAGTGATGGGAAGAGAAAAGTATGGAGAAGGAAAGGAACTGCTCATGATCCAAAGCATACCACCTCATCAGTGAAGTATGGTGGTAGTAGTGTCATGGCGTGGGCATGTATGGCTGCCAATGGAACTGGTTCTCTTGTATTTATTGATGATGTGACTGCTGACAAAAGCAGCAGGATGAATTCTGAAGTGTTTTGGGCAATATTATCTGCTCATATTCAGCCAAATGCTTCAGAACTCAGTGGACAGCGCTTCACAGTGCAGATGGACAATGACCCGAAGCATACTGCGAAAGCAACCAAAGAGTTTTTTAAGGGAAAGAAGTGGCATGTTATGCAATGGCCAAGTCAATCACCTGACCTGAATCCGATTGAGCATGCATTTCACTTGCTGAAGACAAAACTGAAGGGAAAATGCCCCAAGAACAAGCAGGAACTGAAGACAGTTGCAGTAGAGGCCTGGCAGAGCATCATCAGGGATGAAACCCAGCGTCTGGTGATGTCTATGCGTTCCAGACTTCAGGCTGTAATTGAATGCAAAGGATTTGCAACCAAGTATTAAAAAGTGAAAGTTTGATTTATGATTGTTAATCTGTCCCATTACTTTTGGTCCCTTAAAAAGTGGGAGGCACATATACAAACTGTTGTAATTCCTACACCGTTCACCTGATTTGGATGTAAATACCCTCAAATTAAAGCTGAAAGTCTGCAGTTAAAGCACATCTTGTTCATTTCATTTCAACTCCATTGTGGTGGTGTATAGAGCCAAAAAGATTAGAATTGTGTCGATGTCCCAATATTTATGGTCCTGACTGTATAGTATATCCAGTATAACCTTAACGGTTACACAATGCCTTTGTGTGTCAATATTTGTGTGTTTATCCCCAGCGTGCTATTCTTAAACCTATTGAACGTTACTAATGACTTGGCTTGAATTGCACCTCCACCTCCGCTGCCCAATGAGGTTCACATGATACACGGCCGTGGTCCTTCCCAGCAAGAAAAACATGAAAGGCGGGCGAAGGGGAATGTTATTGACAAGGGCAAGGGAAAAGCAGGTGGAGGAGAGGGGATAATGATGCACAGAAAGAGATGAAGATGGGTTTTTTTCTACCTACAGTAGAAGTCAGTGTTTATGTCAGCAACACATTCCTTTGTCCATTGCACCCGCACGCACACATACACACACACACACACACACACACACACACACACCCACAAACTCTGCCTTGAGACAGCCCTCCTACACAAAACAGTATGGGAATTAACCAACCCCCCCATATTGTGGGAATGATCTAGAGAGAAAAAGGGCAGCAGACCTAAGAGTTAGTATTATCCACGAGAAGATGCTCCATGTCTTAGTTCCTCTTGCTCTATTTGGTCCAAATATGCACGTGTGTGTGTGTGTGTGTGTGTGTGTGTGTGTGTTACATTTGAGTTCAAGGGCTCATGCTCATCCATTCATGGAAAAGGAACCGTTCACCACCCAATATCTGCCAAAGAGATGCGGAATCAACCCAAAAAAGCATGTAGCGCCTCAATTACACACATCCATACAAAGCCAGAGACAGACACAAACACACACAAGGCCCAAGGGGTAGAGCGCTGTATGTTGGCAGTGTCTGCGCTCGCACACATGAATAAGCTTCATTGAGTGGGGTTCTATTGACGCAGAGCCATGAAAAAGTAGGGCATTACAGAATCTCTCTTTCTCTCCTCTCATTCTGCAGCATGCACCCCAACAAAACACACATGAAACTGCAGAGTCAGATTTACCGCTCTATCAATCTCTGTCGCTCTCTCACACACACCAAGTAAAGACCAACGTCTGTTTCTCAACAACTTCCATCGATTGTATGGAGGTTTTTATTTTAGCGTTCTTGCAGAGACTTAGATGAGAAGATTGATACCACTCTTGTGTCTGTACGCCGAATATGAAGCTACATCTGGGAGAGGCTTAGCTTAGCATAAAGACTGGAAACAGCTGGCTCTGTACCTAATTTTCCGTAAACCCCCTCCTAACAAATTGTTTCTTTACACTTTGGTTTTTGTACAAATTAAACAAAAATATATACTGTGTTAATTAGTCACCTTTAGACACAGCCAGGCTAGCTGTTTTCCCCTGTTTCCAGGCTTTAAGCTAAGCTAATTGACCACTAGCTGTAGCTTCATATTTAGCATACAAAAGTGAGAGGTGTATCAATCAACCCTCGGCAAGAGATGAGCGTATCGGACTTGCAGGTATTGTTTGAGTATACTTTAGGTCTTTGTTTGTCCCGGGTTTTTCAACCCACGACCTGAGACATATTTTGGACAGGACAAATTGGTAACGGAGATTCTCACCCAGCTTTTATTGAGAACAAAATTCAATATCATCTGAGTTGAACCTCTTCTGCACTCCATTACCTTCAGCATCATCACAGGGCCTCCACCCCCACACAAACACACTGTAATGCTCTGTAGTATCAGGTTTTCTTATGAAACCGATACAGAAGCTGACCTTTAAGCCAGACCAGCACCGCCAAATCAGCAGTCTCTCCCTCTATCACACTCACACACACACACACACACACACACACACACACACACACACACACACACACACACACACACACACACACACACACACACACACACACACCTTGTCTATCTTAGGTCTGAACATGGAGGTGTTAACAGGCATGAAGGGAGTGTGACTTCCTGTTTACACTCATGTGATCATCATCATCAGTAAAGCAGTAAAGTCCACCTGCTTAAACACTGCCGTCATGTATCTATTCATAGATGAACAGATGAAAGTAAGCCTTAACAATGCACCACGGTGAGAACGTGTCAAAATAATGATGTACTGGTTTCATTCCCTACTGTCCTCTGAAATGCAGCCAGCTTGTATGTGTTTCTACCACCAATCAACACTGTGCTTATTGCAGCAACCAGCATGATTTCAGACTGGGGATGGGGGGGGGGATTATCATATTATCCCATTTGCTGTGTGAAAGATATAATATGAGGAGGTGTCATGCTGCTGGGAATATCTCCTGAAATCTGGATCGAAGTCAGGGGAAAAAGGGACGTTTGCAGACAACAGAGTGGAGTCTTTTTCAACAGTAATGCTACAATAGTGAAATAAAAGATTGATTTCATCCAGCAATGGGGATAGACACTCTAGCAAGACAGCACATTTTTTGACTATTGAGCTATATCCATTTGCATTAAACAAATAACAGGCTAACATCCATTGAATCCAAATATTCCACGACCGAGATATGACTCTAGATGCACTCCAGCCCTTACTGCAACATCAAATAGCTCAGTCGATCCATGTGGGGGAGGCATCGTACGACTTGTAGATCAAGCTGCACCTGCTGATGGCAGACTGACACGCAGCCAAGAGCTCAGTCGGCTTTTGAAATGTAAACCAGTCCACTCAGATGGGCTATGCTGTTCTTTCAACTTAAGTGAGAACCACAGCAGCAGGACTAGAAAGAGAGGAGGAAGATTGCAAACAAGACGACAGCTGTAAAAACAGCAGCTTAGGTTTATAAATGACAATTTGCTTTCGGTGATGGTAGATGGAAGCAGTTTTGGAGCTGCGCGGAAATCGTAATTGTTTTTGCACACATGCAAACAGCCTATTTGCATTCAGTATGAGGAAGAGATATTTGCATTGCAATGCTCTTTCAGCAGACAAACTACTGGGACAGACAATAATGTTGACGCTCAATGTCCTGCTGTGATTTGTGCAGGTTTCCTTCTGCACATGCACGCACACCCTGTAATCAATCTTAGTTACGGTAAGAGATGCAGCATATCACATAAATGAACATCCGCATGCACATCAATGATGGGTACCCACACACACACACACACACACACACACACACACACACACACACACACACACACACCTTGTCTCATCTCAGAGCATCTGGAACATGGAGGTAGTTAACAGGCATGAAGGGAGTGTGACTTCCTGTTTACACTCATGTGATCATCATCATCAGTAAAGCAGTAAAGTCCACCTGCTTAAACACTGCCGTCATGTATCTATTCATAGATGAACAGATGAAAGTAAGCCTTAACAATGCACCACGGTGAGAACGTGTCAAAATAATGATGTACTGGTTTCATTCCCTACTGTCCTCTGAAATGCAGCCAGCTTGTATGTGTTTCTACCACCAATCAACACTGTGCTTATTGCAGCAACCAGCATGATTTCAGACTGGGGATGGGGGGGGGGATTATCATATTATCCCATTTGCTGTGTGAAAGATATAATATGAGGAGGTGTCATGCTGCTGGGAATATCTCCTGAAATCTGGATCGAAGTCAGGGGAAAAAGGGACGTTTGCAGACAACAGAGTGGAGTCTTTTTCAACAGTAATGCTACAATAGTGAAATAAAAGATTGATTTCCATCCAGCAATGGGGATAGACACTCTAGCAAGACAGCACATTTTTGACTATTGAGCTATATCCATTTGCATTAAACAAATAACAGGCTAACATCCATTGAATCCAAATATTCCACGACCGAGATATGACTCTAGATGCACTCCAGCCCTTATTGCAACATCAAATAGCTCAGTCGATCCATGTGGGGAGGCATCGTACGACTTGTAGATCAAGCGCACCTGCTGATGGCAGACTGACACGCAGCCAAGAGCTCAGTCGGCTTTGAAATGTAAACCAGTCCACTCAGATGGGCTATGCTGTTCTTTTCAACTTAAGTGAGAACCACAGCAGCAGGACTAGAAAGAGAGGAGGAAGATTGCAAACAAGACGACAGCTGTAAAAACAGCAGCTTAGGTTTATAAATGACAATTTGCTTTCGGTGATGGTAGATGGAAGCAGTTTTGGAGCTGCGGGAAATCGTAATTGCTTTGCACACATGCAAACAGCCTATTTGCATTCAGTATGAGGAAGAGATATTTGCATTGCAATGCTCTTTCAGCAGACAAACTACTGGGACAGACAATAATGTTGACGTTCAATGTCCTGCTGTGATTTGTGCAGGTTTCCCTTCTGCACATGCACGCACACTGTAATCAATCTTAGTTACGGTAAGAGATGCAGCATATCACATAAATGAACATCCGCATGCACATCAATGATGTGTACCCACACATAGACACACACACACACACACACACACACACATTTATATTAAAAAACGCTTTATATTTAAATAAAATGCATCCCCATAGTGTGGTTTGAGGTTCATGTGTGCAGGCATGTGTGGATGCATGCTCACACCGCCTGTTTCATCTCTGATTGGCTGAGTCTGACTTGACAGGCTAACTGTGTGCCTGCGGTGTGTATGTGTGCTGCATATGTGTGCACTTGTGCAGACCCTCTGTTGCGAGGAAGGGGGTCAGAGACAGAGGAGGTGATTGGCTGGTGATGAGAGTCACAGCATCAGCACATCTTAACCCACTGCCCTTCTTTCCTCTTCTCCAGTCCACCCCATCCCCCAGCAGCATACTATAGGGCACACTCATACATGTACTTACACATCACCCATAGAATATCTTTCTCTCTGCACCCCCATCTCTCTCCACACACACTCAGACCTGCACGCACACAAACCCCGACTCTCTCTCTCTCTCTCTCTCTCTCTCTCTCTCTCTCTCTCTCTCTCTCTCTCTCTCTCAGCGACAGAACGGATAATACAATACATTGTGTCAAAGTCAGAGTGAGTAAAGACCAACAACATTATTAAACCAAACAGCTTTTGTGTCGCTCAGACACCCCTGCTATTCTCGCCTCAGCCATAATCCAGCAGGTATCAGTGTTGCAGAGGACAAAGAGACACCGTTAAACTCAAAGACACTGACTGTTTAATGAAGGATGTTAGGGTTGGCTTTAAATATGGCCTTATTCTGACGCCTTTGCAAAGGATCAGAGCATTGAAAATCACATGAGATGAATCCAGATAATGCAACTATCAAGGCAGACATGGAGTGTAAACTCGGTCAAATGAAGTGAGTCTAAATTTGACATATAGCCTACGGTTGAGTTAAACCCATTAACCCATTAAATTGATAAAGCAGGTATTTTGGACCATTTCTTCTGTGTGTCATTCTGTGTGATTTAAGATGTATGCCCCACTCACCTCACAGTCATACAACTCGCTGAGCTGCTCGATGATCCACTCCTCCAGGACGAGTCTTTTCCGCAGCTCTTTCCTGTCGTACTTGACCGTCACTTTGCCCTGTTTCTTCTGGACCGGGTCGTCCCCGGTGATGGGGCCGGACCCCACGCAGCCAACTCCAGGCGCACCTTGGAAGAAGACGCGGCTGCCGGCGGTGGGCAGCGGGGCGCTAGTCTCGGTGCTGGCGGCCGACATTGCGGGATGTGAGGGCTTATTATTTAAGAAGTGTGTGAAAGAGTGGGGTAGCCTACTGCTGTGCTGAATGAGACTGCGAGCTGCACAGCAGACAGGAGAATGGTGAGGAGCTTTTAAACAGCTGCTATTTAAAGCGCAGCGCCGGAGACAGCCGAGAAGGCGGAGCGAACACTGCAAGAAATGAACATCCGAGGCGCTTGTCTCGTGTTAACATTGAAATCGGTGTTTCCATTAAAAAAGGAAACCCTCTTCTGTGGAATGGTGTTAAAAAATAAGTGTTTCCAACACTATGTTTCAAGAGGGGGGGTTTCAAGTAATAATTGTAAAACATGGAAAGACATGACCATTATTGCTCAAATTGGCAATAATGGATAATAATGGGCAATAATGGAGTAGCCTATTGAGGGAAGTCATGCTATTATTTTAATTGAGGACACTTGACTCTGAAAGACGCCATTCACAGGCTCAAAAAGCTTGTTATATGCAGTAAAACGATCTTTAAATAGTGATATGTGGTCAAATTATTTCTTATAGTTGGTATTTTTTGCAGTGCACCAGACAAATTCCCTCAATGGTGCTTGTCTGTCACCAGCGCGCACTGAAGAGCGAGCAGATGCTGGAAAGCTTGAGCAGAGGGTCTTTCCCAATTCTAGCCATGCTCTTCTGCCACCTTATGTTATTATTCATTCATTGAAATGCATCTTTTGAGTATTTATGTTTGTGTGATTCACATATGTGTCTAAAAATACCAGCATCTTTTTTTAAATAAAAAATTTTGAGCCCAAATATTCTAGCCTGGCATAGGAAGAGTTTTTTGCGCCACCTGTTGGTCATCGGGAGAAGATCTGGTTTTGCCACATAGATAGGCTACTGTATGGAAATCCTCAGCATAAGCTTGATCATATGCACAGTAGGCTATTTACATATCCTATGGGGCCATTATTGTAACATGCAAATGTGTGTAGAGAGTTGTGCAACTGTATCTTAATCTGTGTATGCGTTTCTCACTTTTGGATACAATCATGTTTGTTCAACTAAAATTGAGGATTGAGGGCTCAACACAGGTGAGTTTTAACTTTGTAGCACATGTAAAAACTAAAGTCTAGTCTATATGTTGGCCATAGTCGGATTTCTTGACATAAATTAGCAGCTGCTGGTCGCAGTGGGTTAGAGCTGTTAAGCTGAGGGAACATTTCTAACAAAGCTAACATAGCTCTGACTCAGCATTTAGACCCATCCCAGGTAACAGTAGCGTTGCATAACATCAGGTATGCACTCGGCTGAGTACCCGTATCCTCTTCTCTCCCGACAGGTGTCTTGCCAAGGTACTTATCCCTGCCAGGATTTGTATCCCCTGGCCGCGGGAGCGCGCGTGCACTCAAAGCGGAGTTTAACTGCTGTACTTCGAATTAATCTCTTAAATGGAACAAATAGTGACGTGGAAGACTCGACAGGGTTTTCCATAGTAACAAGGGTCTCATTTATCTACATAAATACGTTTATTTGTCTGTTACATTAAGGCGACGTGTGAATTGTTTAATGCGTCGTTTATTACTATGGATTAATCGACAGTGTTTTCCAAAGTTACATATTGACATGCACCTTATACATAGGCCGACTGTTAGGCCTATCTATGTGAGTCATCCTGGTTTATGAACAATATTTTTTACTCGTCTTTGCTTATCCGTCCCTCCCTGCCGTCTGACGTGATTTCTGTTTTAATTTAATTTAGTTTAATATGGCTTTTCAATTAACCGCTTTGTTCACCTGTCTACCATATAAGTTACAGAGGGGATACACAAAATTCCAGGCTGTTTTTCACCTGATATTATGTGTATCCCCTCCCCTAACATGCAAAGGGTCTGTCCTGTCATCATGTGTTATTTTCTGTGTCTACCAGGTCACAGTGAACAGCCTGAGATAATATGGAGATGCCTGCTGTTTTCTAGCAATAGTTACAGAGGGGATACACATTATGATCAGGCTGTTTTTTACCTGATATAATGTGTATCCCATCCCCTAGCATGCAAAGGGTCCGTCATGTCATTACGTGTGTTATTTTCCAAGTCTTTTCCAGGTCACAATAAACAACATGAGATAATATGGAGATGTCTGCTGTTTTCTAGCAAAGGTTACATAGGGTATACACAAAATATCAGGCTGTTTTTCACCTGATATAATGTGTATCCCCTCCCCTAACATGCAAAGGGTCTGTCCTGTCCTCATGTGTATTAGTGTGTTTTCGGTTTGTTTTTTATTCAGTTCAAAAGCTGTATTAAAAAATACATACAGTAGCTAAATAGGCCTTTACAGAACAAGTGCAACTGACTTGTAAAAAAAGTTAAATTATACAAAATCTTAGAAAACAGACTAGGCTTTTCAAAAATGATAATAAAGAACATTACCTAAAACAAGTATACAAATGCCTGTTTAGGCCCTCAAAAATGCAATTAAAGTGCTTAATAATAATAATAATAATAATAATAATAATAATAATCACAAGTGATTTCAATAGAGCCTCCCCCCTGACTATGTCGGTGCTCGGGCCCTAAATATAAAAATGTTTGTACATCTTTGAAGCAGAATTGGGTTCACTACACACATGCAGAACAAATGAATGATCCCTCTGCTGGTGGGCTTTTGACACACAAATGGTGGAACCATCGGCAGCAAAGGTCACATTGAATCTGGAAAAAAAGGAAATGTCTTCAGTGAGAAGTTACACATTTTAAGACAAGACTCTAGGTTGCATTTTGGCGAGAGTTACGCTTTAATATGTGCTTTAAAAGCAAGATTAGAGTCGCTAATAATGCCCAGATACTTAAATTGTGGCACAATGTGTGTTTTGCCCTGAGATGGTTATATTTGACACAATCAGGGGCACAACTACCCAGTGTCAGAGGGGTATGCAGCAACAATTTTGGCGCCCCCCCTCCAAAAAAAAAAAAAAAAAAGTGTGCTGGACATCATCATGTATGGGCTTTAAATAATAAAGGTTTATCTTTCAAAGTATATCAGTGAAGTTAACGGTTGCCCGGTCGCCCTTGGCAACCAAATTGTGACAATTGGCAACCTAATCATCACCCCTGGTTGACTGGTGATTTGAGTGATGAGTGGCTTTCCATCTCTGTCTGCACTATTTTTGTCTATTTACACTATTTATGTCTGTCTCATTCACTCCTTGCCTGTGTTCTTCTCCACTAAGACATATTGTCAAACAAACATTATGTAATAGATTGTTCATTAGTTTTTCCATATTAATAATATTAAGAAATTAATCTGTTGGTATCAAGTGGCTCCCCCTACACTTCCACCTAATGTTGGACCTACCTGTTGCCTTCCCCTGCCTTTCCTGATCCGCCATCCTCACACCTGAATGAAATGAACTCACTGTTAAATATAGCAACTTAAATTCAATTATTATCAGCCTAGTGATAATATATATCACTAGATAATATATATATATATATATATATATACATTCTACACTGCTACATTCCCAGTGTTAGCAAACGCTAGCTAGTCTGTTAACATGAATATTTGCAAGCCTCCAAGCACAGACGTCACACTTTAAATCCTACCTGTTGCCTTTCACCATCCACTTATTTAACTGCTGTCACATCCCTTAACATGTCATCTCCTTTTCCCTCTTTATTTTTCTATTTTTCGCCCCAACAGCTGTTTTGCTTTGTTCTTTTTCTTTTTCCATACTACTCTACTTCACTACTCGTACCTGCTTGCTCTGCGCTCACGGCGCCCTCCCGCTCCCCCCCCTTCTATGTCAACATTCTATGATGGAATCTTATGAGACAGGGCGTCTACTCTATCCTGTTAGTCCTCTAAAATGTTATATAATAACATTGAGGAAATGCAGAAATGATTTAGAAACGCACAACAGCAGCCACATATAGAAAATTATTATACCGAAAAAATAATTACTTTTTTTTTTTAATCCATCGCTTTGGTGCCCAACATGGTGCTGCGCCCCTATGCGCCGCATATAGCGCATACCCACTTTTTGCGCCACTGGACACAATGTTACATTGTCTTTTTGTGAAGAACATTCCTACAGTTTTATTTACATTAAGTTGAAGGCAGGAACGATTTAGCCAATCGGTGATCTGATCCATGGCTGTGGTAAGTTTGGCAGCAGCCAGATGTTTTGTCTTGGCATGGACATATACTACTGTGTCGTCCACATACATTAGTGTTTGGACTTCAGGGCAAACAAACGGCAAATCATTAATATATAAACTAAACAATAGCGGGCCAAGTATCGATCCTTGTGGTACCCCTGTGCATAAGCCAAGAGCTGATGAACGATTACCGCTCACAGAAACATATTGTTCTCTACCAGTTAGATACGACTCAATCCATTTTGTTGCTAACGGGGAGAAATTAAAATAAGACAGTTTGGCAATAAGGACCTGATGGTTGACTGTGTCAAATGCTTTACGAAGGTCTAAAAACACAGCGCCAACAACACCTCCCTTGTCAACCAATGCTCGGATCGTCTCTGTAAAGCAGTTAGCTGTTTCCGCAGAGTGATGGCCCTGAAGCCAAACTGCATTGGATGAAGATTAAATGGACCATTATTTAAAAAAGAAACAAGCTGCTCTGATACACATTTCTCAGCAACCTTGGAGATCACAGGCAGAATACTGATTGGGCGGTAGTTACATATGTTCAGAGGGTCATTTGACTTAAAAATGGGAGTTACAATCGCAGTCTTCCAGGGAGTTGGGAATATCCCCATGAGTACGGACTGTCTGTCTTTTAACAGGAAGGAGAGGTGAAAAACACGGAAAAGCGCCTACTTTTAACAGAGAGACAGTCCGTCTGTCCAATCAGGAGGCTCCGTCCTCTGCTAGATAGGCCCTACCTTTTCCGGTAGAAGTTAATGCTGTTTTGTTTTCCTATTTGCTGTTGTGTTTTCCTATTTGCTGTTGTGTTTTCCTATTTGCTGTCGTGTTTTCATATTTGCTGTCGTGTTTTCCTATTTGCTGTCGTGTTTTCATGTTTGCTGTCATGTTTTCATATTTGCTGTCGTGTTTTCATATTTTCATATTCGTTAATTATGTATGTGATTAATTTCGATTAATTAATCACAGAGTATGTAATTAATTAGATTAAATGTTTTAATCGATTGACAGCCCTACTTTATTTGTTTTGGGTGTAGGACAAATTGTCCACTGGTGTTAGTGTGCTTTTGAGTGATGTCTATTTAGGTAGGAACCTTTCAGCAGGTAACATGGGGTGCTGTTAATCGGAGCAGCACAGATAGTTTTTGACCGCATCAAATCGCTACACACCGCACGCTCGAGTCAAGACCGTGTATCAGCCCCTCAGTGGCTTTAAGTTTTTAGGCTTAATAGCCATTATATAAGACCATTTGCATGTTAGGGGAGGGGATAGGCCTACACATTACAGCAAGTGAAAAACGGCCTGATATAATGTGTATCCCCTCTGTAACCTTTGCTAGAAAAAAGCAGACATCTCCATATTATCTCATGTTTTTTATTGTGACCTGGTAAAGACAGAAAATAACACACATGATGACAGGACAGACCCTTTGCATGTTAGGGGAGGGGATACACATAATATCAGGTGAAAAACAGCCTGCTATAATGTGTACCCCCTCTGTAACTTATATGGTAGACAGGTGAACAAATCGGTTAATTTAAAAGCCATATAAACTAAATTAAATTAAAACATAAACACGTCAGACGGAAGGGAGGGACGGGTTAGCAAAGACGAGGAAAAATATTGTTCATAAACCTGCATGACTCACATAGATAGGTCTATCAGTCGGCCTGTAGATAGTGCATGTCAGTATGGAACTTTGGAAAACACTGTCAATTAATCCACAGTAATACACGACGCATTAAACAATTCACACGTCGCCTTAATGTAACAGACAAATAAACATATTTATGTAGATAAATGAGACCCTTGTTACTATGGAAAACCCTGTCGAGTCTTCCACGTCGCTATTTGTTCCATTTAAGAGATTAATTCGAAGTACAGCAGAAACAATTCAAAGTGCAGCAGTTAAAGCAGCACTATGTACCTTTTAGCTGCAGCTGCAGTTCCAATGAGACAACCTGTAGGGGGAACCGAAGCTCCGCTCTGAGTGCACGCGCGCTCCCGCGGCCAGGGGATATAAATCCTGGCGGGGTTAAGTACCTTGGTTGGCACAACACCGGCAGTCATGGCTCTGCTCTCCGTCCTCACGCCTGTTCTGGTGGTGGTCCTGTGCCTGGTGATAGGCTTCATGCTGCTGGGGTCACTGGAGACGAAGACCACCTCGACCTCCCCGGGAAAAACCGAAGGGGCTTCAAAAGCGGACTTTAGACCGTGGGTGGACCAGGACTTACAGGACGATACAGAAATCACAAAAGAGGGCGGTAAGAGCTGAACAGAAACTTGTTTCCCCTACTTTCTCTAACTTTTTACAGGCTGGTTGAAACTAATGATATGTAGCCTTGGCCAAACCACCATATCATCACAATATAAACACACTTGGAGCCATGTAAAAACCCTTTGTCAAGTGTAGGCCTAAGTGTTGTTTTGGACATAGGCTATTCATTTCACAGCTGGGTTAATCAATAGGCCTAATTTTAAGTGGCCTAAGGTTAGCATGTGTGGACGTAAAATTGACGTCGATCGAGAGAGTTACAGATACCTAACTAAATACACTTTTTTAGGTACTTGAACTTTTTGTACTTTTTACTCCACTACATTTGTTTGATAACTTAAATTACTAGTTAGCCTACTTTGTAGATCCAATAGGCCTACAACATATAATCAACTAATAACTAATAAGTGATTACGTTCTACGTTAAAACTTTATTCCCCGGGCAAATTGACATGATATGAGTAGTTAAAATAAGCCCGCCCTTTACCAGCTAACATTCAATGTTTACACATAAATGCTTCAGTAAATGTAATCCAATAATATACTATTAATATAATATACATCATTGCATACAGAAACGTATGCTTACATGATGCATATTTCTAAATATGTTTGTGATTAATAAAAAAATAAAAAAGGTGTCTGGTGCAGCAGGCAAAATATAATGAAGCTGACTCTTGTAGTCTGCGATGTACTTGATGGGTACTTTAAGGTAAGAGTGCACTTAAACAATGTACACAATGTGCATGTGCCGGAGCAGGTTAAGTCAACTCTGGCTACAACAGACAGAAATGAGCTTAGAAGACCTGGTGTATAATAATTTTGTCAGTATGGGGTGAATTATGTGTTATAATGTGTAAGGTGCCAGTCTGTCACAAAGTATCCATACATTATGTGTGTGTCAACATATTTGTCATCTAAGTTTTAAACTGAATCATTATTTTTTGCCTTATCAAATATGTCTTTAACTCTTCATTACAATGCAAGAGTGCTGATTTTGCAAATGCCCTTATTTATTTATTTCATATCTGAAGCTGCTCACTGGTCCTGCTTTCTGTCTGTCAAACTTTTTAGAGGATGGTGATTGGGCGGACAGCAATGAGGATGAAGACCTTTTACATGTGCCTTACTCACCACCACGTTACCCAGAGGAGACGATGCTGGCAAGATCCAAGGATTTGTACACTCTGATGAACCAGCGGAGGTCTGTCCGATTCATCAGCCCAGAGCCGTTCCCACAGGAAGTCATCGATAATGTCATCCGCACTGCAGGCGTGTGCAAATTTTTAAACAAATGGGACACTTTTAATCTGCTATCAAACAAAATAAAAAATAAAACTGGTCTAGAGTCAGATGCAGCTATGTAATGTTTGGGTCTTTCTAATTATTTTCGGACTACTTGCCCCACCGCCTCTCCTTCCTCTGGACAGGTACGGCCCCTAGTGGAGCACACACAGAGCCCTGGACGTTTGTCGTGGTGTCAGACCCAGAGACGAAGCACAAAATCAGACGGATAGTGGAAGAAGAGGAGGAGGTCAACTACCGTCAGAGGATGGGGGACAAGTGGGTCCATGATTTGGCCAAGTTAAAGTGAGCACCCATACTTATTCCACAAACAGAACAAGCAACTGTAAGCTCGATGGTGTTTTAAGCCCCCAGTGTCTCCTTCCAGGCAGCGCTGCGAACGTTGACTTCAAGGCACCTAACCCTAACCTTAACCCTGCCTGGAAGGAGACATTGGGGGCTTAAATCACGATAAACCAACTGTAACTGCTCTAACGGCATTCAATGCCTGTCCCCTGATTCTAAATGTAAGCCTAACATACGCAATGATTATGGGTTATTTAGGACCAATGCAAAGTCTAACCTTATTTTCTAATTTCACCCACATCTTCCCCCTTTCTCACAACATCCTCCTTCATGCAGGACAAACTGGATCAAGGAGTACTTGGATGTTGCTCCATATCTAGTCCTCGTCTTCAAACAGACCTATGGGATTCTACCAAACGGCAAGAAAAGGACACATTACTACAATGAAATCAGTGTCTCCATATCCTGTGGACTACTCTTGGCTGCATTACAGGTAAAGAATAACAGAGTTAAGATTGTATAGAACTATATGGATTCACTTATAAATGCATGCAATTAAGGATTAACTAGTACATGTGTGGTAAAGCGGCTGAATGACTGTTCTTTCTGTCCATTTGCTAATCAGAATGTGGGTCTTGTCACCGTCACAACGACGCCCCTAAACTGTGGCCCCCAGCTCAGGCTCCTCCTCAGACGGCCAGCCAACGAGAAGCTGTTGATTTTACTTCCTGTAGGTTATCCTGCTTCTGACGCTACAGTCCCTGACTTAAAACGCAAGCCGCTGGATGATATTATGGTGCACATATAACAAAATCAGTCTGCAGAGAATGTTTTTTTTTCTCCATCATCTTCTTTGCCCACAGCTGAAAACACATAACATAATGTGATTAGAAATGTTTTAAAATGGATGCCATCAATCTCTTCATAGACTTCAAAATAAACCCCTGATTGACAAGCATAGTTTAATATGCCATTACTTTTATTTTGAAGGGAATGTAGCCCTATAGACTGTTTAATTCTGATATGTCCAGAGTTAATAAATGGGGAAATAAACAGCCAATCCTGTTGAGTTTCTCTTAGTAGAACTACTATTCGATGCAAACAATAAACATTTAATAAAGATAATTCCTTTTTTTTGTTTTATCATACTACTATATTTTACAGTCCATTTTGTGTCTTAATCCTAATCATTTTAACACACTGTTATGGTTTAAAGAAACAGGTGTAAACCTTGTTCATCATTATATGGGATGACATCTCACTGCGATATAATATCCACCGGTACAAATGTTAAATCAGTCAAACAAGCACAAGGTCAACCACACTCTAACTAAACAAACTGAGATCTAGATGGGTTCCAGCACTGCTGCCAAGAATAAAGTACAATCTGTTTTCAGTTGTTTGCTCTGTGATTGCTTGTGTAATTTCTTTTTGTAACTATAACAGAGCTGACCAAAATAGTTCAGACATGTAATGTCCTTGGGCATCAAATAAAGAGTTTAAGTTATGTGTTGGTCTTATAATAATTCCCACCAGACTTTTTTTAAGATTATATTTTTGGGGCTTTTCCCTTTATTATAGTGACAGTGGATAGACATGAAAGGGGGAGAGAGAGAGATAGGGGATGACACGCAGCAAAGGGCTGCAGGTCGGCCCCGAACCCGTAAATAATAAAAAACTACATTAAAATAGCTATTCTATATTTTTTCTTTAAAAAAAAGAAAGTTTAAAAAGTCACACTCCGCATCTCTGGCCTGCCTACGTTGCCACCCAAGGGGTCAGTAGCGCCAAGGAAAAGCACAACATCATTGAATCACCCAGTGAAGAAGAAGAAAGGCCACATTGCGCAAGCGTACACCACGTACACCGATAATCAGAGCTGCTGTCTTGGCTGGATGCTAGCTGTTGGCTAGCTTACGGTCCGTTAAGTCGCACACATTGGGCTAGAAGGGGGAAGCGCAGCGGTGGAGAAGAAGGGCGACCCAAGCGCCACTACGAAATGGCCGGGCAACAGTTCCAGTACGATGACAGCGGCAACACCTTTTTCTATTTCCTAACGTCCTTCGTCGGACTTATTGTGATCCCAGCAACATATTACCTCTGGCCCCGGGATCAGAATGCTGGTAAGGCCCGATGTCTTACTCAGTGCTAACTTAGCTAGCTAACTTAGTAACCACAGCTAGTGTAACGTGAAGTGTTCAGTCAGCAGCTTTTCTTGTAAATTAACGTTAAAAGCTCACCAGTTGGCCGTCTGTTAATCTGGCTAGTTTGCTGATATCTAGCTAGCTAGATGCAGAGGCTGTACGAGCTAATCCAACCTTAACGTTACATTAATTTGTAATTTCAAGATAGCAAACGTTGCATATATGATGCCCACGTCTCTTTCACTGTTCAGAGTTTAACACACGCCAGTCAGTGTTAACACAGTTAGCTACCACACCAGCTTTACCAATTACCATCCCATTGGTTATCCATCTGTCTTAATGTCACATATCTAGTCAGTATTGCCTTCATCAGTGGGTGAAAATGAAGCTAACGCTAAGTGTTGGCTTACGTTAGCTAGTTAAGATAGAGCTTCGATACCAAAAGGCAGCACTTTTGCAGGTCCTCAAGTTTACCTTTGTAGCTTTATTGACCTTATCCCGATATATCCCTATCTTAGTCACTAGCTACAGCTATCTGTTCCTATCGGTCAACAACAAGTCATATCTAACATGCTAGCAAAGTTTACTCAGCTGGTCTACTGGGAATAGTTGAATGACGGGTCACCATAGATTGGAGCTTATGACGTTGCATATTATATTGGTATGTTGATTTACGACTAAATATGGTATTTTTAGTTAGGCTATCTTAGTTAACATCATGGCATTAACAATTAAGACATGAATACACATTTCCTATTTCTAGCTGAATGATGGTAACATTTGCCTCTCCCTGCTTGGTTAACATATCCACAATAATTATAGGCCTATATTCTCAGTGAAAATATCACTCACCCCTGGCCCTGATTTAGATTAACTTCAACTATCCGTATTGATTGTGACTGGTTTGATGGTACTAATGTGTCAGTAATTGCTCTCTGTCCATCCTCTTACCAGAACAACTGCGTCTGAAGAGCCTGAGGAGGGTACATGGCAGGTGCCTGTGGTACCGGCTCAGACTGATGAAGTCACAGCAGAGCTTTGTCCCAACACTAAAGTGAGTCCAATGATTTGGGTTTGTAGTTTTCGTTGTGAAAAGAAATACCATGTGTACACAAATTCAGGGAGGGTATATTCTTATGCTCTTTTTACTTAAAGTTGGTCTGAGGCGACTTGAGTTAATTAATCATTTGACTTATTCACTGTTTGTAGTTATTTATGGAACTAGTCCAAGTGCAGCTTCAGTTTAATGCTGTATACATTTCTTGACATATGATTGGCCATATCTTGCTTGGTAGTTTAATAACAGGTTTGTTTCCTTGGTTGTATGCTCCCGTCTCCTTTGGTTGTCAAATGTCACATCACCCCTGTGACATGCCTGAGCTATTTGCATTGAGAAAGCTCACTCATACATCCTTCAGTCATGGAGCTGTTCCTATATCTTACTGATTCACTCAATGAGTGTATGTTTCCAGATGGACAGAGACGTCATTGTGTGACGATGAGGCAAAGGCCACGCTGTCCATAACGTAGGCAGACTCAAGCTCATGAGTGTGTTTTATATTGGGTAATTTTTGGCACAAATTCGTCTAATGTTGTTTTCATGTGTAAACCGCTCAGTAGCGTGTGCTGTCAGTATAAACATTGTGTTGTACTGTTTAAAATTTCTCTTAACACAACCCTGTTTTCTCAGTGTTGTTTGTTCATTCTGCGTGTGTGGGTTAATGGAAGGATGGGTGTTAAAGTGCGGCTCAGCGTCTCACTCTGCCTATTTTCTCTCACTCATTTGCCTCCTCCGTCACAGTGTTTCTGTCTGAGCATCTCCACTTTGTTCGGTCTCTGCCTCCTCGTCTGTTTGTCTTCATACGTTCACTTTCCACTCCTTCTGTCACGAGACATACATTTTGTTTTTAGTCTCAAAATTCCTTAATTCTTCATTTGCATGGTTGCATTTGTGACTAAAGCTGGTGGAAGCATCCAGCATGTTTATTAGGTGGAATGAATCAGCCTTTCTCTCAAAATCTCAGCATCTGTTTCCTTTTACAAACTGTATCATAACCATGGTGTTTAGTATGGGAATCCATCATGTATTTTCCTGGTAAAGCCACCCAGACAACTCAGGCCAGTGAGTGGTTGTCCTGGCAACGGATGCTGCAGAGCTGGCCACAGGGTTTTCCATTGTCATGGAAACGAGTTCAACTTCTATGCATAAATACCCAACAACAACAACGTCAAAACAGGTCCTGCCCTTCTACTTGCACTATGCAGTAGATTAAACTTCCTGTAGTCTTTCAAATGACTTTAAATGCTGAGGGCTAGTTTGGATTGCAGATTGGTTCTGCATAATATCCTAACTCCAAACAGTTATATGTCTTGTAAAAATGAGGCAGGCCTGGGGCAACCTCTAGCTCACCTGGTAGAGTGCGCGCCCCATGTAGGCTTAGTCCTTGCCAGCGGCCCAGGTTCGAATCCAGACGTTTGTGTGTGACATCTTTTTTCTTGCTTGTGTGTGTGTGTTGCCATTTTCAGGAAAGCAGCCTTGTTGTTTGGCTGGGCTGTGTTCCTGCTGCTAGCCTACAAGGTGTCCAAACTGGACAGAGAGTACCAGGAGTATAATCCATATGAAGTCCTCAACTTGGACCCGGTAAACACACACAAAACATAAAGTCTGCTGTATTCTACAGAGCCTCCCAAGTCCCAAAAGACACTTTTTTTATCTTGTGGGACGAAGATAACTTGTCTTCGATAAAACACAAGATAAAAATATCATCTTTCAGGACTTTTGAGACTCCATAGTATTCTCTATTTTTAATTTGTATCTGCTACTTAACACCTGTGTGGTAAGGAGTTGTAAATATATTTCTGTCTCCAGGGTGCATCGCTGTCAGAAATCAAGAAGCAATACCGTGTACTGTCACTCAAGTACCATCCTGACAAAGGTGGTAATGAGGCCACATTCATGAGAATTGCCAAAGCCTATGCTGCGTAAGTGTCAGTCAGGTCTTGACTTTGTAAGCCAGGCAGCAAGACTTCATTTGCATATTCAATAAACTGATTCAGTAATTGAAAAGCCAGAATTTTTAGGCGATTCCTTAAGTTTTTATTTATCTTTTTTTTCCTGCAGTTTAACCAATGAACAGTCACGACAGAACTGGGAAATATATGGTAACCCAGATGGTCCAGGAGGTGAGTGAAGCTACTTTAAATCTCCCATATTTTCATTTTTTATGTGCTGCCTGCCACACCTTTGCTCGATACTGGTGAGCCAGCGTCTTGTGATCAGGAATGTGTTGAACAAGGGAAGATGAATTAAAACATGGCAGCCCAATTTATTCCAGTAAGATCTGAGCCTACAATGAAAATATGTGCGTGTGTGTGGGGTTGGTGGGGGGTGGTAGTAGTCTTTCAGACTCTCATGGTGTCACAAAAGCCTCTTTCTGACCAGAGGGATTTTTGCAGTTCATAGAACATAACGTTCCTAGAACCCTTTTTTTTCGCGTGTTCCAACTGGATCAATTTGGGGATTATTAAATTCCTCTGACCGCAGTTCCTGTAACTCTTTCAGCTCCTACTTCACTTAGGGTCTTTTTCCTTTTCCGCATAGGAACCCTTAGTGACCTAGCAATCTGTTAAGTACTCCAGCCTAGTCTTTAAACGCCGCCGTTCAAACTCCATTACGAGGATCCTATAAAGACGCTATAAAGACTGTTGCCAATTGGCCAGTGCCAGTTTTGGGGGAGAGTAGTTGGTAGAACTGTTTAGAAGTGGACTGTTCCTACAACTATGTTCCTGTAACTACTTGATCTGAAAGAGGCTAACGTTGCCACACAGCCCAGTGCTGTTGCAGGGTGCTTTACTGCAATATGAGATTTTGCCATTTTTGTCCTTATGTCTCCCTGTCTAGCAACCAGCTTTGGTATTGCCCTGCCTGCCTGGATTGTTGACCAGAAGAACTCTATGCTGGTATATAATTATTGATTATGCCAATGTTGTTATAACTGATAAACCTAGCGTAATTTTCTTGAAATGTTTTTGTATTCTAGTAGCAGTGCGCCAATGTCATCAATAACCCAAAGAGTATTGCTTTCTTCTGTAGGTGCTGTTAGTATATGGACTAGCCTTTATGGTCATCCTTCCTGTTGTTGTGGTAAGTCCCCATCGTCTCCTGTGCAGTAGATTGTATGAAACAGATGCCCTCTCTTCTTTTTCAATCCCAGGGTTTCTCACTTTTCTCTCTATTCCTTTTGTGTTTGTTTTTGCTTCTATATTGTAAGGGCACATGGTGGTACCGCTCCATCCGATACAGCGGAGACCAGATCCTCATCAACACCACCCAGCTCTTCATGCATTTCATGTACAAGACGCCCAACATGAACATGAAGCGTGAGTTTCCCTTCCTATACTGCAGTGTCACGCAATATGTAAAACAAGAATACCAGATACAACCACAATTTAAACTGTACAAGCAGTAAAACATACAAGGGATACAATGAGTGTTCATGTGGTTAATGTGGTTTTAGTCTATATCCTTCGCGTTCCACTTCCGGGATTTCTCTGGTGCTGCAGGAAATTCTTCCGCATGCATGTATTTCCCGTTTCCTTCTGCTTTCTCTGTGTTGGAATTTTAAACTCCAGTGGATTTATGAGGACTATTGTTAACTGCTCCTCAGATCTCTGCAGGGTAAATCCAGACAGCTAGCTAGACTATCTGTCCAATCTGAGTTTTCTCTCGCACAACTATTTTGCAGCGGCTCTGTGCGGAGTTTAGCGCTGCCCATGACGATTCTGATTGGTTTAAAGAAATGCCATTAAACCAGAGCACGTTTTTCTCCCATCCCCGAATGCTGTGTGGAGTAGCCAGACCCTCCTTCTGCGCGCTTTGGGGGAGGGTCTGGCAAAGCGAGACTAATATGGTTTAAGTTGGGGAAACGGTTATGATTAGCAATGGATTCTCTCGCTCTCTCTCTCTCCACCTATCAAAATAAGTTCATGAATCTGTTTCTAATTCTGATTTTCACTAACTCTGCCCTCCAGGTTTAGCCATGGTGTTGACCGCAGCATTTGAGTTTGACCCTCGCAGCAATAAAGATGCCACCATACGACCAACAGACAACATTGAAGTGCCACAGGTAATAAAAGAACACAAATGCCTATGTAGGTATACATGTGTGTAAACAACTTTATCAGACTTGCAAACGTTTATCTGTGTGTGAGAAATTCAAAAAGAACTCAACTTTAACAAGGGCAGATTAACTTTCTCCTGTCTGTCTTGCAGTTGATTCGCGAGTTGGGAAATATCAATGTAAAGAAGAAGGAGCCTCCATTCTGCTATCCTTACAGTTTGAAGGCCAGGGTCTTAGTGCTTGCTCATCTGGCACGCATGGAAGTATCAGAGGAGTTGGAGGAAGGTAAGACCCTAATGCTTTACGATCCAATGAGATATTACAATTGCGGTCTCTTCAGATGAAAGTTTCTTGGAAGAAATATGTGGTAACCCTTTCACATGATAGCGCAATGAGTTTGCTCATGTAGCTTCATGTCAGCCTTCTCCGAAGCAACGCAAGTGGTCAGCAACTGGTTCTTTAGAGCTCCAAAAATGGGGAAACAAAACAGCCGCACAAGCTGTGTAGAGTGATGTAGTGAAGACACATGATTTCATTACAAATACACAACCCTACCCTGTTTATATGTTTACAGTCCTACACACAGGAAAGGTTACATGCTCAACTAGAACAAGCTGTTTAGAGTAGTTTTAGTAGTTTCCCCAGCTGTTTGTGAACCGTAAAGATCACAATTCTGGCAAGCTGTGTTGTTTTGGAGAAGGCTGAGTTAGAGCTGCAGTATTTAATACACTGTATGATGTGAACGCACACTTGGGACTTTTGTGCATGTTATCCAGACACTGGGAAGTTTTTAATGACATTTAGAAGTGGAGGGCAATATTCAAACATTAACTGCGTAATATTGCTATCCTTTTTTTTAAAGATTTCCTAATAAAATAATATGAGGATGGTCAGGGAAATATTTCTGTGTGTGTGTGTTCCAGATCAGAGGTTTGTGGTGAGGAAGAGTCCAGCTCTTCTCCAGGAGATGATCAACGTGGGATGTCAGCTTACCATGATGGCCAACAGCAGAGGAGGTACAGTACACACACATACACACAGGTATCACTTTGAATACAATTCTTACAACCCACATAACAACTTAATTGATGATTTTTGCCCATTGCTTTTCAGGTTTCCATGCTCCTCGGCTGGTAACCATAGAGAATTGTATGAAGCTGACCCAAATGATAGTGCAGGGTCTACAGGAGTCAAAGTCACCCCTGTTGCAGCTGCCCCACTTTGAGGAGGAGCACCTCCGCTACTGCATCTCTAAGAAGGTAACTGCACACTGTCTGTGCACGCACACATACACGGCACTTTAGCAGTTTCGAGACAAAAAAGATGAAGACAGGTTTTAGTCGGGCAATGGGTCAATGGATAATTGGCCCTCTTCTCTTTAGTATAAAGTCCGGAGCCTACAGGATCTGGTGAGTCTCAAGGACTCGGACAGACGCAGCATGCTGCGTTTCTTGGGGGAGGAGAAGTACGACGAGGTCCTGTCTGTGCTGGGCAGCTTCCCTCACATCACCATGGACACCAAACTGCAGGGTTAGTCCTAAAATACACACATACAAACACACTTTGTTTGGTCACTAGCTGACCTGTGACATGTCTGCACCTCCACATGCAGTAGTTCCATCTTAGTCTTGGTCACTTTATGATACTTCACTTAAGTATGATTGTTGTCATTATAGATGCTGGTGTTACTTAACTATAGAGTACAGGAAAGATAGCATTAATACATAGAGAAAGGTGCATAACATATAGTGCCTTTTGAGCAAAATGTAGTGAAATCGCATAAGCATGGCAGCAGTTTCTTTGGAGATGATGCAGTCAAAGTCTTGCATGCAGTTTGAAAAAGGTGACGCAGTCTAGTTTAACTGCTAATTAGTTAGAATATAAATAATGACCACAAATGCATTGTGGAACTGTTCTGATTCTGCACTTGTCTTTGTCAAACATTTGGATATTAAAAGAAATACATTTCTTTCTCTTCCTGTCTTTGCAGTCCTTGATGATGAAGACAGCAATAACATCACAGCAGGCTCTATTGTCACAGTAACTGTCACCTTAACCAGAAAACGGATGGCGGTAAGGAATAATTGACTGCCATTATCTGACATATTAATGAGTTACTAAAAGCAACATTTGTGAATCAAATGGATTTTTGTATGTGGCCTTTAAGACACACTTCTATGGATGACCACTAGAGGGTACTGTTGACTGCATGCATTGTTGAAAAGCATGCGTTAACTGTATCCTGTGTACTGTGTGTACGTAGGAGGTGTTTGAAAAGGAGCAGGACTCAACACCATGTCTAACAGAAGAGGCTGCCACCACAGAGGAAGCAGTAAGGATAACGCACAGCACATGTCAACTCAGACCCATTTAGACAACACATTCACTCTGTTCATGTCTGATTTAGCCAAGATTAAAAGCTTTATGGTTCAAGAAATTGTGTAATGTTTACCTAACCTTGTTTAATCTGCGTGTGCAGCAGGGAGACTCGAGTAAAACCAAAACAAAAGTGTGGCAGAACAAGAGTAAAGGGGCAAAGAAGACAGCCAAGTCCAAGAAGAAAAAATTAACCAAGAAGAAGGCCACTCCTGCACCTGCCAAAACCAAACAGGCCAATGGCAACGTGGCAGGAAATGTACGTGTCCAATCACGTTGCTGCTTGGTGTTTTTTTTTACACACATTTATCCGGTGCTTAAATCATAAATTGCTGTTGTTGATGCCACAGGAAGTCGTCGTAGCAGCAGCAGCAGCAGCAGCAGTAGTGAAGGAGGACGAGGACGAGGTCTCAGACAAGGGCAGCGAGTCGGACGAGGGCGAAGCCAACAAGGACTCTCCCAGCGAGAGAGACGAAGACAGCGACAAACAAAGCGACACAGAGGTGGACGAGATAGCTGGCGACGATGAAGAGGTCAGAGAACTCGAAATGGGGGCACATGTTGGTCTAAGGCTTAAGCAATATCATTTGGTCATCATGGGTCTTGTGTTTCAGTCCTAATAAATTCCACACCTGGAATCACTAAAATGCAGCGCTCAGTCTATGTACTGTATTTCCTAAACATGAGAAGGGAAAAAAAAAAAAAAAACACAAGGCCCTGATTTCCCAGTCAAGCTAATGAATGTGCAAGAAAAGGAAGCACTGCTTGTATCTGTACCCAACCTAATCCTCCACTCTTCCACACCTGCCCGTCAGGAGTGGGAGGCGTTGCAGCAAAGCATCCAGCGGCGAGAGCGGGCCCTGCTGGAGACCAAGTCCAAGGTGACGCACCCCGTCTACAGCCTCTACTTCCCCGAGGAGAAGCAGGAGTGGTGGTGGCTCTACATCGCCGACCGCCGAGATCAGACCCTGGTCTCCATGCCCTACCACGTCTGCACACTAAAAGACACAGAAGAGGTGAGTTTGTGTGTGTCTGTGTGTGTGTGGACAAATAGGCAAATCTAGTTTAGCGAACACACAGGAGCATGACTCTGTCAAGATTTTCTATTAATTTGTAGTATATAATATAGCATAAAATTGACCCGTCAAGAGGCATTATATTTTCTGAGAGCCCAAGGTGACATTTTTCAAATTACTTGTGTTGTCCCAACAAATGGACCGAAACCAAAATATATTAAATTTACAATGATATTAAACTGATATATCTCACATTTGAGAAGCTGGAACCAGCAAACGTTTGGCATTTCTTCTTGATAAATCGCTTAAACCATGAATTGATTATCAAAATTAAAGTCTATTCATTTTCCTCCATTGTAATACACAGTATTATAAAATCAGGTTTATATGTGTGTGTGTGTGTGTGTGTGTGTGTTATATTAAAATACTTTGTGGTTGTAATGTAGCATATGCTATAATCTGTCTGGAGTAGAAAGGTCTTAATACGTTGAGGTGTGTGTGTGTTCTTGTTTCCTGTGCACCGTAGCCTCTTGCACATCCTGTTGCTAGGCAACCCTTTGCACTTGTCATTATTTCCCTCAGAGGAGGGTGTGCGCGTGTGTGTTTATTTTGCACCTCTGGTCCTGGTGTTCTCCAGCAACAATAAGAATTGACAGCGAGGTAAAAGCCTAATGAGGCCCGTGTAAGTCTGCATGACCAGCTGTCCCCGCTCTGAAGGAATGTTGCAGAACAGTTCACTGTCTAGCAATCAATTAGTCTGTCACTTCACCAATTCCTTCTGTTGTTTGTGTTGTGTGGCTGCTTATACGCTGCATGTTTGACAGACATGTTTTTTTAGGGAGGGCAGATTTGCTTTCATCAACAAGGAAGGGGCAGTAAATTGCCACTGTCGTCACAGCTCATTCTCCGCTCACCCGCTGAATAATAATTAGCATCATTGTGCTGATAATTAGATGTTTGCCATATGTAAATTGCACGACATAGTAATCGCAGCCTGAGGTAATGCTAGTCTAATATTTACAGTTGGACCCCATCATCATGTCAGGTCAATATTATTCATACAGCCCAATTTCACAAATCACAAATTTGCCTCAAGGGGCTTTACAATCTGTACAGCATAGGACATCCTCTGTCCTTAGATGGTTCATTTGTGATTACCTACCACTGCGTCCCTCTGCAGCTCAACGATCGTCATCAGTAACGGCACATTGTCTTTTTTATGTTTCTAATATTCAGCAGTGTAAGAGTGTTTGTCCTTTTACAGGTCTGCCTCCTTTTGTTGCTTCGCTTACAGTTTCTGTTGTTGATGTAGAAACAACGAAGGCGAACATTGCTTAACTGCTGATAACAGTCACCTTGTTTCTTTATGTGGTGGTCATTTTATTTAGCCACCAACCGTAACATCGCCACATGCTTTACTTTGACACTATACTTAATACATCCAGCAATCATGCCCTCACCTTGAGTGCTCCTGTGATTAGATTTGACAGCTGTTTGTGTGTGTTGTTCCCCAGGTGGAGCTGAAGTTTCCAGCCCCCTCCAAAACCGGCAATTACCAATATTCTGTCATCCTTCGTTCTGATTCCTACCTGGGACTGGACCAGATCAAACCACTCAAGGTGACAAAAAAAAAATCTGTGTGTGTGACCTGCCACTGCCCAAAACAGTTTGCCCGCCAGCGGCCACCAGCAGCTCACCGAACAATGGTGTTAATTGCTGCCATGGTGCTAGGAACAAGCGCATATGTTACAAGCCAAACGGAGCAGAAATTGTTACTGTTATTTCATAAAACCTGATAGACATTAACATGTGAGAGAGTGCACTTGTTTCTGTAATTGGTCAGACATTGATGAGTTTCAGAGATAATGAGAACATACCTTTTAATGCTATTTGAAAGGTTATCCACATTCATTTAGACAAGGTGACTCCGCTTGCTCTCTGTTGCACATTCAGTTTGCAGTTTAACATTTGTTTTTTGTCCAGTGTCATTTAAATGTATAAGACATTGCTGCTTTATTTGTGAAACGGTTGAAACAAGTCAAGATGTTGACGAATACTGCGCTCTAATGTTCAGTGACTAGAGAGTTAGTAATGGCCTCTGTTAAATGACCAAACGTAGGAGTTCCATGCGCTTATACGTATACATCTTGTGCTTTCCCAGCTGGAGGTCCACGAGGCCAAAGCCATGCTGGACAACCACCCACAGTGGGACATCCCTGACACGGAGGAGGAGGACGAGGAGCAGGAGGACAGCGACGGTATCGAGGAGAGTGAAGACGATGACGAGGACAACGACTGAATGCGGATACACACACACACACACACACTCAGCCCCCCCCCCCCCACAGCACCCAAGAGCAGCGAACGAGGAGCAGCAAAGCTGTGCCCGCAACACACACACACACTCACAGAATTACCGGGGACAATTTATACACACAGATCCCTCCTTCTTCTCCTTCCCTTTTTTCTTTTCATGGACTGCGACCCCCTCCCCTCCATTTCCCCTTTTCTACAGAGACTTGTTCATTTACTTTCCGTTGCTGGCGGAAGAGAATCCTGTGAATACTTACCCAGGCCCGTGTGTGCGTTTGAGTGCACATGAGAGTGTGAGTGGATGGTGTGTGTGTGTGTGTGTTTGTAACCTTGTATGTGTTTGTACAGGTATGAAAGATTGACACACTGTGGACTGAAGGACCTATTATCTGGGCTCTTTTCTTCTTTTCTTGAGGGGGATGTAGAACAGCTAATTCCGTTTGCAAAATTTACAAAAATACATGACCTCCATATGGAAATCATGAGATCACTCTCGCTCCTAATTTTAAAAATCACTCGGCACTGATGTTTTCCACGCAAATGATACTTTCTATTGTACACTTAAAACTGCAGAAGAGTGAGCCTTAGCCCTTTTTTCGTCGCGGATCACATCAACCATTGGGACGTTTGCTCCTTTCAGCGCATGGGGGCACAGTTGAGTCTCTTCACATTTCTTTCTTTTTTTTCGCTGTCAAAACCAGCCAAGTCACTTGTATGTACTTATACTCATTGTATGTTTAAGGAGACGTCTACAGATAGACACTGATCTCCAGTCAGTTCTGTTAATGATGCCTGTTCTGCCCATGAGATCCACACCAAACTGTTTGAAAAGGTTGAAAGCAGGTGGATCTTGAAATGAATTGACCTCAAGTATAATGGGGGGAGAGGGGGGAAATGGCAAAACTTGCAGTGTTAAGTTTTGTTTGAATTTTTGAGTACTCTTCTTGTCCATATACTACATTCTGGTCGTGAGTTTTCAGTCTTTTTAAAGCGTAACCCTCGCCAAAATACAACCTAGGGTCTTTTTGTGAATGTACACGAGTCAAACTTTAGTTTAAAAACATATTTAGGACGGAAGTGCCACTTTTAAGATGTACCGTATTTTCAGTTTTTCAGTCAAATGGCCTTTTGAATGGGAGTAATAGGGGCACTTTTATGCTAGCCTCAAAATAGCTATTTTTAAAACACTAAGAAGGCTCGACACAACATGAAACTTTGCTCGAAGTATCACCAGGGGCTCTACACCTTAACTACACCGGTGCACAAGAGATATACTAAATCTGTGGCTACTTGTTTTGATATCGACTCGTTTTGACTGCTGAGGTGGTAGCGGCCGGAAACAACAAGAGCTACGAGGAGTTGTTCAAAACCTTTCTTTTTAGTAAACTCTGGGTACACAAACAATGTTCTCAATGCTGGAGTTCATGTGTAGAGCCCCTGGTGATACTTGGAGCAAAGTTTCATGTTGTGTCGAGCCTTCTTAGTGTTTTAAAAATAGCTATTTTGAGGCTAGCATAAAAGTGCCCCTAGCACTCCCATTCAAAAGGCCATTTGACCGAAAAACGAAAATAATTACATCTTAAAAGTGGCGCTTCTGTCCTAAATATGCTTTTAAACGAAAGTTTGACTCGGGTACATTCACAAAAAGACCCTAGGTTGCATTTTGGCGAGAGTTATGCTTTAGGGGGCTCAAATACTGATACATACTTGTGGCTTTCCAGTGAAGTGACTTCCTTTCTCTTCATCCTTTTTTTCCTTTTACAATTGTAGCACATTCCAGTGTATACTCATTGTCCAAAAAGGCCTTATGAATACAACTGAAATACCACAACATACTGTACAAGTCCTTGGGTGCTATGCGCCCAGTGGTTCTTGGGAAAGCAGAAAAAAATTCTTTTGTGTTTTGTAAGTGTTTTTCTTTTTGTTTCTTCATAGTAACCTATAGCTCCACCAGTCTTGGTATACATATCACTGATCTTGCTATGACAAAGCCTCTAATAAGAAGTTTTGTCTGCTGGAAGAGGATTAGCAATCGTACGTGATATGATGTGACCGGCCCTGTGTTAAAGGGACTAGAGTATGAGGTCCCTGACACGCACAGCACTCATGATCTGAATGAAAGTGTTGCTAACAAGAACCTGTTAAAAGGAACTTTTTGTGTAAGACTGAGCAGATTCTGTCCAGCACACTTTCTCTTTGTGCATTAAAGCGGAACAAGCTCAGTTTTGTTAGTGTAACTGCCATTTCAGAAGGAAAGGTTTGTCTGTCTATGGAATACAGAGCAGTTCTGGCCAGCCAAAAGAATCCCCTTTCATTCAAAATTTGTTTTTTATCTCACTTAAGCTCTAGTTATAACATGCAACACATTGTCTTGTTTGGTTCCAATCTAACCTTGGTTTTTACATGTGTTAGACTCATGAGTGCAAAAAAAAAAAGAAAAAAAATCAGAGCTTCCTCATTTAGCTCTATGGGTTCTTCCTGTATGTTGATGACTTGACAGTGTTTTAAAAGAAATGACTAATCTTTTACCATGAATATCTACTTTCAACAGTTACAAGTTTTCTTTTGCCGTATATACTTGTGTGTCATGTTAGTGGGGGAGAGATAAAGGTATGAATATTTCTGGACACGCTCTCCCAACACCACATGCACACAAACTCACATGCACGCCACTACTCTCCCGTAACTGTGTTCAAAGCAGGTGTATGCTAACAGGTTATATTGTACTCTGAGTATTGATCGCTCTGCAATAGAATGTAGCATCAGTGATTTACGCTGTGTGGGAAAAAAAAAAACTGCAGTGAGGTTAAATGCGACACCATCTTTCCCATGACAGACTTTGTCCAGGCGACTGGCCGGCAGGCCGCCTCAGTTTGGACAAACTACCCAATAATGACTATCTATCTGCCACTTTTGTTTACAAAGGAACTGTCATTGTAAATGGAAAAGTATATTATTTGTATTTAAAATCATTTCAAATAAAAACTTTTAAATGAGATGGTGTCATTATTTGCCCAATAGACTGGAGGTAGCTAATTACAGACAGGCATGTTAGATCCCAGAGAGAATACTTTTTTCTGTAATTTAATGAATTTCAAACCTGTTAAAAACCACAATATCAACTAAGGTGGGACCTGCATTATTATAATTATAATCTTGTGCCCCTGTCAAACTCTAGTCTTAACATATTAATTATTCTACTTTATAGTGCTCACGTGGCAGACCAGTTTCCTCTTCATGTGAACAGGTGTGGGAATCCCCTGACAGTATGTTTTGCAAATTTGGGCTCAGTTCCTCAAGATAACAACATGACTTGGCCAATATGATTGAGAGACATGTTGCCATCCAAGAGAGGCCAAATATGTACTTTGGCTAATGAAGTGAAACCACAAAGCATATATATCTGTATATCTTATAGCCATACCATAACTAACTATTATTATGAGAAACAATAAAAAGCAATGTAGCCTATCATAAAGTCTGTGTTCAACTCAAACACTCCATCTCTATCAAGGAGTTTTTTGGGGTTATCAAAAGGGGGCTGAACGTCTTTAGATTGAGTGCTGCTATTTTATTTACCGTGCTGTCTCTCCCTCTGCAGGTAAATGAGATGCAGCTTTAAAGCCAGATAAGAAAATTATCCTCACCAACAGCCACGCTAACGAGTCAGTAACACGTTTCCCACCCAACTTGCGCCCTTGAGCACGTTAACTCGTACCAAAAACCTCCGGACAGCGTTGGGAAGGTCAAACTGCGGCTTTGCTTCCCGCCCCGCAGACTCTAGACCAGCCAGCGGTAGGCTACTCGCTCGCTTCCCTGCCGCATATGCAGGGGTGGAACCCGGACAGACCCAAGCCGAGAGTTCCCCTTGTGTGCCTGCCGCTTCTGCTGCTCCATGCACCGGCTCAGCGTCTGTCAGCCTGCTGTGGAGAAATGGATTCCCGCCGTCGAACCGACCCCATCGAGATAGGTAACAATATGAGACTATATCACAAACACGAACTTAAAGGCATCCTTTATCCTAACAATTTGTAAAATGAAATTACATAGAACACGTAAATTGTAAAATTATTAAACGCAGACTGCAACAAGGTTAAACTCACTTTAATCCCTGTGGAAGTCTCTAGAGAATAGAGATGCCATACGCTGCAATATACTATCAAATTTTCATTAAAAAAGATCATATAATAGCCTACTTAAGTTATATTTGATTTAACATGCATCGTTTAAATCTGATTTAAAAAAAAAAACATTTGGCATGGTAATTATGCCAAATTCATAACAAAAAAGTTGATTGCAGTGTGCTGCATGAACTTCATAAATCCTCATTTGCCTAAATGCACATGCACATTTTTAAGATAGCAGTGGGCTCACATTGAATATTCTGACAGTTAACCGTTGACTCCCCCTCAAACAAAAATTAGCTTGAGGCCACAATGCCAACCTGCAGTGGTGGTAATGTGTGCAATGCAAATAGTGCAGAACAATTTACCCAATATTCCTCTTTACTCATCTCAGCAGGAACATTTTGGTCTGTGTTTTTGGGGGGTTGAAGCCGAGTCAGTGAATTTGAAATATGCACACTGAAATTAAAAATTTGAGAAATGATTGCACTTTGCAGAATGACTGCATCTCCACACAAAGAAATAGTCCATGCAGACAACATGCACACCTTTGCAGACTCTTCAATAAACACAGTGGGTGTGTGATTTTTTTGTCATCCATTTTTTTCACATTTCCCGGGATACAAAATGATGGGTGGCAAGAGTTTAGCAGATCTAAAACCAAGGCCATGAGATCAAAGTTATGTCATGGACGGAGTTTGTAGTCCATCATTTCACCAAGTCCACCCTGAGCTGTGTTTTTGTTTCAGATGGCGCTGCACATGTCTGCAGTTGTGGGGTCTAACTGAATGTATTGATTTAATTACTTATTTCTTATAAAGTACTTACTCTTTCGAAAAGACAGGCATTACAGAGTAGCCAGTTGCTGCAGTTATGGATCAACAACAAGGACAGTTTGTTGTTGTTGAGCCTCTTTTCAAGGCACTGCTTTTTAATAAAGAAAATGTGGTCAGCATTGAATTGCAGAAGGGAAATGGTTTCAGGGTGGCATATTATTTACAGTGGCTGTATAAGAACTATTGAAGAGGTTTTCACACCTAACACACACTGTACAGACGGAGGTCAGTGTTCACAATGAGAAAGCCAATAGATATAATATAAATATAAACTGCTGCGTGACTGAAAGCAGAATGCTGGATGATTTTCTGCCAGGTGTTTTGCCCAAAATTTCACTTTTGACCCCCAAATATATCAACATATTGTCTACAGTATACCAAGTCTAACTGCAGTGACTGAAATGTTTACTCAATTAATCAAATTACTGTAATCAATCAAAAACAAATGTGTCAGCAATCATTTTAATTAATAATGGTTTAAGTTGTGTTTTTAAACACAAATCCATAAATTCACTGCCTGCATTTTCTGTTTTGATTGGATGATGATCAACCTAAGCCCTGATTTATCAAGATAATAATTCGCAGAATTATCAATAATGAAAATAATTATAAAATAATTATTTATTACAGTACAGTACACTGTGATCATACCAGGACTTAATTGGCAAAAGGGTCCCGTACAAGTATTGTTGATATCAGATTTGAAATTGTGCACTGTTAACCTATATATAATTAATAAATCAATCAATCTATTAAATATATTATTTACAAATGTGATATAATAGTAATTGTTTTTTCCTCTGCTTTGCACAAAATGTACAGTTCTCACTACTGACTGAGAACTATTTATGTAAGTATTATTATGTAGGTCATTCTAGTAAAGCCATAAAACTGAGTGTGTGTGTGTGTGCGTGTGCGTGTGTGTGTGTGTGCGTGCGCGTGCGTGTGTGTGTGCATGTGCGTGTGTGTGCGTGTGTGTGCGTGTGTGTGTGTGTGTGTTCATATTTGATTTCAGCTACACTTCTGGCGGGGCTCCAAGCCACAAGTGTTTTGCTAGAATGGCAAGACAAAGTAGTTTCCTGCTCTCATGGGACTCAGAGCCTTTAGATAGAAACAGAAGCATTCCTCTGTGTGTGTGTGTGTGTGTGTGTGTGTGTGTGTGTGTGTGTGTGTGTGTGTGTGTGTGTGTGTGTGTGTGTGTGTGTGTGTGTGTGTGGGTGTGTGTGTGTGGGTGTGTGTGTGTGCTGGGTTGCACTCTGTTTCATCAAATCTAACTTTTTTTATTCTGGTTGTTTCATGGTGCTACCGATAGACTGTGTGTGTGTGTGTGTGTGTGTGTGTGTGTGTGTGTGTGTGTGTGTGTGTGTGTGTGTGAGAAGAACCATCTTCTTTCATGTTTTTCAGGATGACTGTTTGATGTTTGTGATTTCTTTTTTGGTAATATGGAATACCAACCTGACCGAAGCTGACAGTTCATCCCTTAAAAAAAATGTTTTATCTGCTCTTTTAATGTCCCAGTTTTCCACTGCATGTTCTTTTCTCATATCTCTCTCCTCTGTATATATAGGACACGTCTAAGTTATTTACTACTTTCACTGTTTTTAACTGAGTATCTTTTAGTGGGCCTGTGCTTTGTGAGTATTGAAGACTGAAATATCTCAACAACTGTAGGATATTTTGTACAACCATTCATGGTCCCCAGGTGATGGATACTGACTTTGAGGATCCCCTGGCTGTTCCTCTAGCACCACCATGAGGTTGACATTTTGGTTTTTTAGTGAAATATCTAGGGCTGAAACGATTCCTCGAATAACTCGAAAAATTCGATTACAAAAAATCCTCGAAGCAAAATTCTTTGCCTCGAAGCTTCGTTAAATCAATGTAATTAAGATTGTACGGCTCACTGTGTTTCCGCACGGAGGATAATTACTAGCGCACACAACAGGTTGACGCTTCTGTGGACACAAGACGTTTATATACTGTCTATGCACAAGACTGACGGCCCAGATTACAAATGAACGAAGACGAAAATAGCGAGGGTCTAAGAGAAGAGACAGGCGAGAGAAAACGACAGAAAGTTTGGGATCATTTTAAGCTGCAAACATGCTACTACATCATCTTTGTAGAAAACATCCAGTCTACTCATCCATTCCACGGAGCGAACCCGACACAAAGTAGCTAACTAATGTCTGCTGCTCTCGTCCACCGCGCTGTTTTACACAACTAGCCTACAGCATGCTACTCTGCAAATAGCGATGTTTTACCAACAAGCTAAAACGAAAGCTGTCGGTTTGTAGTCTAACTGTTTATTAGTTTGCTACTAATCTTTGGAAACTTAGCTGCTCCCGGAAACAAACCGGCTCCTCTCCCCAGCATGGCCACTTAATATGCACGTGAATGACAGCTCTTTTGCATATCCAGTGCAAAGAGCCAGAGGCAAGAAAGAGAAGGGGGTGACAAATATTAACATTTGGGCCACCAAAAATGTACTTGGAATTTGGCAATAATAAATGTTGCTTTTTCAAAAAAAACCTGTCTTTTTTTAGTACACAGCAATAATAAATATTTACTGTTGCTGTTTACTAAGTATTTCTTATCCGATTACTCAATTAATCAATGGAATAATCGGTAGAATACTCGATTACTAAAATAATCGATAGCTGCAGCCCTAGAAATATCTCAATAACTGTTGGGTGGATTGCCATAGAAATTGGTACAGACATTCATGGTCACCAGAGGATGAATCCAATAAACAAGTGATACCATAATGACATTACTATCAGCTTCAGCTGTACTTTGTTTACAGCTAATTAGCTAATGTTGGCACACTAAACTATGATTGGTCGATGTGTTAAATATTATACCTGCTAAATGTCAAAATGTTTGCATTGTTAGCATGTTAGCATGCTGATTCATTTAGTTTAAAGCACCGCTGTGCCTAAGTAGAGGGTGAGTATATATCACATAATATTTGATTACAGTTTAGATAAATTCATTTTATTATATTTAATGCACTCCTTCCATTGCTGTCAAATTATATTAGCTGATAATCCACAACTCTATTGAAGGAAGCAGAAGAAGCCTGTTCTGTATATACTTTTTGTGATGGGACAGAATGCTTTAGCAGTAATGTTGTAATGTCTAATGGTGCAACCCAAACTCTAACCTCCAAGTAGGTAAAATATGATGTACCATTATTTGCTCTAAACATGATAGTGGTAAATCCTGGGTAGGACTAACAACCACCAAACAGAAAAAAAAGATCTGCATGCAAAATAGGGTAATGGGTGATAATGCGAACATTTCCATCAGCTTTTAAACCTTTCACAGTTTCCCTCTTTACCTGCGTTTGTACCATCCAATACAGAGGCGACTGAAAGCTCAGTTAAACGTTAATCAGTAAATCCAGCACCCTGCAGGCCAAATTGCATTTACTTTACAGCACAATAGATGCATTGTCCCCAATACTTTTATCATTAGCAAAGTCATATTCTTTAGTCCTCTGAAAACACACTGGTGTAATTACACAATCATCTCCCCCAATTCATTTTTTTGTGGATTGAAAACTCTAAAATCAATTTGTTGAGGACACGATTAATGTTAATTTTTTTTTTTATATTGGAGCACTTCATCATGAGCAAAGGGTGATAAGTAGAATTCATATTGATTAAAAAATGAACTGCGAATACATTAACATTTGACAGCAGGTTTATATACCTGTGTACAACATTTGACGTATATTGTTGTTTTCTCCAGTGTGATGTATCTCGCTTTCCCATGGCGGGCTGCGAGGGCATGAGACTGCGAGGCGGCCGTGATTTCAACCCTGACTCCTACCTGGAACTGGCCCCTTCTCCTCCCCACCCTGTTGCTTGGTTACCTGGTGTCCTCAGCAAGGGTGTACGCCTTCGGCTGCGTTTGGATCGCCGTGACAACCGGGGGCGGGGCTGCTGGCAGCTGGTGGACTTGGAGGCGGAGTCAGAGCCAGTTGGGCGGAGGCTGAGGAGCCGGGCCACCGACACCTGCACTCAAAGTAAGAGTTGATTCTTAAAAAATTGATTCTCGGCACTTAACTTTGAAGGGGTGATTTGGCCAGACAGCCAGTATCTCCTGGAATGTAATTGGTAGTCTGTTGGTGTTTCAGTTTAACATCAGTGGTGGAAGAAGTCCTCGGATCCTTTACTTAAGTAAAAGAAGCAATAACACAATGTAAAAATACTACATTAAAAATGTGTCTTAGCTAAAAGTATGTAAGAATTATTAGTAAAATATACTTGTTATGGTGGCCGAATGTCACTGTTATATTATTATAAATTATATTACTGGATCTTTATTAATGACTCATTAAAGTGTTTTATATTTAAAATAATGCATCATATTTGCAAGGTCTTCTTATATTTTGTATATGAAGCTCAAAACTGTAAAATAACTGCATCTGTCAGAAAAAATATAGGGGAGTTGAAAATACGGAAATACTTTCCAGTACTTGAAGTAAAAAGTAGTGAAAATGGAAATACTTCTAATACCTAAATAATGAACTGAAGTACAGTACTTGAGTAAATGTACTTAGTTTGTTTCCACCACTGTTTAAGAGGAAATAGAGTAACTCAACTCAAGTAGTCATTTTCAGACGTGTGCAGTCTATTTATGTGTGTGTGTGTGTGTGTGTGTGTGTGTGTGTGTGTGTGTGTGTGTGTGTGTGTGATGTGAGAAGAGGACATTTAGGTATTCCTGGATGTTATGTATCAAATTCTCTCATTTCCCCCTGATCCATAGCTGATGAAAAGAGCAATACTCTCCACCTTCCCTTTCTGTTGGAGTGTGTTGTGTTATGAAGGAGCTCAGTGGAGATAAGGAGGGGCAGTGTGTGTGTGTGTGTGTGTGTGTGTGAGCGTGCCTTATTTAATACACACATTGTTGTTTATGCGTTTATTTATTCCCACCTTATCACATGACTCTGGCGCAGAATCCGATTTCACTGTCTGTTACCATGGCGACGCCCTGCCTGAGCTGTAAATAAATTCAGGGGGTTGGTTACATTGATTAGACATACACACACACACACACACACACACACACACACACACACACACACACACACACACACACTAATCTATTCTAGGCAAGCAGGCGAGGGGTATATAGTTTCAAGTTAAAGTGCAATCATTTTATGCATGCAATTTGGTGTGTGTGTGTGTGTGTGTGTGTGTGTGTGTGTGTGTGTGTGTGTGTGTTTGCGACACTGTGTTTATATGTGTGTAGGTGTGCAGTTTAGTGAGGCATACTTCATTGCAGTTTTTCTTCTGCATAAGTGAAAACAGATACAAATCTCCATCCCCTGAAGCTGGTAATTAAGTTATGCTAATCATTACTGATCATTGCTGCATTACTGTGTCCATAACAGTGGGCTCCAACAGCTTTCAAATGCCTTCCTCTAACATTCAGCTTCCAAAAAAGAGACGATATCCTTTAGTCGGAAAATTAAATTGGGCGTAGGGGTTCACCGATCTCTTAATTGCTTAATTAGCCATAAACAAATGAGGCTGCGGCCCCAAATGTATTGTGTTACGGTGCAGTGGTGCAAATCTTTCCCCTCGCCTGCAAAAATGGTGTTACTGCCTAATATTGTCAGACAGTGTTAATGGGCTTCCCCCTCATATCCAATTCTTTTTAAGTAAAAGGTGATTATCTGTTCTCTCTCAGTCTGTCTCTGTCTGTAATGTGATGCACTGTAATGGGACAGGACTGATTGAGGAGGGACATCAGGATTAATCTCACTGTGTAATTACTTTTATGATATATGGGTCTCTTCCTTCACACACACACACACACACACACACACACACACACACACACACACACACACACACACACACACACACACACACATAGGCCTCCTCCCATCATGGTCAGTGTGTGCCAGCACTCAGTATCTCAGCCTTATTGTCCTGACCTTGCTGTTTATTTTCCCTTTTTTATTATCATGTACAGTATGGGCCTCAAGTAATGAAATACTGCAGTTTGTCTGGCCTGTCACATTCAGTATTAAAACAGCTTATGAGCAACCGCTTTGCAGCTGACTCCTGACAAATCTCTTTACACGCTGGCAGCGCTTCTGTGTGCGAGCGAGGGCACGCCGGCGTTTGATCCTCCCTGTGAAAGGTTAACTTGATTTTGATTGAGCGTTAAGACCCACCAGTGTAGCTTCTTTGACCGCGAACGGGAATCGGCATAGCAACATGAGCAAATAACTAATCGATATGTGGTGGTGAAGGGGAAACCTGAGTTGTACTTTTGTAGACTATAAGAGCAAATAAGCCCTTTCTTTTAATACCTGCACCTCAGCGGGTAAAACGCGCTCAACCTTGCCTTTGGCTGGTCTTTTTTTGTATGTTTTTTATTACAGATAAAAACAAACAGCTGACACAAAGGCAGAAGTCTATAAAAGAAATGAAGGCTGTGAGCTTTGACAGTAATCATTTTTTATCAGAAAGAAAAGCAGCCGAAGGTGTACAGAGCAATTGATCTCTTCACCTGTAAGCCAGACTGTACCAGGAAAGTTCAAGCATTTAGGAGTGATTAAAAGATTTCACATATTAGGATTTTGGTAAAATGTTTGGACATGAGAACATGCTTTCTGTGCAGAAATTGGAATTGTTCAGAAATAAGATTACAGATTACAGTTTGTAACTCGTGCGCTTGGAGCACAAAACACTGCACAGCGTGAATCCCTTGTCACCCGCTATAAGCTTTTTTTGAAGACCGAAAAGAAAAACCCTGAGCTGCGGGAGCTGTAATTACATTACAGTCCACCCCCCCCCCCCCCCCCCCCCCACACACACACACACACACACACACACACACACACATCGTTTTGAGCTCAGCACGTCTGCCGACTGCCGCGGGATGTTAGAGGCGTGTTGCCATGACGACTGAAAGGGGACACAGAGGAAGGGGGTTAGGGTAGAAGTAAAGTAGAGGTGGGGGTTGTTTCGGAGGAGGACGGTGGTTGAAGATTGAGGAAGAGAGAGAGAGAGAGACCCACACAGAGTTGCCGGCGTCCTGACAGTGTGTTGCAGCAGAGAATAGTAGAGGCAGGCTGTGGGAGATCCTTCAGGGGATTATTCAGAAACCTGCTGCTGCAGAGGAGCATCTCACAGACAGCGATTACCAGACGGCTGTGTGCATGGTAAGCAATGCTCACAATGATCATATTGTGCTAATTTTGACGCTTTTTTTGTGTGATTTGCTATGAGAGGCATCATGCAAATGCACGTGCTCTGTCTGTCTCTGTTCCTGTTTTTCCTCAGTGACAAATACTTTGTCATCACAAGAAGAGGATTTTATTCTGTAACATCTACCTGCATTGAAATCCAGCCAGTTCTGCATAATACTATTTAGCCATTAGAAATAAAAGACTAATAGGCATATGCCGGCTAATTAGTAGAACATTAGCCTCGACTTATAGCTTAAGTTTAAAAGGACATCTCCGGTAAGGGATTGTGTTGCATGAATGAAATGATGGCGAAAGGGATGTATTGTGAAAGTCATGATACATTAATGATACCAAGACAAACACTTGAAACCACTGCTATGTCTGTGTGTGTGTGTGTGTGTGTGTGTGTGTGTGTGTGTGTGTGTCTGTGTGTGTATATGTGTGTGTGTGTGTGGGGCTTTGTCTGTGCAGTAATGATATTTATTGCAATCTTTGCAGTTGGAGAGGGGGAGGGGTGTGATGGAGTACAAAGCTCTATGTGGCTTTGTTTCTGCTATTTCCTATAGTGTGTGTGTGTGTGTGTGTGTGTGTGTGTGTGTGTGTGTGTGTGTGTGTGTGTGTGTGTGTGTGTGTGTGTGTGTGGACGGGTAGTCTCACATGTACATCTAAGTTTCCGTTCCAGTTTGGAGCTGAGGCAGTGGTGCATGCAGTTTAAAGCTGACACTTCCTGTTACTTTGAAATTGCATTTAATAATGTCTCTATCTCTGTCAGGTCTGATGAGTACTTTGTCCACCGGCTCAGAGATGCAGACTCCCGCTCTCTGCCCCCAGTTCATAGCGGGGCCCCAGGGTAAGGTACCTGGCAGGAAGAGGGGACGGCCTCCTATCCGTAAGCTGGAGTTCCAGAGTCACTATGTTGAGCCTCTGTCGCCTCTCAAGGTCCCGAAGAAGAGAGGCAGAAAACCCGGCTTTAAGGTCAGTCAGGCAGTCAACATTATATTTATTTATAAATCTTTGCGTCAATGCCATATTTTAAAGCTACCCTCTCAAGTTTTCTTGAAAAACAAATGTTATTTTCACATTCAATTTCTCATTAAACGGTAGTGTGTGTTTCTTAGTGACTGAACAAATGTGTTGAAATGCATTTCCTTCCTCATTCAATGCATTGTTTACATCCACATTTACATAGCTAGCAGCCTCCTTCTTCTGTGCCTTTAGCTGGTGCTTTGCTAGGTTTGTTGTCATGATATTGCCACCAATTGTCAGTGAAAACTGGCAGTAGAAATATAGTGTGAATGTCACATAAATGTTGTCATTAGTAATGGTATTGATAATGGCACTGGTATTGTTATTGGTAGTTTTAGCGGGATTTCTTTAGATTATTTTCCGCTATTTTTCCTTTATTGGTCAGCCTACAGTGTAGACATAAACAGCAAGCATGGGGAGGGAGAGGGTATGGTATGCAACACACGTCCTAAGCCAGAAATGAATTGGGTACGTTTGGACGTTGAAATGCATCCTAACCAATAGTCCACTGGACGTGCCTGGACGTCTTGGAATTGGTACTGGTATTGGTATCAATATAATGGTAATGGAATTGATATTATTATTGGTATGGTGCTGATATTTTTAGTGGTAGTACTGTTAGTAATGTTCTAGGTTTGAGTGGTGCCAGTGCCTTCTCAGTCCCCTTACTTTTCATCTAGTGCCACCTATGGGTCAAAATGTACACCCTTTTCACACTTAAGTGGATGAATATTTCTAAAACTGATGACCACGTTAGTGTCAGCTATATTTGCTACCACAGCACACTGTGGCGCCACCCATTGGCCAACATTTTTGCCCGAGTAGCAGTTTTTGTTTTCTGATGTGTTTCGAGAATCATTCATCATTAAATAATGTGCATATGTGTACGTGTGTGTGTGTGTGTTTGTTTGTGTGTGTGCTTGTGTGCGTGTGTGTGTGTGTGTGTGTGTGTGTGTGTGTGTGTGTGTGTGTGTGCGCCTGTAGCTGAAGCCCAGGATGGTGATGTCCCCACTAGCTAACTCTCCTCCCAGCAGCACGCCGGAGCCTGAGATGGGCTCCATCCCACAGGATGCTGCTATTGTCCCCCACTCTGCTACACCTCAAGTGCTAACAGGTAACACCACTACACACAGACACACATCTTACTTCATAAGCTTTTCTATCCGGCAGTGGTGTAGTGATACGTGATACGCACTAAGAAAGCTCCAGGATTTCCATATACCCACTTAAAAATGCTCAATGACACGCAACAACATACTTTCCATTATATTTTTGATAGATTTTGAATTGTCATCTGTGTTTTTCTTCTTCACATAGGCTAAATAAAGGTATTTTCACCGTAAATTGGTGCTTAAAAGTGTATCCGAATACAGGAAATGAAGTCATTGATGCTCAAAATTACCCTGGGGGAGGACACACAGACCCCCCACTATGATATGCCCTCCCTCCCCCAAAGGCAGATTCTGGCCAATATATATGTATATACACAGTACAGTATACCCACTACAATACATTAGACTACACCACTGCTATCCAGTAACATGCTCATAAACGATAATGTGTCTGTACTAAATAAAATCCTAATCAGGACATTTAATGGTAAGACGCAAGCGGGTTGATTCAAGTTCTGAGGTCTGATGATTTTTTTAGGCCTTGAGACCTGGATCCATTCAGTATGAGGATGGGGTTCTTAATATTTTAACACTTATTATACACGCACAGCTTAATTTGGTAGTGTGTTTGTGATATGAAATGTGCCCTCCCTTCCAATCTTTTATTTTTGTATCTTATCTTTTTCATCTGTCTGCTACCCTGCTCTGACTGTGACTTAATTCAGTGCTAAAATGCACGCCTGCCAGTGTGGTGTCTTTCTTCTTTGTTCTCTAAAATACACAGATGACTTGTTTTCTGTGACGAGATATGCTTTTGGATGTAAAACATTACACTCTTGTGCATGTCTGCTTGTTGAATCAAAGACAGCACTAGTGTCTATGGGTTTACTATGTTTACGTAATGTACATTCAAATGAGAAATACATGCCTTCAAACACAACCCAAACATGTCATTTCTTATTCCCTTTCAATCTTCTCACCAAGCTTTCCTTTCCTGCTTTGGCTCTGAAGAAAATCAGAAATTTTTAATTCTTTCACAAAAGAAAATACACAGCCATTCTTTCTGTCTCGCTTTCATTTTTTTTCTCTTCTTTTTTCCCTCTCGGTCTGTCCTGCTCTGAATGAGCAAATATTTAAAGACTGCCTTTAGTGTATTTGAGGTGGGAATGGGAATCTCATGTGTCAAGGACCAGCAGTTTGCTCTTTGTTCTTGCAAATCGTAAAAGGTGTTTGATGTCAGACTGTAGACATTCAAAAGCAAAGCACACACACACACACACACACACACACACACACACACACACACACACACACACACACACACACATACAAATTGTCTATGTATTTCATGGTGTTTTTTTGGATACTTTCTAAGCAATTTACGCTCCCTTTCAAATACTGATCATTTTGTCACTTCGTATAATTATTTTAAGATTAATTTATTAAAAAAATACAATTTTATTATCTTTTATAATATTTACAGGGTTAATTTAAGGATATTTCAGATGTTTGAATGTATAGATGGAAATTCTAAAATGTTAAGCATTTACTGTAGGCTATGAAGGCAGTTCTGCACTGTATGTGTGTCTGATGTGTGTCAATATATAAGCCTCCCAACTCACATGCGCAGATCCTATCACGTAATAGATTTTTCAGAATACAATAAAGTACGTTTGACCTCTGTGTGAGCACAAAGGCGAGGCAATTCAGAATGATCTCAGTGGAGAATTTCCATTTTATAAATCCCTCATCAAGTGAATTCATAACTGCCCATCCCTAGCATAACCAGCAGGCATCTACATTATTGATGATCTGAAAAACGGTTGGCACAAAGGGAGCAGATTCAGAGGAATTACTGACTACCTTTCAGCCGTTTCACATCCATACAGTTACAGGCTGAAGGAGCTTCAACACATCTTAGCTGTGTATTCATTGAACTCAGTAGTTAAAAGACATGAAAAATGTATCAGCTGTTTAATGTAGTGCATAGTCTGCAGATGTTATATTGGTCTGAGTGCAAAGTAAAACTCTTTGATGTTGATATATTTAACACGATGAATGAAGACGTATCCTTGCTGACAGACAAATATCGCCGCACTTTCCCAGATGGGCTAAGCTTTAAAGGTCCACTGTGTAACGTTTGTAGTTGTTCATTATCAAAATCTGTGTTGCCCGTTCACAAACGTCCTTTTTCATGAATATTTAACACCACCATTAATTCCAAGTATTCCTTTTGGCTTGAAATTTTACATTTGTATTTGCATGAACTAGGGTAGACGCTCCATATTCATGCTCCATCTTGAAATACGTTAGCCGGTAAGGGACATACAGGACATACTGCTCCGCCATTCGCGTTTTCGCTGTCACATGATAAACTCACAGGTGCTATTAATGCTGCTAATGGGTATCATCGCTTCCTGTCCCGGCAAGTTTGAAGAAGGAAACATGGAGGACCACATGTATTCAAAATCCAAATTTCAGGAACAGGAGTCTTCTTCTTCGCCCAGAAAAAGAAAAAGGATTATTGAAAAGAACAAGAGACTGGCGTCATCAGACAAAAGTGTGAAGGCTACCGTAGCTGTAATACGTACTTTGAACTGCGTGGAGCGAGAGAGTTGATTGCGATATATGATCTCAACACTAGATGGGAGAAATTCCTACACATTGGACCTTTAATGATGCCACTTCCTGTTGATCCTCTTCCAGCAGAGACGTCAATGCCTGAAGACTTCTTATGTGACCCACCAGTGGACTCCAAGCGCTACGCTGTAGATCCTAGTGACTCTGCCTTCAATGTCATGACATCACAGTACCCACCGAAGCACTCTTACGGTTACCGTGGCAGCAGTTGCTCTAACCCAATGGGCTTGTGCAGACAAGCATCGAGCCCAGGAAGCTTCCAGGAAGTAAACAGGAATGGTGAGGCTGTGTTTTGCAATTTTGCTTTAGAAGTATATTTTGCTTTCGTTTACATCTTTTAACATAATTTTTATTATTTATGACATAATATTTCATGTCTTTATTACATACTATACTACGGCTTTTTATAACTTTTTATGATATACTATACTATGACTTTTTTTTATGACATTTTTATTACATACTATACTATGACTTTTTTTTATGACATTTTTACAGAATACTATAATTATGAAATTTCTAAGGCATACTATGGCATTTTTTTGTGACAGTGCTGTGGAACTTATGTCTTGTCAGGTGACATATAGGACTGTCAGTATTTTGTTTATTTATTTATTTTTGCTTAATTGGATCCCCATTATGTTGAGCATTTGAGCATCTTCCCTCCACCTGTTCCCCTGTGTTACCTAGCATACAGTCCGATGCCAGACTCTGGAGAGTGCAAGCGTCCTGCTGGTAAGGACCCATCCAGCTGGGGTGTTGAGGAGGTTGTTTGGTTTATCAAAGATGCTGACCCCCAAGCCCTGGGTCCCCACGCTGATACATTCAGGAAGCATGTGAGTCCAGACCACTTTATATAGCAGCCCATGGCCATCGACTTATGCTGAAATACTAAATGTATTGGAATAGAGCATTATATCCTAACATACTGTGGGGTGTTAGGACAGGGAACCTCTTGCAAGAGGTAGGATATACTTGTATACTGTTGTATACAACTGTAGCTTTATTCACCCATCACCCAGTTCTCTGTGGTCCTGAATATAAATCAGCAGATGTTTAAACTAATATTTAATGTTACATAGCTTTTCTTCTCATAGCTACAAGGCTCCGGAACAGCCTGAGTGCTAGTCACACTGTCTCTGATTTGTTTCAGGAGATAGACGGAGATGCTCTGCTCTTGCTGAAAAGTGAGATGATGATGAAGTATCTGGGACTAAAGCTGGGACCTGCGCTCAAACTCTGTTACCACATCGACAGGCTTAAACAAAATCGATTGTGATTTGCGGAGGAGGAGGAGCCAAACCCCTGATCACACTGCTGAGTCTCTCAACTGTTCTCAAACATCAGCAATACATCATGAACACTTTTGGATCCTGATTTTGTTGACAAATTGGACATGTTGACTGTACATATTAAGACTATTTGCAGCTGAAGCAATTATTTCATTTCCATCATTGTTTACCAGGTATCTGAATGGCTTGAGATTGTTAACAGTTCGGCTCAACAAAGATGGCAGCTACTGTATATTGAAAAGTGACCTGTCCACTCTTCAGTCTGCATCTGACTCTCAACAGCATGAATATGTGCAGATCTTAATCATGGACAGGGTGCCAACACCTCTGAAGACCTACAGACAGTGAACTTACTAAACTTGTATGGTGCTTTACCTCAATATCATATTTAAATTTAAAAGAGTCTTTGGGTCAAGGCACAATGCTGCTGCAGTTTTAAAATAATGGTTTTGTTAGTTTTGTTGTAAACTGATGATAACGTTGACCCAGGTATCACTTCTCTTAGACACAAACTGTAACTAATAACCAATCTCTCAAACTCTTCAGCAAGTATTGAAATCTTTAGATTTTTTTTAGAAATATTAAAACATAAAATCTGCGTATGAAACAAGTGATAGTATCTCACACTCAAGAAAAGTGAAAGAAACATGAAGATTTTTACCACAAACCACAGCACAGCACAATAGTGAAGCGAGGTGCATATAATCATGCAGCGCTCATAGCGACAGGAAGGAAAGGAGACAAAGACAGTTTTTTTTTTTTTTTTTTACCATGTTCCCATGAATTGTGGTACACTGGAGAAAGCAACATGTAGCAAACTCATACAGTACAACTTGGTGCTCACTAAAACCGTTACTGTCACTACAACGCTTAACAACTGAATCACTCTCCTACACTTCCTTACTATCTTCAGATAGTGTGACCTCCAGATAACACAGATATGACATTCATCTCATGCAATACCTCTTCAGTCATTTTGAATATAAATTCCTCTGTTTTGTTGTGTCAAATGATAAAGCAGTATTTCATTTTCACACTGTAAAAAAGTATTACTATTAAGTAAACTGCCTTGAGCATTAATAATAACATTTTTGCCACCATATACAGTTTTGTCATATGAAACTTGTATACACATTAATGATCAGTCGCGTGCAGTATATGACAGACTTGTACAACTTGTGGTTTATTACAATGCTTTCTTTCTTACTGTACAGTACTTGTTACTCACTTTAATCTTTTGTGTTCTATGTGTTTTGCTTAAATTTGTTAACGTCAGTGTGCCACAGCATGTATGTCTATGTATGAATTATGTATTTCATGACTGTCTTGAGCCCGAGGGAGCGACAGTATGGGCTGCATCTACCTTTCATATTTTATTTTCCAATGTACAATGTACTTTTCCAACCTGATAACTTGATGTCAGTGAGTTGCAGGAAATGAGACAATTGTGTTGCACATGAGCTGTTTACCCAAATTAGAATTTTCCAAATGTTTTCCACAAATTAATTTTGACTCCCTAATGACCTTACTTTTCTTTTCTATACAATGTTTTTTAAACCATACTTTTTTCCAGAGAAAATAAACCTTCTTGTTCAATGAAGTCTGACTTATTATTATTATTATAATTATTATAATTATTATAATTATTATAATTATTATTATTATTGGTAGTAGTATAATCTATGTGTTTCACTGTCAAAATATATAAATCAATTCATGTTATTTATTTTGACTATAGACTGTAAAAATAAGATTTTAACACTGGACAAGAACTATTAAATTGAGAGGGCTTCCGGACCTTTATTTTTGAAGAGTGCGAGATTAACGTCGCTGTTGTATCGCGTGAGTAGTAAGCGATTCACTTCCTGTATGAGAGTGTGTTGATTTTCATGCGACTTACACAAATGTGTGCATCTGTCAGCCAGAGGTGAACATGGCTGAAGTCTCGGAGAGGACGCTACAAATCGCCGTCGTGGTTACTTTTGCTGCCGGCTTTGTAGCGGGGTGGCAGGCTAACAGAATGAGGAGAAGGTTTCTGGACTGGAGGAAGAAACGGCTGCAAGATAAACTGTCAGAAACTCAGAAGAAGCTGGATGTGGCTTGAATGGTAACGTGGAATGTGTCTTGCTACATTGTTGTCATACTTAACGTTAGGCCTGCGATTAGCTATTTGACTAGTCTGCCTCTAAATTGGCAGGGAAACTAACATAACATTAGTTATTGGTCAGAAAATCGTCATCTGAACGTAGATTTCGACCAAGCTTAAAGTGACTATATGTGACTTTTAAATGTATCTGAAACTGTGTATTTTTCATCTGATGATCACAAATGACCTGTAACAGGAAACGAGACTAACAGTGAAAAGAACGCAGTTTTTTTATATAGTTTTTATCAGGGGCGTAGCACAAAATTCTGGGCCCTGTAGAAAGGCATTTTCTATGGGCCCCTCCCCGCATCCACAGCTAGTATATCTAGCATATTTTTGGGCCCTCCTCACATGAGGGCCCTGGGTACTCAGTCCCATTTTAACTCCCCAGTCCGATGCCCCTGTTTTTTTATTAATACCTTTGCCCGGGTCCGATTTTCACAAAATGATTTGAAGCAGGTAGACGGCGCTACAGAGCACACAATCTGATGACTCACAGAATTCAGCATAGCACCTGAAAAGCCTGTTATTGAGTATGCAGGTAAAAGGTAGCAGTAGATTTCTTTTATATAGGCTTAATGTTTCTTCTGCATACCGAGAGCCAATTATGTAAGACAACCTGTTGCCTAATGTAGTCTAATTATTGTCTTAGTCATGAAGGGTTAAAGCTACATTGTGTAAGAATTTCTCCCATCTAGCGGTGAAATTGTATATGACAATCAACTGAATATTACTTTTTAGCCCTTCCTCCTACGGTGGCCGAACCCGAAATTAGCTCTCTCCATCGTTTACACGCACCTGTTCTAGCCACTCCAATATTAACTTTGGTCTTGTTGCTTTGCCTGTCGCGTTGTCGTTTTAATTCTCTTTTTCGCTTCCCTGGCGAGTGATCTCCCCCTTGCGTTCGTCACGGTGCCAATAGGTGTAAGACGGCGAAATGTGGAGGTATGTCCCTCTTTGGCTAATGTATTTTAAAGATGGAGGCGCTACATGGCGGCCGTCATTCGAGTGAGTCGCTCGTATGTATTCTGAATGTCAGATTCTACTCTTAGGAGAATACTTTGATTAGTTGGTGGAAGTAATTACACATGAATGAGTACATATTTGTGAAAGAACAAAGGGGATTTTGCTAAGAATCAAGTCAAAAAATTACACGATGTAGGTTTAAAAAGTTGTGATCATGGTGCTTTAGCTCTCAACATATACGTACATCCATGCTCTCAACACTTGCATTGTGTTTTAATTCTACCAGTATTTACTCCTGTCATTATTTCCATGGTGAACAGTGTCTAATCATTATTATATTCTTCATTTGCCAGGTCTGGGGTTGTCTGGTCTTCTCTGTAAAGCTGCTGGATCCTAGATGTGCTACACGTCTGTCACTGTGGAGAAGAGACCTCAAAATGACCTACCTGTGTTCTGCACTACCAACATTTTCGTATCACACCTTTTTAAATCAAGACTGGACTTGACATAATAGTATGGTCTATGGAAATACAATAATTACCTACAAACAGCAGCTTCCTTTCTCCCCTCAGACACTAGTCTGGCATTGCCAGACATATCTCCACAGCCCGGTGTCAGCCCTTGAGTATTGTCTGGCTACGCTGCTTATCTATTCTGGGATAGTGGGGGGAAAAAACGCTCTGGCTTGTTATTTTTTCTTCAAACCAATCAACTATCCTAACTAAGCCCCTGATGCACCGACCGCAAAATAGATAGAAGAGGTGGTGGGGGCTTCACCCCAGCAATGTACATCCGGTGAGCCAGACTATTCAAGAAACTAACAGGGAAGAAATTTGGGATCTGGTTTTAGTGGTTTTCCTTTCCAGCATGTCTCAGTTTCTATCTGTTTCATATCTGGTCAAATAAATGATTGTGTTTTTCATGTTTCTCTAACTATGTTGTTGTTTATTTGGAAAGCTGGTATTCCACATTGAGGTTACAGCTTTCAGGGATAAGGGTTCTCATTTGTTGGCTTTTGTCACCGTTGCATTTTCCTAAAACATACTGCCACGTCATCATCGTAATTGACACACATTTGAGGTGACTCAACGGTGACATGGCCAAAAGAGCTTTTAATGTATAAAATCGTTTAAATAAAAGTCATTTCCAGAACTCGTAGTGGTGGTAGTTAAATTACTGAAATATCTTGACACTTGGCCTCAAACAAGTCAGCACCTTGCATTTTTTTTCTCCCCCCAACCAAGGGCGTCGGACTGGGGAGAAAAAGGGGACTGAGTAACCAGGGCCCTCATGTGAGGAGGGCCCAAAAAGATGCTAGAAGGAATAGCTGTGGATGTGGGGACGGGCACATAGAAAATGCCTTTCTACAGGGCCCATCATTTTGTGCTACGCCCCTGTCCGCAACATTAGTGTATGAATAATAAATGCAGTCTATTTATCCCCCCCCCCCCAAAAAAAAAAAATCTTGCAATTAGTCTTGGTTACATTTGAGTGTGCCAATTAAATTGAGGTATTAATATTGAAAGGTCAATTTAATAACGTCAGACTTGAGTTTTGCTCTGAGTTGTGGCGCCACCTGCTGGATGAAAGCGAGAGTCACAACTTAGACAAGCGGTGTAGATGGCAAAAATTACACATGGCACAGGATTTGTATTATTTTTGTGATTTAAAAAAAAGAACGTTTATACACATTACCTGTTATGTCTGTAAATTGAGAATGTTCAAAGGTGAAAAGCTGCAGTACATTTTAAAATAAAAAAAACCCTGTACCCATGGTGCATCATCATCCTAATGATCATCCTCCGATATATATTTTTGACAAAATAATGCTAACTCAGGTTCCACGTTTCAGTTTTTATTTGCCTTGCTTTTAGGAGCTTTCAACTTGATCTAACTCCATCTGCTGATGAAGGCTGTGAGATGCTGTTGCTGATAATTTTGTCAAATGACGGTTTCCCGCTCATTATTAGAAGTTTTATTTGAACCTAATATATACTTGTTCATTCATTAAATTCCTATTTATATTGTAGATGTTTATTCACATGGTTTTTTAACAGCTTAATCTTTACATGTACACAGCTTGTCCATGGGTGGTGCTAGTGCACTTTAATACTTTATGCACACAAAACAAGTGTTTGCCTACAGCATTCTAGTCACTGGCTGTGAAATTAGACCTTGTGAGCAGTTCTCTCTTTTTCATCATCACCAGTCTAGCAGGCCTGTTACCCCCTCTCAACAAGCGTTTGACAAGACCTTAAGAAGTCTATTTTCCTGTAGCACTACATCAGTGACTTGATAAGACAGAAGGTGGAGAGGGTACTGGAGAGGGATTGTGTGAAGTTAAGATGACAGACAAATACAAAAACTCTACTGAGCTTCATCTCATTCAGGAATATAGAATTTGCACGCCTTAATAGATTTACAGAGAGGAGTACAAAACAGCAGTATGCTGGTGTAGCTGTCAGTGCTCAAAAACTACAACAAACATATTTCTTTGGAGATGTTGATCCAGTACTTTGATAGTGTGGTAAAAAATGCATGGTAATGGTGGCCTTTGATTGCTTGTGAATTAAACTGAAATCTAATTTCAAGCCACTTTATACTAGTTTGGGTCATATTTTATTAAGTTAATGAGAAGGTATTACATTATGTTGTATCAAAATCTTTCATTACAACTGTTGTAGGACTGCTTATAATGTATTGCACACACTGATGCATATCTGATATCAACACTCTGTGTTAGAAGACTTTACAATTTGCTTCTCATTCACACACACACACACACACACACACACACACACACACACACACACACACACACACACACACACACACACACACACACACACACACACACGATCGGGAGCAACTAGGGATACAGTGTCTTGCTCAAGGACATGGCCAGGAGGAGCCAAGGATTAAACAGCCAACCTTGTGATTAAAGGACAAGCCACTCTACATCGTGAGTCTCAGCCGCATCATATATAACTAGATCAACTAGCCTACTCAACTGATTATAGCTATATTTTGTAATTTAGTCACATAATGTATGGATTATAGTACAAAAAAAACATTCTAAGGCATTTTCAGTTTCATTGAATTTCTCTTTACATTCACTTGAATGGCATAGCCTAGTTTTTAAGGAGAAAAAAAGAGAGATGACAGACAGCTTAGCGGGAATTAAAAAGTGTGAGAGAGTGTGTTGACAAATGGAGGGGAAAATGAGTGTCATGGGAGGAGAAGTGTGTAGCTGTTTTTGTTTTGGATGGTATTCTAGAGAGGGCGTTATTGTCCCTCAATGTCTAATGCTGTGGCTAAATTGTGATGAATAGCTTGCTGGAGTGTGTGTGTGTGTGTGTGTTTGTGTTTGTGTTTGTGGACTTGTCTATTCCCTGTTTATTTTGTAGCAAGCTGTGTGTGATCATGTGCAACAGCAGTGCTAGTGCGTATAGCTGGGAATTATTTTCAAAGTAGACGAGAGGGATGGTGAGTTAGTAGAGGAGCTAATGTGCAAGAGAGGCAAAAGAAGAGACAGCAACAGAGGAGGAGGAAAAACAGAAGGAGTGAGGAAGAGTTCACTGACTGTGATGATTGATTTGAGTTTCCTAATTGGCACATAGACCTCAGAGCCTATGTCCTTCGCCTATATTGAGTGTGCTCACTAAGTGTCATGTTTAATAAGCTTCCTGATTGGCTTTCTGGTTGTGATTGTGCCCTCTGGCTAAAGGGTGTCTGCAAAACAGGGAGACGAGAGGAAGCAAGAAGAGCAAAGAGAACACAGAAGGATAAAATGAAGACTAGATTCGCTTAGTATAGTTCATAGGGGGGGGGGGGGCAGAGAAATAATCTGCTACCTTAGTTACAAGCTGAGTCTACAGCCATGCGAGCGGCTCTGTGAGGAGTGCTGTGAGCTAATTGCTAACATCATCATGCCAACATGCTCACAATGACGATGCCAACACACCAATGTTGAGCAAGTATAATGTTTACCATGTTCATCATTTTCTGTTAACCTGTTAGGATGCTAACGTTTGCTAATTAGCACTACACACAAAGAACAGCTGGGGCTGATGGGAATGCCATTAGTTTTGCAGGTAACTGGTCATAAACAAAAGGACGAATAAAAAAAAGAAGACCAGATTACGAAGCTCGATATGAAGTTCAGTGTGGACAAAGATGTGGACCAAATACAGACAGACAGACAGACAGACAGACAGACAGCCCGATATTGCCATCCATATAGCTATACCACTAGCATGGCTACATGTAAAAACACTGTGGACTTTTTGATGCACAAAAAACACAAGTAAAATGAAAAAGACTGCTCCGTTTATAAGAAGAAGAAACAGCAACACTAAAAAACAGCAAATAGGCCTTTTCCACAGCAGACATTTTGACTATCAATATAGGAAAAGCACAGGTGTTACTACTAACATTAATGATGGACCCTGACACCAAATCACTAATTGTATCATATACACCTGTGCTTTTCCTACCGATTTTATAAGATAAAAGATATAAGATATAAGATTATATGAATGCACAATACATCAAATGTTCAGCTAAGGACAGGATCTCTACCCCAGCTCAATAAATGTTTTGCGTGAAATATTCCTTTCTATTAGTCAGCACCTACACAGGAAATAGTTGAGTGTGCATTTATGTGTAATATAGGGAAGAAAAACATACAATTTTCTAATGCTTTTCATATTCATATAAACATAAATCCTGAGTACACATAAACGTGGACACACACACACACACACACACGCACACACGCACACACACACACACACACACACACACACACACACACACACACACACACACACACACACACACCTGAGTTGTACTGAGCTTCAATCCAATACACCTCACACGCCAGTGAGTGTTTACATGCTTACGGATGACTAGGACCATCTCTCAGATAAGTACTGAGACTGTAGATTGGGGTGATAAAATATTTCCATTTAAATGTTGGTGTGATTATGTCTCGCTTTATTTGATGGAGGCTTATTTTGTAACATCCTTTCCAGAAGGCTTTTAGGAGAGAGCAGCAGCACCTCCATCCTCCTTTACAGTAGAAACATTACAGTAAGCAGAGGGATTATCAGTCTTTTACAACCCCTGAAAGAAGTGTTCTAGCCATACTAGCTAATCAATCTCTATTATAATTATTCAAAGTATGGCAGGGTACAGTTTCAGTACAACTTTCTAATAAGGCATTCCTTTTTAGAGGCTTAATAAGCTGTAACTTATGTTTTGTCACCTTTTTTAATAGGTGATAATTCATTTAGTAAAACATTACATTAAATTCATTTGGCGTTTGATGTTTTTGTCCTATTTTTCCATCATAAATACATCAGGAGCAATTTGGAGATCTTGCTAAAGGACACTTGATATGCTTTATAGATCAGTAATATAATGCTTTATTGATCAATATTAACCAATAATACGAACATTTGGTTAGCGCAAAATTCTCCTCTAGCATAGCACTTGTTTTGTCTTTGTCTTCCCTGGCAACCCAAAAGTTATTCCTAATAGTAGTTTATTACTTATTTATCAAAACTTGTTACAAGCCCAAGTTGGTATAGGGGAGAAGGGAGTAACATAAAGCCAGAAGAGGAAAATCAGGAGTCAAGTGGTGCAGTTTAACCCTTTATTGCCAGACATAGAAGCGTGCAGATCCCATCAGGGAGCGCCCAGGCCAAAATAAACTGTCCCTAAGTAAAAATGAAATAGCCTAAATGCTTCCTGCTGCTGCCATAAACAAAGGTGATGAGAGTGAAGCTGAAAGACGCTCTGCAAATAAGGGGGGGCACTGCAAAGGTGGTTGTTAAAGGTGCTGTAGGTAGGATTGCGAAGATCCAGGACTTAGCCAAAAAATGTGAACATCGACAACTTCTCAGTCCCTCCCCCCTTTCTGCTAAAGCCCAAAACGTTCTCCTAAGCCCCTCCCCCCACAACGGAGAATGAATGCGTGTGCATGAGCAGTGATTGACCCACAGTTAGACACCCCCCCCCCCGGCCCTGATTGGTGCATCTGAACAGGGAGCTGTGGATTTTTGCAAATCACACTACAAGTTGTAGGTGGTGCCAGAGGAGCCAGATTTTTTTGAAATTACCTGCTTCATGTAGTTCTACTCGAACATATGGTCAGTTTCAGCAAATATGACAGAAAGTTAGTTTAATAAGGCTTACCTACTGCACCTTTAATTCTCTAGGGACACCTTTCACAATTCATGTAGTCATTTGACTCATTGTTCACCAAAAAATATTGATATGTGCAGCTTTAAGAAAGGTGTGCAGGTGTATGCAGCAGTTTTACTACTCTAATCAATAAATTGTTTGGTTTAGCTGGTTTCCCGCCTACTCGATGATTCAACTTACTTGGCTCAAATGAGTAGATTGTTTTGCTTTCCTGCCAACCAACTGTTTTGAAAGTGCGTTCAGTGGTGTAATGGGTAGAGTGTGGCACTGGTAGCACTGCAGGGTTACAGCTTCATTTCCCACTGGGAACTAAATGGATGCACTCAAGATGCTCTGGATAAAAGCCCCAAATGAATGACAGATGTGGCATTAAGCTATACAGTATTGGTACAGGCTCGCATCCTCTCATCTTTCTGTTTTTAGTTCTGAGCACACTTGAACAGTCTGGACAGACTCAAGGGAGTGTTTGTTGTTTACGCTCTTCAGTCATGGGGTAAAAACACTTTGAGAGCCAGATTGCTTTTACTGTTCTGTAAAGACTTTAAAGCAGAACCACCATCACCACCTCTTAAAGTACCATAGACACAGTTCACCAAACTACGGTTATAGAAAGTATTTCTCTATGTTTACATAAAATGGGTGTTGTGTTCCTAAAAGTTCACTAGAAACACTGTATGATACATAGGCTAGGCCAGGGATCTTCAACAGGGGGGTCCAGGGCCTCTAGGGGGTCCTCAAATAGAATTAAAAAGTCTTAATATGAATCCGACATATTATCAGCAAACATAAATCCCCACTGCTTACTGGCCTATAGGTAAGGTAGTCACTAAGGGCCATCCACATACACAGTTCATCCTAAGAGTTCACTGTGCTACATGTATGTTTAACATGAACACATGAGTTATAAAATCATGCCAACAATGAATAGGCTATTTAAATAGCTTAGTATTCTATGCAAAAAGGTATAAAGGCTTTAGGCTGCCCTACACATTATTGTAGGCCCAGTTTATTATGCAACATAATTTTATACAATATATGTAGTAGGGGGTCCATGCTCTGTCTCTCTTTCAGTTAAGTGGTCCTTGGCTTAAAAAACGAAGACCCCTGGGCTAGGCTATATAGTACTGTCTCAATGATGACTCATTGTCATCAACTGTCCTTGACTTTTAACATACAAACCTCAGCTGAATTTCAACACAAGCCCAATCTTTCTTTAACGTCTAATAGCTTGAACCAATATTTCACTGAGCACAAACATTTTCATCTATGAAAGCCATTAAGCACTGTGTGGAAAGCAGACTAGAACATTAGACGATTAACAAAAAACAACTATGAATTATTGAGAACGATGCTTTTTAAAGCACAAGAATAAGAGAAACATACAGGCATGTGAACAAATTAGGAGACCCATGCTAAAGTTGACTAAAAAGAAGAATAAAAAATCATCTTTAGGAAATTGATCTTAATGCCTTAATTAAAAAAAATGAGGAAAAATCCAATCTTTAAGGACACCAATTTTCTTTGTGAATGAATAATGTATCGTAAATAAATAAATGTTCTTCCTTAAAATACAGGGTACATAAGTAAGTACACCCCTATGTTAAATTCCCATAGAGGCAGGCAGATTTTTATTTTTAAAGGCCAGTTATTTCATGGATCCAGGATACTATGCATCCTAATAAAGTTCCCTTGGCCTTTGGAATTACAATAGCCCCACATCATCACATACCCTTCACCATACCTAGAGATTGGCATGGTTCTATTTCAGTTAGCCTAATAGCTGGTTTGATTTGCATTGAGAGATGATTTTATGGAAAGTACCCCATGCCAATCTCGTACATTTCCAATCCAAGTCAAATCCGAGTAAAAACAAAAGTCACATAAAAAACTGTGAGAATGCAACAAAATAAAGGAGATAAATCAGCAGCAGAGACGAAGCTTTTACTTTATAACGGCCTGTTTTGCTGCTGAGCTAGTCCCTGTTTGTAATGTCAGGCCACCTTCTGTTTCATTGATTTATAGAATAAAATCTGTAAAATTATGACATGGCCCTTTTTGTAACTTTACATGCAAATCTGGTATGAGGACAGGCTGACAACTGCAGTGACTATCCTTATACTTGTATTTAAATCAATCCCAAAGGAAAACCCATCACATTTAGTGTATTCAGCATTCATCGTATGTCACACCTTTTAGCACATTTGGCAATTATTCCTAGTTTGAGAAAATCACATTTTGGCACACGCAATAACCTTGGCATAATTACTATAGGAATGAAAAATTAGCCTTTTAATGTGATAAAGTGCACATGTGTGAAGATTGTGCTCATGTGTTTCCCCTCATAAACATGCCATACACACAGTTTCAAAGAGGGCAATATGCACACACAAAGTCAGATCGTTGGCGGAAACTGCTTATTCCAGTTGATGGAGTGTATAATTCCTACATTGGAATAATAATGATGGCATTGTAATTCAGATGGATAGAGTAGAAATTAGATTCTGGGGCTTTTTGCATATTGCCATTATTGAGTTCTGCAACATTCTCTTCGTGAGAGCGAAATTAATTGAGAGATGGGATGAGTTTACATGTCTAACTTACTGAAGCGACCCGTGAGTCTCACCTTGCAGCACTCTGTGAGTCTGAAGTGAATCTAAAGTGAATCTTAATTATGTCCCAAAATAAAACAGTAACACACACAAATTGATATACACATACACAGACACACATATCCACCCTGTTGGTGTGCAACCTGAAAGTAAATGGCTGCAATCACATTAAACACCCCAGCAATGAGGACAAACAGCATTTCTATACAGCATTTCTCATAATGCCACTTCACAGATTGCCCTAATTGTGCTCCGTTTGCTGCAGAAAATAATCTGTCACTCTTGCTTTGCTCCACTCAAGCACCCAAACAGCTAATCAAAGAGCCACATTTCCCTTTTCTCTCCTTTATTCAGAACTGTCAAGAGTCTTTGAATGAATGGTGAGCATTATGGTGCCATCTAAGGCCTTTTAAGAGAAGAAGATGGTATTGTGTTATTATTATCAATACTTAAGGGACTCTGCTGCCTTTTTATTTTTTATTGTGGAAGATGGAAGGAGACCAAGGAGAAAATGTTCCTGTCAATATGTGATCTCAGCCTTAGAGGGACAGAAAGGCTTCTTGTGATTTAAGTTATTTATTAACAATGACATAACTCTCAAGCCAAAAAACAACGAAGAGCTCTGGGCTACATATCACTGCTGCCTTAAACTTTATAACCTCAGACCGAGACACTCCACTACAGTTGCTGTTTTAAACACGGGGTACACATGGTTAAAGTTGTGAATTCAAACAAAACTACTTGGTTAGGTTTAGGCCAGTGTTAATTTTGACAGCAAATTCTGATTTAGTCTTAGTCTTAGTCTTTTGAATAACACACCATTTAGTTTTAGTCTTATTTTAGTCATCTGAAATCTTTTAGTCTTAGTCTAGTTTTAGTCGACTAAATATCATAAGAGTTTTAGTCTTAGTCTAGTCTTAAGTCTTTTAGTCTTAGTCTAGTTTTAGTAGACCAAATATTAGCAGATTTTAGTTGACTAAATCTACAGTGGATTTAGTTGACTTAATGTTTCTCCAGAATTTTTGGTCATTGGAAGTATCCATCAGTCTGTTATGGAATGGTATTAAGGTTTCAATATGCAATACAGATTTAACGGTTCGTCCTAGACCTAGCTCTGACATTTCTGTTGTTCATGAGACATGTCATTGCCCTCGGACCAGGTGCACTGCAAAACGTTAGCGTGTTGCTAACGAGCAAAGTCAACTGAAATCAGCTAAAGCTGTGTAACTATAGACTGTGCAACTAAACACAACTAAGTATAATGTAAACAACCTAACTGTTGTGAAAACGTCCTCGAAACTGTGCAAAGTTCTGCAAACTCGTCCTCCTGTGTAACTGCTGCTGCGTTTGTTTAGCTGTTGCGCCTGCATTTGCCGCGGCTTTTTAAAATGGCTCTGCTGCTTCCGCATAAATCAACCTACCCTCAAAGATTCGCTCTGATTGGATTTCTTCCCAACTTGTCCCACAAAAAAGAGTGGTTCTGATTGGATCTCTTCTCCATTCGTCCCTCCCTAACATTTTCATCTCATTTTTATTTGTTGACTAAAGTGTCTGTTATATTTCGTCACAGTCTTCGTCATCATATCTGACTTTTTATTTAGTTTTCATCCGCGAAAAAGGTTCGTTGCCGAAAATGTTTCATCATAGTCTTCGTCAACAAAATTAACACTGGTTTAGGCAACAAAACCACTTGGTTAGGGTTTGGATAAGATTGAAGGTATAAGCTTTAAGTTTGGACTCATTAAATGTGATTGAGCAGATATCAAGACTGGTTTTGTTCCTAAAAAGGTGCCATTTTTTTTTAGATGCAAAGGTATTATTAGGCAGTGACAAATAATATGGGCTCAAAGCATGAGCAAAACATGGGTCAGTAACTGAGGGTTGTTACAGTTTTTTTTCAACTGCTTACACACAAAATCTTTTCATGTCACAAGATTTGTGTCACTCAAAGTGCAAAACTACACAGCAAATCTCCAAAACCATAAGCTATTTCTCAGCCTTTCACTCAGTTTTCAATTGCATAAAACACTTTTTTCAAAACACTACACACAAGTCTCTACCTAAGACACACAAATCTAACAGGAAGTGACTTGCTTTCCTTTTCTAAACACAACCAATCAAAATGCTACACTTATTTACCAGGGCGCACACACACACACACACACACACACACACACACACACACACACACACACACACACACACACACACACACACACACACACACACACTCCTCACATTTGCAAACACATTATGTCATAACTGAACACTAACCAATCACTGCTTTAGTATAGGCCTATACATAGGTCAAAAGTCAGATTACCTGTTTTGAACAATGGATGCCAACAATAGACAGAGAGCAAGGGGAGGAGGAGGAACAGACAGGGGACGACAATGAGGAGGAGGAGGCGGGAAGAAGAGGAAGAAGGAGAGCCATCTCTGATGAGATCAGGGCCACACTTATTCATCATGTGATCAACCACAGATTGAGTAGCTTTACAGTGGCGTCCATACTGCATGCAACTATCTAATGACTATTTCAGCATTACAAATCAATCAGACTTTGTTTTGCACAAAGTGCATACAATCCCCCCCCCCGCCCCGACACACAAGCACGCACAAACACACACAACACACACACACAACACACACACAACACACACACACACACACACACACACACACACACACACACACACACACACACACACACACACACACACAAACACACGCACACACACACATACATATTCTTTATTCTAAAAATGATACCTTTGGTTTACATATGTTTGTAGTTTTGGTTTCTTGTTTCATGCTACTGTATATAACACTGTGCTACTCTTACAAACGTGATGTTTTGCCCAATAAATATTTTCTGTTTTACTGTAACATTACATTGTTTTTTACAGTGCACTTTTCAACCACTTTCGATTACTTTCTCTCTAGAACATTGTAAATGTAGATATAGGCCAATGAAAGACAAAAGAGGATTAGATTTAGAACACCAGTGTGTACATGGTTTATCCAAAAATGTACTATTATGAAAAAAGTGTTTGTCATTTGATGCAAATGCTTCATTTTGAGTTGTGTTTATGATATTTTGAATGCAGTGTTTCATTTTGAAGGAGATGCGAGGCATTTTGCATTTTGTGTGTGCAGCTTTGGGAATTGTGTGTAGAGTTTTGAAAACGTAGTATAGCCTACCAGGGCCAATATCAGAATTATGATGGATTTCTATTGGAGAATATTCCATTAATGATCTTTGGTTGTGATTTTTTTAATTAGGCACCAATTTCCATAGTACTTTTCTGAGTAATTAATGCTGGATATCAATGCCAAACTGACAGACACCCAAACAGCTGCACGTCCTTATCAGCCTGTACAGTTGTAACCATGCATGCTCACTGTTTTGAGCACTAAAGTTTATTATCAATCTTTGGGAACAGTAGATGTAATCCCACTTCCAACTGGACCATGACAATGGTACAAACATTAAGCATGTGGAGCACACTGTAAACTTTAAATCATTAAACCATGGTGAGATACCATCTGTGGCATACTGCTATTATCCCCTACACAGGCTTGAGTGCAATACATAGTGTGATCCAACACTAGTCATTGTGCCCAATAATTGAATTGAAGTGTTAACTATTGTATTGTGGACTGGCAATCACCAGTTAAGGCCCGAACAAACACGTCTCCCATGTTCATCCACTTACGTCCACCTCCGACATAGCAAATGTTATGATGAGATGTTTTGTGTGCTGGTCTTTTCATGGACAACAAAGGTGTCCAATCTTTGCGGTCTTTGATAAGCCCAGTACATTTACAGTGTTGGCAATGCTTATGGCACCTCCATCATGCCTTTTATAAAGTCTGTTAGGCGCTTCCATTTTTGATAATCCGTTACATGCCATTAGTCACCATACTTAAGATACTGTATAAAATAAATGTCCTACATACACAAGTGTCTGGTAATAATTATTTATCAGTATTTGTGCACTACAACATGCATATAATACACTTGGTATATTACCACTGCTCTCTGCTCCTTTAATTTTAGTTTTTATATTTACCCTTCACATCCCCTTGTCTTGTTTTGTCTTGCCACTTGTTTTTGCCTCTATTTAGTTTGGTTGGTGGTGCATATAGAAGGGAAAAATAGAATTAATGAGACTGTGGGAAAATAAATGGATTTTGGCATTCAGCTCTCTCTTTTTCTTGCTCTCTGTTTCACCACAAAGCTGCCAGTTTAATCAGGTATTCATTCGATGATTTACGTGTGGTTTATGTGTAAACGTGTAATAATTTTGTAAAAAAAAAGGTACTTTTCCTACCCAAACCGCTTCACTTGGCGAGCCTTCTGATGGTCCTGATCGTAATCAAATTAGGCACTCTCAGCTCTGCTTAACAGGGAATTAGGCAAAATGGACTTTGAGCAAGGATACATTTGAGCAAATGATGAATAATGCCATCCTCATAAAATCCTTACTAAAATATTTTGTATCCGTTGTGTGGTTACCTGATCCAATGTTCAGGCATTGACAGGTTTTCATTAATTCAGGCAAATTTAAAACAATCTCAACTTGGACCGTGAGAGCAACCCATTTTGGAGAGATAAAAGGTTGATCTTAATCAACCCACGCACATTTATCCCCATATTTGACAGAGTTGCAGTTTATTCAAATGTGTACTCACACTCGCATTACCATGTTTGCCAGGGAGAACAGACTTTGCACCCCCATTGGCCTTTGTAATAGATGCACAAAGCAGAATTCTTAATGGTGTTTTGCAAAAAGTCTGATAGTTGCCATCACAGCTCTGCTGCTGGATGACGGACACTGAAGCCAAAAGTTGATAATGCCTCCCTGCAGTGGCAAAAAAGCAATGTTGAAACACACTAATTTCAACTGGAGCCACTTTATTGCCCCCTTTCATCTTCTGCCTCTCTTTACTTCACCTTTGATCTTCCATTTTTGACATCCCGATTCTGCTCTGCCGCAGCACTTACACCTGTAATCAAAGAAGGAAGAAAAAACTGTTAGGCTTTTAGTAGAAAATTGTAGAAACGCGCACGCAGAGGTGCATCCATGAGTACTGTACACGCACAGCCTATATCATCTGCAGAACATCTGCTTGCCATCAAATGTGGCATCAAAGGCCGCTTGTTACTTGGATTGCATTAGCTTCCTGATGTTTCAGCTTTGATATGGCACAGCATTACTTCAGTGAATGACACGTCCTCCTGCTACACTGACTGAAAGTCTGCAAGCCTCAGCCCTTCATGTCCCAACAATACAAGTGTCTTTCTGGCTGCCTGGATAATCAAATGAAGATGGATGATACCCTAGAACTCCTGCAAACATTGTCTCTCACGAAAACCCCCCAAAGTTAATGCTGTATCACTGTCTTTAATAATGCAGGCTATTACATTTTATCCTGACTTTCGTAAGAAAGTAGGTGAGTTCAGGCACACTTATCAATACTGTCACTTGAGCAACCAGTCTTCTCACTCAAGCAGCTTAAAGGTGTTAGTGTGAGATAAGTGGAACTGGATTTTTTTTTTCTTCAAGGAATATTGCATCATGTCTCTTCATGTTGAGCACATCAGTAATCTGTTACCGTTCTCTCCAAGCCACCATTATCTAAATTAATTAGGTGGTTCTATATTTTATATGAAATTAGAAACTGATACCACTTCACTTCATCTATGCTAAATGGCAGCACAGGCCCATTAGATTCTAATATGTCTTTCATCATTTCTGTGCACATGGATAAATACAGACTCACAGATTTGTACCGTTTGTGTGCATCTTTTTGTGGTGTATTTCTTTTCAGTTAACTTCATGTTTTTAGTGTCTGGGGAAACTAAGAAAGTGTAATTCTCAGAGGAAATACAATTATGATAGAGGTTAAAACTAGTAAAGAGTCTCAATTTCCACAGAGGCTGAATCCATTTAAATACACACTTGAAGTAACTCAAATATCTTAGGATATTTCCACGATTGAAGTCTGTTTTAATGTCCTTAATTTTGGTAAGTGTACTATAACTTTAATGGGACAAACGTGAGAGCCTCTAATTCACACACTCCAGATCTCCATCATATATTTCCATGTACATACACCACAGTCATGCGGATTAATTTATGTGATGCAATCAATATGAAAGCCAGTTGACTGATTTTTGAGGTTTAAGGGCTCCCATAAAAGTTTTATTGAAACTGTAACGAGTTAAATTCTTAGCCACGGCAACATTTCTGGCATGACATCTTCGGTGTGAGTCGAGCCTTTATTATACTTGGACACTTAACAAGTGATGGTGCATTTTCTGTTTTAAAACCAGAGCAGGAGATCATACTAAATTAAAGTAAAAGTTTCTTGTGGTGGCTTAGATGAAAAAATAGATACCACTCTCTTGTCTGCACGCTATCTACAGCCAGAACACGGTTAAGTTAGCTTAGCATAAAAACTGGAAATAGGAGGAAACAGCTAGCCAGGCTACCAGCATCTCTAGCTCACTAAGTAACATGTTCTACTGCATCTTATTTGTTAACGACGAAAATGGACAAGACATGACGTGAGCTTTAGGTGCTGGCAGGCAACTTTTGTCTGCTAGCTGTTTTCCACTCTTCATGCTCACGTTTAAGTTAACCAGCTGCTTCATATTTATGGTAGCCTACATACATGACCATGGTGTCGATCTATATATATATTATTATACTATATTTGGATTTGTTCATTTTACTCACCTCACATTGTCTCAGCTGTTTTATCAATTTGCATGATTGTGGTATTAGCAACTAAACCATTTAATCCATGATTGGCTTGTTTTTGTCTTTCCTTGCGTTCTTTGTTTTGTGCTCTGAAGTGGTGGATGAGTTGTTGAGAAAGCTAATCATAAATAGCATCATTCCTTGAGCAGGAAGAGGCACTGTCATATTGTGGACATCATCACACACAAGAGCTGATATGCAAGCTCTTCAAATACCAGTGCCCTCCAGGATTTCACTGTGTGGAGTTTTACATGATAATTGCATGGCTCAGCCCCATGTCCCTTATAATACAGCCTTCTATTAGCTGTCACATTCAGGCTGTTTGCTCCGTCACACCACTTCCATCGAGTCACTGTGTGTGTGTGTGTGTGTGTGTGTGTGTGTGTGTGTGTGTGTGTGTGTCTGTGTCTCTGTGTGTGTATGAACACTTATGATGTGGGATACAAGGACACATTTTTTCCCCAAAATATTTATTTGCATTGAGTCATCCCATCACAAAAGCAATGCTGTGTTCAGTCTGAAATGAGCATTGTGTTATGTAAAAAGAATGGAATGGAAATATCATATTCACAACTCACAGGGTCGTCCCGCAATAACGCAACACAAAGCAAAGTGATTTGCCAATGCCCTGGATGAGCCCTGTGTCAAAATCTAGCTTGTATAATTTTTTTGAGGTTGGAGGAAACTGATGCAGTTCATCAGCATACAGAGAACATACACACTCAACACAGAAGTGACATGCTTCAAAGATTCTGTTGTCACTCTGCTTTAACCTGATTACCCTTTAACAGTTCCATTTGTTTCTGCAGTTTCAGATGAGCAGATTACCATATGTAAATCTATTGTCAAAGAAATTGTATTAAATGGCAAAATGGTTCATTTAAAATGGTTTTCATTCCCTGGCCCATCATCATTTCAGACAGTTCCAAACAATAGTTTTGATATTTGGAATAGTTTTTTGCTAAAATGTCCAATATTTCAAAAGGCTCTTTTCAACTTTCCACAAACATTCTGTACTGATGAGCCAGAACTAAATATCCACCAACACACAGCTGACTGTTCTTCTCCCTGAAAGGGGGGGGGGCATCAAGCACCAGAGCAGCACCCAAAAAAAGACAGACAAAAGCGAAAATGATGAATGCATTGCAGAAATGGAGGTCTAATTTTCCCCCAGTATGCACTTTGTTTGCCTAATTAATTTGCTTTGGTTTGCCCAAATGCAGTTAGATAGACAGGGTGGGTGAGAGAGAGAGAGAGAGAGAGAGAGAGAGAGAGAGAGAGAGAGAGAGAGAGAGAGAGAGACTGTTTGGCGACTCCACTGGGTTTTCTTTCTGGTCCAATAATTCACTGACAATACAGGGAGTCATTGATAACTAATTTTGCAGACTTTGGTCCAGGTTTTAATTTGTTTTATTCAGTGAGTGCTCCTGATGGATTTATATTTATGCTGTTTGATTCTTTGTGAGAATGTGCTGATTGTTTCTTTTGATTGAAACAGATTCAGGATTGGATTTCTTTCTAAATAAAATGACTGTAGCAAAGGCCAGGCCAGCTAAATTGAAACCAAATTTATCCAAAAACAAATGTAAACTGTAATGTAATTGCAATAGGACACAGTATGATTTACTTTATAACTTTCATTGAATTAGGATGTAAAAATGAAGAATTATCTTTCACTGGCCAAGCAAAAGTTTGTTTTGCATTTTTAAACAGAATTAATTATTTGGATATGAATGGATGTTGAATACTAAACAAAGTTATAAACCACCCAATATATTTGTGTTTGACACAGTATAGAGCCAAGGGGTTTAATGTATGTGCCAACCTTTTTAAGGTTTTTCAGTCTTTCAGTTATTCTTACTGATAAAAAGTTCTGTCAGTAGAATGCAGCATCAGTAGTTGGCTGTTTTTTTGAGGAACTACATTTATGTTCATTTACTAATTCAATAATAGATTACAATTATTATTAAATTATCAACACATCCTCATACCTAAACGACAGGTAGGCGATAGGTAGAAACGACAGAATAGGTTGATTGCCAATGACTCCCAAAACGACATGTGAGCGTTCTATTTAACGTTGTGATACACTGGCCATAACACGTGACCGCAGTCACAGTTTTAAACACGTAGTTAACTTTCTCTATTGCTCCCGCGATAATTACTACAGCCACTTGAGGTTGCCGCCTAACAACAATATGGGTCGTTATAAGCTGCTTGCACAATCAACCTATGCAGCCGTTTCCTGATGAGGAAGGTCTGTAAATTATCATCTATTATTGTAACATATTTTATTTTACCTGTATAAGTAAATGAAAAATCAGTTGCAGAAAGTGAGAGTCGCAGGACTATGAAATAATTGAAAACAACACCAATATGCACAAGATGCAACCTAATAATGAAAGAATTGTAGTTGGTCAAACCCTGCAGGCAGAGTATCTCTAGGCTTTCATGAGATGAGAGTGGATTTCCAGTAGCTGGATAAATAATTTAACAGCAGCCCTCGCCAAAATGAGCAGAAAGTCCACCCTGGGAGTTGTCAGTATAATACACCTGAGTGAATGAAGCCTGTTGGATAGAAAAGAAAATTCTCTCAATTAACATTCTTACCAGCAGAATTGCCATCAACTATAATCTAACAGATGACTATCAGGGAGTAACATGGTATATTGTTTGCCAGATTATAGGATGTATGCAGCCAGAGTGTCAGAGCTGACATCAAACATGGGATTGGTAATTAGCTGCTGATGTGACGCACCTGTGCAGGAGGCAAAGACAGCAGTATCTTCTTGTTAAATCAAACGCTGTGAAACATTGCTGAAAACATTGCTGAAAACATTGCTGAAAACTGTTTTTCTTTTAATATTGGGGAAAATGTGTCACTTACTTTGGATTATTCTGATATTTATTTGTTTTTATGTTATTATAACAGGTTGCTCAGATTCTAAATGTCCATTTCACACCATGACTGTGAAATTTGTGAGATTGGCTGTTGTTAGATCCCAGAGGATTATTGGTTTGTGTTCAATTTTAAACACATTCAATTTAATTACAGTTTATGTGAAGCTGTTTTTATATTGGTGTATTCACAGTATCTACATAAATAAGTAAAAACTTACTTACTAACTTACTTTGAAAGGCTTTTTTCACAGACTTGTCATAGTAAGAAATTAAGCACAGGTGTTACTAATAACATTACCGATGACTCTGTTCTATTCAAGTGTCCCTGTAAGCCAGAACAGACAGCGAGCCAACAATGCACAATACCCTGAAACTGAAGCAGCTAATTGTAATCTTTAATTTTATTGTTTACACCTGTGCTTTTCCTACTGTGACATGTCAAAATGTCTTTTGTGAAAAATACTTGGAATACCATAGGCTATTTTATAACTGTACTACAGACCTGTTACACCAAGCTTTTTTTTTTGTTAATCAGCCTTATAGCATCTTGTGTGAAAGTTCCTCTGAACACACCGACAAGGAATCATTTTTAAAACTGCTTGCAGGAATCAACTGTATTTTTAATTATATAATGATAATAATATATTAATGGACTCAAAACCACCGGTATGTAGCTTTAACAACTTCCCAGAGAATTGCGCTGGCTATTGATTCTCCCGCAGGGGATGATTAGTCCTAACCTGTGTCAGAGTGCCAAGTCAGGGCAGTGATAATGCCTTCGCTCAATGCACAATAACAACTCAGGTGCCCCAGGAGCAAGTGCTAGCTGCTCGGCGCGTGCTAGCATGCTCATTTGCAGAGACTTTGTGATAAATGCATGCTGTCATTCCCGCAGAACAAAGTCAGCCTCTCAGCAGCAGCAAGGCCAATCCGATAAGCTACATCAAACAAAGAGGTGGGAGTGGGATTGTTTGTGAAGCACTGTAACATACGGTATGTGTAGATAAATATACACACTCATATCGAGCAACCCAGCTGCAAACGATGCAACACAAACATCACATTCCTACTTTCACAATCCTTAACAGCTAGCGCACAACCAACAAACCTCTGACACCTCATTAGTCTTCATGTACCCCCACGGGAGTCTCGCTCAGGCCCGACATTTCAGCTCAAGGCCAGCTTCCCCCATTCCTATGAACCCAAGCCAATATTGTAATGTAAAAATTCCCTCCCTTTCCCAATCCTTCTTTCCTTCCCTCTGAACTTCTCTCTCACTCTCACACACACACACACACACACACTCACTCACTCACTCACTCACTCACTGACGCACTCACACACACACAAAAGCTGAGGGGTAGACTTGCCACGATCTAAAAATGCATTCAGTGTAAAAATGCAATAAAGACACTGACTACTCCGCTGCTGTATCGGCCTATCCATCACAATGAAGGGGCTAGTCAAGCTGTAAATATAAAGACATAAACAGTGGTCATGTCGTTCTCTCCAAGCATTATTTATTTAGCCGGCCATACAAGATGTTTGAACCTCTCTGCATCGATAAAGCACACTCTTAAACAATCATAACGCTGAACAAGAGGCAAATGCTTAATAAATCAAAACTGACTGACCACTTTGACTTGATGCGAGAGGAGCAAAGAGACAAAAGGCTAGTTGGCAAATGGTCGCCAAATCTTCACCACTCGCCTCTAAGTCCGGAATAAAACCTGATAAATGGGCAACTGTTAAAAATCCCCCTTTTTACATATATTACTCTTTATAGTCTCTGTGAATAATGATCCAACACTCAGTCAGCATGTCAAAAGGGGGGAGTAGAAGGCTTCTGCTACATAAGATAAAGTCAGGTGAGGACAAATCAGAATAGTCGTTAATGCATTATTTGGAGTGTTGAGACTTCTGCTGCCACTCCAATACCCCAGTGGAAGTGAAATGGAATATAAGAAAAACATGTCTTTCCAGAAACAATGCCCCCTCTGCAGAACCCAGAGTCCTCTCTATGTAGGAAGCGATTTACCTACAGGGAATTTCCAATGTAGGAACTTTTGACCTATGTTTCCCTGTAGGATAGCTCCAGGTGACATTAGAGTCCCTGCACTTTGTATGAATTAGGGCAATACAACTTTATTACAGTTGTGACTGTGTTGTTTTCTCATGTGTGAAAATTGCAGCTATTAGAGACAAATATCTCTACCATAATGCCTAATGTTCATATTTATTACCAGACCTAATATGAACACAAAGTATGCAGAAAGGCCCAGACCCTGGCATGAAAATGTCAAAAACTCTGTTCTTATCAGTTGCTTAGGTCGAGCTATCCTCGCAGTTCTTCATGCTGTTGCAGGCTGACTCGATCATATGGAACAGTCTACTTGACTTCCTATGAGTCATGGGTGACAAATTAGTGGGGAAAAAAAGTCAATAAATGTATGCAGATCTTTCCATACAGGGCGGGAGGGGTCACTGACTGGTTTAATGAGATGATTAAACCAGAAACAAGAAAATGATTTCAGGCTCTGGTCTAAGCAGTTAAAGCTCTTGAACACCTATGGTAAATGGTGTCCATCCCTCCAGTAGACTTGGAGAATCTAACCTTTATGCAGACACTTTATGTTGGGTTTTCCTTTTTCATTTGTCACCCATTTGTATCAAAAACAAATGTTTAAATGAGTCTCAGCCATGAGGTGATCACTGCAAGCCCCCAGCAATACACAGGGTTTCCTTATTTATTGAACTTGGACAAATGTGTTACATGCAGTGCATTCAAGTCGCAGTGTAATGGGCAAACACAGGGTTTGGGTTTCTACACAAAGACATACAGTACAAAGAGGATCTGTTGGCAGCGCTGGTACTCGGCGTCAAAATGAGACCGCAAAAGGAAAAAGAGGGAGGGAAGCTTTTGAGAGGAATTTGTGATCCTCTTGCTCTTACAAATCACCAGAAACAAATCACCAGAAATACCCATGCAAACACACAGGCAACAACATGTATGAGGGCTTTATACGCTCGAGCTGAACGCCGCACACACACAGATTCACAGACTCACAGGCAAAAGTACACCTATTTCCCAACCACTTTTCACAACCCACATGAACACATACAAACATAGCGCACTGATACACACACATACAATCAGTAATCCTCTGTTGGAATGCATCTGAAATGAGACAAAGAGGAAGAGGGGGTGGAGGAAGGGAATAACAGCAGATTTACAAGGCCTGTTCCAGCATCAGTCAGCAACTTCATTCTCCAGCTTCAGTGATGCTCTACAGCAGTGACACGTGCATGCACACACACACTTTGATGTCTTTTTTTCAGATGTAAAGAAACAATGTGTAGTCTTGGCTCCATGTTTCTGTTGGAAAGGACTTTTACTCAGCCTCTATATGACGCAGTGAGGACGTGTTCTGCAGGAGAATGGTGCAGATAAATGATACCAAGTGATTTCATTCAAAGCCTTTTTTCTTAGTTAGTATTCAAATGTACAAGCTGAGGGTGAATACACAATGTGGGCACAGATTGGTTGAAACATCTTCCGCAACAGTCTCATCTCTTGATTCTTGACAAACTAGTTTGTTGATTATATCCGCACGTTGACCTTTACCACTTCACTCACAGCAGAAAGCAATTTTTAATTTACTGCATTGCAGATCGTCCCCCAGCTGCAACCAACAGATGTTAATAAAGAACATCTCTAACACGTTTCATTAATTACAAAAAGTTCTCCGTGTGTCATGAGGAGCTAGGTGTTCTTCTCCAGGTAAAAAGCCAAATGCTGCTCATTTGTCTAACAGATACAGAGGACTGATAAATAAAAAATGCTTTTATCCCCCCGCCCCCGCCATTTTTATCTGTGAGGCCGAGCGTGTGCTTCTGTCTGATCTTCGCGCCTCTCAGAGAGTGTTTGAGATTTTTTTGTGTCTGAGCTTCACTTCAGTTTCCAGTGTTGGGATTACCAGTCTCTTTTGAAATGAAATATTGAATCACATTCTTTGAAATGAGTTTGCATAGCACTTTCGTAAAAAGGTTCCAGACACGTTTCAGGAGACATTCATGAATAAATAATCAATGTTAATATTAGTGTTGCCATTATGCAGTATTTATGTGGCATGCTTGTGGGGTTTCAAAATATAATTCCTTTGGGCAAATGTAATTTGCGATTCAAACTGCAATATTTAGAAAAAGGCATTGGATACATTTGCTAAGGGAGTGGTCAACACAAAAGACAAATTAAGCACAAAGTTAACTCTAGATCATGCAGGTTAAAACAGTGCTGTGCTGAATAACAAAATCCTTTAAGACCTCACATGTTATGTTGTATCTGCAGTGACTGTGCTTCTTTTGGAAAAGACAATACTTAAGTGTAATCCAAGTTGGTGGACAATGGTTGCTTCACTTTGTTTTTGAGCTCATTTTAACTCCCAGAGATTTAATCTTATTATGGCGGCTGAGGCCGATTGTCAAGAATTATTCTTAGATATGAAAATCACTGCAGGCTCACACTGAAAGTTTATATGAAAAAAAAGACTTCAATTCTCATGAGAAATGGTTTGAGCTCAGGGGATTCCATCAGGAAAATAAAGATGTTATAAAGAAATATGCTGGTTGCAGAGAAACATCTCAATATCTGAGTGAGGTCTAAGAATTTATGTTTTGTAATGATGGATATGTGCACCGAGTGCACGCTTCACTTATATTAAAACCAAAATGCTTGTCAAAAAATAAAGTGCCAAAGATAATATGAAGCTGTTTTGATATGACTACAGCCATGATAGTGGCTCAGTCAGGCTGTAACTGAGCAGGATGCTAACATGATCACAATGGCAATTCTAACATGCTGATGTAGCAGGTAGACTTGTACCATGTTTACCATCTTAAGGTGCCAGTACACTTCATCAGAAGTGCTTGTCAAATGATTGAATAGCTTGAAAGATGACCTTCCCCCATACCTTTCCAACATGGGAAGTAGGGGAGAGAAAATGTGTACCGTTATCCCCATTTTTAAACCAATGTAATGAGTTGCCCCTCTCATTGATGGCCAGCTTTTCACCCCACTATTTGGAACAGCTACACTTTTGCCTTCCAACGTGGTCAGACAACCCATTATCCAAACTATCTTTTGTCTAAACACAAAATGCAGGTGAGTTATTTCGTCTTAACCCAAAGTATTAGACAAATTAAAATCATCAAAGGGACATTGCCCATAGATCCACAACTCAAAAAACAAAGAAAAGACATTTTTGAAAAAATTGCTTTATCTTGCATCACTCTCATCCTACTAATTGCTCATTGTAGATCAGATCCACTTGGTATACAGTTTTTAAACTAGTGCTTGCATTCTGTATTTTGGCTGCAAAGTACTTGGAATTGAAACTCTGCGAAGTTTCAACCCAGTCTCACGCCAGTTTGTGAAATGGTCACGTTATTTAATCTATTGATTCGTGTACATGGACACGTTTATGTCGTTTTTTTTCGTGGTGGTGAGCATGTTATTTAAACTAATGTATTTCAATGGAAAGCATCTTTCGTGATCACAGCACGACTACGGTAGTGAGTAGTATGAAATGCCGAAAATCCGCGCAGGGAGGTTGGTTGGGGTGGTGGATGGGTCAAATAACACAGGACTTTCACCCAGGAGAGGATCGTGTCCTGCGTGTGGCGTTTCATTTCCCCATTCTTTTCCTAAACACAACCGTCCCATTGTTGTTGCGCGTCCCCCAGAGATCACGGATTGTGTCCCAGCACGTAAAAAAACGACATAAACGTGTCCTTGTACACGAATCAATTAAAAATAACGTGACCATTTCACGAACTGCCGTGAGACCGTGTTGGAAGTTTACCATTATTTTGTCCGGAGTAGTATTTAGTCCAGAGTAAATATAGCTCAGATCCTCTCCCAGTGCCATCCCATCTCTGGCTCTCTCAGTGTCTCGTCTCTTCCCTCTCTCATACTGATTTGGCCTGTAGTTGTTGCAGGCCTGCGTGAGTGAATAGACCCTCGCCTCGTCAATAAAGCAATCATTAGAAGCAGATTGAGTTTGTGCTTGTGTACTGACAGCACATTGGATAGAGTGAATGGAGGAGGAGAGAAGCGAGGGACGCTGATGGTGAGACTCGATATTTTGATGCGTGTTGGCTGAATCTGTCTCAACCAATTTAAATGATGGGAAACACTCATATTGTCATTTTTAAGTCACACAGAGAAGCTGCCATATCTTATTTTATATCTATGATCACAGCTGTGCACAATACTCAAGTAAACAGATTATTATGTCTTTTCTTGCTGCTCTTTTACGCAACACACAAACACAAATGCATCTCCAGCAGCCAGTTATAATTAAAATAAAACAGGGCCAGACAATGATCAGATATTGCAGCACAAACATTTTTTCCCCTCCGTCAGTATACCCCACCCCGTCCTCCTTTCTGTCTGAGTTGTGAGTCCCCGGGGCCAGACTTGGTCAGCGCTCAGCTGTGATTTTGTTGTGTTTGAAATGTAATCAGTCCCAATTCTCTGTGCTCTCTCTCTAGCCCTCTAACACCACCCCACCCGCTCCGACATTTAAGAGGACGCCAAGAGCCTGGCTCTTTTCTCTCACAGAAGCCATACATCTCTGCTCCACCTACTTCTAGTCATTCCCTCGTCCCCAACGTGCAGTTCTTTTCTTTTTTTTAAACTATGGAGCCCATAGTTAAAGGACAGAAAACAAAAAAAATGGGGAATCATGAGAGGTTTGGCAAGGTTCGTCAACCATTGTGTTTGTATGGGCACTGTGTTGCTGCTTCCATCTACAGAACCATCATGCTTGTAGCTTCTTATGGCTTCTACAGGATCATATACCATCATTTCACAATCTCATAGCTGTTTTGTAAGTCTACCTTGGGTGGTTAAGACATGGCTAATAATTAAAATCTTGATTCAGAATATGAATGGGATTTTAACTTTCCAAACCACACTGCTATATGGCCCTGCTACTGTACCACCACTACTACTGAAACACTAATACAAACTAAATTTAAATTGAATCTTTCTAGACAATAATCACTGATCATAAGACTCGGCCAGACAAGTCAAAAAGGGAGAGATTGGTACCCCAGAACTGCAGAGTTGGGTGATAATTATCTGTGGCTTTATCACTATGAACGACATCTTTTCTGTTATTCCATCTGTTGTTGATATAAAAATATTGATTACAACAGATTTAAAGCGCCTTTTAAGGCTTAAGGGGGAGAACACGTTTAATCATGCAGTGCAATAAAACATACATCAAATTACATTGTAAATCAACCAGCATGGATGCACAGTGTCTTGTGACTATGAAGCTTTAATCAAAATGTTGGATGCTGTAGCAGAGTAGAGCATGTAGCTGTTGTTCTGCTGGCTGTCTAAACACACATAGTCTGTGGGTATTTAACCTCATTCAGGTTACATAATAAAACTGATTGATTCATTAGAGTGGGATAACCAGCCTTAAGAGAAAAGTTGTAATAGTTGCGATGTATTATTCATTGACAGACATAATAAAAGTTGTGCTGGGAAATGTTTTAATACAGAGGATAGCTGTATTTCTTACAAAATGATTTTTTTTGTGTGCATCCGCCATGTTAAATCACAAGAAATGAATGCTTATAACTGTGACGGGTAAATCCTGGTTGACATTTATTATGTCCCTCCTCAGGTAGACCTCCTATCTCATCCTTGGGCCTCCTTTCCTGCTTCTTTAATGCCAACAAAAGCATATTCTGTAGTGTAGAAAGTGCACTCTAGGTATGTAACAGCGTATCTCTGCCACTATAACACAACATAGCCTGACATAGCACGCCTCAGTCAATGATATGTATCCAATATCAGTGTTTTCGCCATTTCTCCCCATTGCCTCTTTTTCATGTTCCATTTAACATGAATCTAATTTTCACACTTGTGTAATGTGTCCCCTCAAAGTAAGTAATATATGTCTTTGTGGATGTAATGGGCTTTAGGGAGAACAACACGCCCCGCACACAACAGTGCTCCTGAGAGGAGACATATGATTGACATGTTCGTTTATTACCTTCATGATTCGTGCTATCTGTTCTGCAGTGTGAGCAGGAACACTGGGCACATCTGTTTGTATTGGAATTTGCACTACTAGCCTATAGGCATGATGCTTTATCTCTTATCGTTGTGATTGCAGGGGACTCTGAGAAGCAAAGGGCATGAAGGAGAGCGAGAAGAAGACAGACATGATGAATTTCATTCCTGAATTATCTTCCATTTTGTCTTATTATATTTATTTTATTTCAATATCATGTAACAATCCCATGCACCATAATATGCATACCTACACAGAACCCAATGCAGAATGGTGTACAATCCTTAGCAATATGGTTATGGTAGAGGGTATTCAGGCTATGTTGATACAGATCTACAAGACCATGTGGCGAGCAGACCATTCACTTACCACCTAATCTAAAAATGCTGGTTGGAAGCGTGTATTTGTCAATGATTTTATCAAGTAGGCACATTCCCTCACCAATATTTCATTGAGATATGCCCATGACACCAACAGCAGGCTCAGTTAATACGTTGTGGCATCCCTGAAACAGCAGTAGTCACATACACTGCCCTACACTTTGACTTAAAGCTTGTTCACACAAAACTCAATAATTTCTAAAGTCACTACTGGTCTCGACAACAGGCTAATTGGATGACTGACCCTGCTGATTGAAAAAAGCGCACTCAGCAGTTTAAAAACCAAATTCTATCAGCAAGTACAAAGCTCATCTCAGAGCTGTCAGCTGTCAGTAATTTACGAATTATGAATTAAAGGAAAGAAATTGGTCCACCATGAGCCCACCAAAACAGCTTCAATGCTCCTTGCCATACATTATCTTTGTCTCTGGAACTCTACTGGACTGCATTTTTCGTTCACAACCTTTCTCTAATCTTAGCCATTAGTTGCCTAACATTACCCAAACGTTAACCACATTTTTGCCATAACCACAAGCTTTCCCAAACCTTAATGATACCATACTGCAATGTGCAGATATGGTGGAAAGTGCAATTTTCTTTGGTGTTGCATCGGACATTAAAAGACATTTTCACTTACGTAATCAGGGGTTTTGCAGAATAGTTCAATATAGGCTTTCTTGTCTTGTGATATGGGTTCCATCCACAATGTGCAGCTGACAACTAAAGGGCCACTTCAATGTGCTCTAGTAGTACACTTCCATGAAGTTGACAAGTTAATATTTTTTGTCAAAATCGAAGCAGCAGAAGCCACCATATCAGTAGTATAGGCCTCTAAACACTCCAAACACAAATTTCCCATGATGGAACTCAATTGTTAATCTCCTAACCCCCCTTTCCTACTAGAAATGTCAAGCCCAAGCTGAGATGAAGAAATCATTTCACTTTCAAAAGATCCCTCCATAGCCATAGAACTTAGCCTATAAAGCACTTTTTAATAGGCTGAATAATACTCTCTGTGAGGATGTGTAAAACTGATGGAGTGCACCTTTAAATAGTGGTGAGGGGACATCAGGAGTCAAGTGACCAAAAACACATACTGTAATCAATATGGAATTGCTATTAGCCAGCAAACAAGCCAATACATCTGCAAGCATACCATACCTTATCTATGTACCTCACATTCCAGGTAGATAACTTACTTACAAAAAGAAACCAAGTCTTTTTGCTCCATCAGTTTTTCCACCGACGTCACATTAGCACCCATCACTGCTTTATCTACTAGAGTAGGTGACTTTGCAACAATCCAATCTCACCAAACAACACTGAAGCTTTCAGACCCTACTGCTCCAGTTTTTTTTGCAGACTCAGTATTGCTAAGAATTTTCTTTAATGTAGGGTGTCTACTGTGTTCTTTCATGGTACTGTGAGCCTCAGAAAATATACAGTACAGTCTGCTCCACCTCTAACCACAACAAGTCTGGCTTTAAGGTAGTGTTCACTATTTCCTGTTGGGCTATCAGCTTTTTACTCAAATCTACCTCTGTCTGCTCTCTGTCCAGCCCATATGGAGTTTACATAGAATATGCAGTATCAAAATGCAAGTTTCTAACCTGTTTTAACCTTAACCGCAGCCCAAGCTGACCTTCTATGTCTCATATACAGTGCCTTGCAAAAGTATTCACCCCCCTTGGCTTTTTACCTATTTTGTATATTTTTCTCATTTCACTTCACCAACTTAGACTATTGTGTTCTGATCCACCACATACAATTCAGATTAAAAAAACATGTAACTAAAGGCTGTAATGTAACAAAATAGGTAAAAAGCCAAGGGGGGTGAATACTTTTGCAAGGCACTGTACATGCAAATGACTGTGATTTTTAAGAAGAAATTGACATTTAGTGTACAGTAGATGCAAATTCAATTAAAGACTGTTGGATTTCCTTTTATAATTTAGGAGACTTTTTAAACAACTCAAATATGGTAAATTCCCAAACTATTTGGTCTGAGCAAGACCTGATGGGCAGGGAGAAAGACATTTGTGCACCGCTCAACTGTTGGACATCTGTTCTTCTCAGTGCATTGGCTGGTGAATAGTGTTGCTGCAAGACTTTATGTTGCTTCCCCCATCTGGAAAAATACCAGAGTCTGACACATTTCAACTGATGGCACCATTGCACTCACCGGTTTATGTAACAAGGCATCAGCAGTTGTTGTCTGGCCTCCCTCCATGGCCTTTATGTTTGTTTAGTTGGCAGACATGTCCTGTGCAGTGAAGCCATACTAAATTAAAATTAGTGTCTTGCAATTTACTTTTTATTTTTTTTTATTTTTATAATACAAATTTGGGTGTAAGGTTAATATTTGTTTTAATTTAGATTCATTTCAGTTTTACATCTAGCCATATTGCTGGTGCAGCTGTACATTCACTACAGAATGTCTTAGCCCAGCTCCCCAGACATCACAAATTCCCCTCTAACCCACTGTCAGTCACCAGGGACTAGCATAGCACATCACAGACTGCAGGTATAATTAATATAATTTGGTTTCACTACATACCCCAGTACTTTCTTCCTTTCCACTCTCTCTCAGGTTATGCACTGACCCTGCTTAGCCTGAGAGACAAGCTTTGCACATCCTGCTGTTTCTCTATACCTGCTGCTGATGTCCATCTTTCTTATCCTCATCAGATTTTTATGGCTCCATCAACTTTGCTGCATGCAGAGCCTTAAGCCTCCCTGCTCTTCATTGCATCTGTCCTACAATATGCCGGTGTCTGACTGCGCCAACAAGTTCTTCTCTACACTTCGATGAGTCTTAAGATTGTGTCGGCTTGTATTTTAAAAGGTGCAACATGCTGTACCCCCTTCCTAAGCTTTATTTGTTGTTACTGTGGCATTGCAGGATTCATTTTCTCATCTTTAGAGAAACCTTCCTTGCCATTTTCCCCCTGAGAAGCTGTTGTATTTACTCAGTGTGACGTTGATTGTAGCCCAAATGAGGTCATCAAATCACTACATTTCTCAAGTAAGCTTCGAATCCAAGATGCTACAGTAGTCACATTGTCTGCACTGTTTGGTTGGAAGCACAGCTGTCCCTGCAGGCTTCTTCCACCTCCACTACCACTGAATCAGTTTGATGGCCTAATCTAATACCATACAGAAAGCATGAGGTGATATTGTGCAGCCTATGATGCTTACTACACTCTGTTGTCATGAAGCACATTTGATTATGCTAAACACATCCTCTGACCACATTTTTTCTGATGTTTGGAACTTGAAAAGCCTCGCCCAAATGTTATTTGGAATTACACTGAATGCATTAGCAGGGTCCAAAAAACATAAACACAAACTGATATCTTAGCTTTTTAATGTGTCAGAGTATACATTGTGTTCCCTTTCACAACTTCTGCAGAACTACACTGAAAATATTCCCTTGTATTTTCAAAAGTGTGTCAAAAGTCTCAGATATCGGGAGTTTTAGTTTAGGAAGGGAATGCTGTGGAAGTAAGTTATTTTTATATTTATATTTTTTTGTTTTTATCCTGTGGGAATAAACAGCTTGGTGTTAGGTCTGCTACTTCTTTGCACATCTTACCATATTGTTTGAACATTTTTATACTGTATGTAAGGAGTGGTTTTGGTTGTCTAACTCCAAAAGATTCATGTGTGTGTTGTATGTGCTGTCCTGTTACTACACTCAGCTTATTTAGTATCACTTGTACATTTGCTTAGCAGATTTGGTATTTCAAGACTCTCCACCTCTGGCTACTGGTGTTGCTTGGTTGGAATGCTTATTCTTTTTTTCCCAATACAGTAGCTCCACACACATACTGTACAGCCTGTGTGCACAAAGCCTTACAGAAATGTGTCTCTAAGGAAACATTGTTGCAGTATGCCATATTGATTTTTTAAAATGTTTACATTTAAAATACATTTTAATTCACAAATGAGATGTAAAAAAGACAAAGCATATGTCTTAAAAATTGATTTAAAACTGTACAAAAGTGGCTGCAAATGTTACTCTACTCAAAATACCATCTTCTCTCTGGCAAGCATCTGTTGGCATGTGCACATTTGAGCCTTGTGTGTGTGTGTGTGTGTGTGTGTGTGTGTGTGTGTGTGTGTGTGTGTGTGTGTGTGTGTGTGTGTGTGTGTGTCAGCATTATCCTGCAACCTGTGCACAAAGCAGCAGGTGATTTCCAACACCTGGCACCAGTTGAAGGCAGAGGCCAGAGGGCAGCCACCCCCACTGGCCCTCCATGTGCTTCCAAATGCCCGGACTACCAGCGCGCACACACAAAGACACAGACCTTGTTCTGGCTGGGCAGCAGCAGTTGTATACAAACAATTACTAAAGCTGCCAGACGGAGTGGGGTTAGATTGGATCTATACCAGCTGTCAGACTGACAGTTACCCCCAACAGAGAGATCACCAACACCCTGGACTGCTGCATGAGGGAGTGCTGCTGCTTCTGCACTCTCTAGCCTTCTTTCAATTGCATGCTGCCCAAAAGTTTTTTCACTCACTCTATGAACACACCACGCTGAACTCAAACACCTCAGAAATGCTGGTTTACCAGTTTGCATTGTCACGTCATTTGGTAAATATTTAGGAACTTGAACACACCTCAAAGACTTGTAAAAGTCAAAAGCTAGTCTGTAGTCATAATCCAAAAAACATTGACAATTTGTGGTGAGAGTGCTGGTAACACTAGTAAAGTATGTTCAACCACTGATGCTCAACGATTTGTCCAAATGTGCCCCAATGGCTGACTGTCAGCTTGATGTGCCAAGGTGAAACATGTTATTTACTTAACTCATTACTTCCTACTTTTCTTCCCTGTACTTCATTTGAATGAGTAACCAAGACGTCTGATATTTTTTAATAACATGAGGAACTTTTTAAGCATGTATTTGTTTACTTGATTCTCTGTACCTTTGTCCAATTTTCTTTCTTAACCTTGCAAGCCCCCCACCTATACTTTTATCATCCTCACCCCCATTTTTGTACTTCTCGCTCTGTCAGTTGATGGGGTTGATAGGCCAAGGAGTGTTTTCCCCTTTTCCATCAAAGCCCAGCTATCAACCATTACCAATTTAATCTGTATCTCTAAAACTTTTGATCACATTTGATGATACTTTTCTTTTATTTCAAAATCTGCTCAGTCATCAGCAGCTCCTGCACTCAGTGCTGTGTTTGTCCCACATTATAGAAATGAGAGGGTCTAGCTAGCATTCGTTGTCTTTCTTCAATGGGTCTAGATGTGGTGATGAATAGATTGTTAAAACTCACAGCAACGAGTAGTCCTATAATGTCAGTGCTCACTATGTTACCCAGTGGTTTGAACAGGGAGTGTTATGAAGAGTGGAGCAGGTGGACCCAAACACAGAAGACTGCCGGCAACAGGATTTTGAAGAAATTACTTTTATTCAAAAAAAACGTGGAATATTTAAAGGTTTTTGAAAAGCTAACGCTTAACTGAATTATTGGCTGTAAAAGTTCAATAATGCCAAAAGATGTAGAACACTGTACGGTTTGAATTTATTTTCTAGCTGAAAGTATGAGTATGTTTTATAGTATAGTATGTCGAAGTGATAAAAAAGTCTGTATGTATGTAAGTATGTTGAAAACGTCATACTATAGAATGTTGAAAAAAGTCAAAGTATAGTATGTTGAAAAAAGTGTTAAAAAGTTATAATATAGTGTGTCAGAAATAGTCATAGTAAAGTATGTTGGGAAAAGTGATAAATATGGCGTAGTAAAATGTATTTTATGTCGATAAAAGTCATAAAAAAGTCATAATATGGCATGTCAAATATAATAGTGTCATATGTTGAAAAAGTGATGAAATAATCATAGTGTAGTATGTCGACAAAAGTGATTAAAAAGTCATAGTATAGTATGTTGAAAAAAGTGATAATAAAGTCATAGTATATCGAAAAAAGTGATAAAAAGTCATAGTATAGCATGTCGAAAAAAGTGATTAAGAAGTCATAGTATAGTATGTCGATAAAAGTGATAAAAAAATCATAGTATACTATGTTGAATAAAGTGATTAAAAAGTCATAGTATAGCATGTCGATAAATGTGATAAAAAAAAAGTCATAGTATAGCACCTCAAAAATAGTCAGTATATAGTATGTCGAAAAAAAAGTGATAAAAAAGCCATAGTATAGTATATTAAAAACAGTGATAAAAAAGTCATAGTATAGTATGTTGAAAAAGGTAATAAAAAGTCAGAGTATAGTATGTCACAAAAAGTAATAAAAAAAGTCATAGTATAGAATGTCATAAATAGTCATAGTATAGTATGTCGAAAATAGTCATAGTTTAGTATGGTGAAAAAAGTGATTAAAAAGTCATGGTATAGTATGTTAAAAAAAAGATATGTTATGCCAAAAAAAATTATGAAAAAGTCACAGTACAGTAGAGGTAGTAGAAGTCATAAAAATGTCATAGTATATCATGTCAAAAATAGTCATAATATATATATTATGTCGATAAAAGTCGTAAAAAGTCATAGTATAGTATGTCAAAAATAGTGATAAAAGTCATAGTATAGCATGTCAAAACTAGTCAAAGTATAGTATATTGAAAACAGTGATTTAAAAGTCATAGTATAGTTGTCTGGTTGCAGGCTTGGACCCAAGTGCAGGAAGGAGAGGAGTAAGCAGCAGTTTCAATAAACAATAATTTTAATGAAACACAAGGAGACTTACAAACTTGTAAGCAGGAAAAGTAATCCAGAGAAAGCAGAAACACGCAAGGAAACACGGAAAAACTCCAGGAACAACCCTAAAGACAGACGACAAATGAACGATCAACCAACAACAAACACAGAAAGCACAGAGACTAAATACACAAGTAAACAAGGATTAACAAGGGACAGGTGACACAAGGGCTGGGAACAAAAGTCAACCCTGGAAGGGCGAAGGGAGGACAAAGAACAGAGTGACAGTGGGCTCAGGAACCGAGAACAGCGGGGTTCGGGGAATCAGGGGCTGCGGCAGCTAGGCACGGGGTCCGGGGGCTGAAGGCAGAATCCCTCTAGCGGCCGAGCAGGACGGTGAAAAGTCTCAGGAGGCCGGCTGTGAAGGCGAATCCCCTCTGGCGGCCGAGCAGGATGTCAAAGACTCTCAGGAGGCCGGCGGCGAAGGTGAAACCTCTTTGGCGGACGAGCAGGACTTCGAAGGCTCTCTGGAGGCCGGCGGCAAAGGTGAAACCCCTCTGGCGGCCGGCGGCAAAGGCGGAATCCCTCATCTACCCCAGTTCCTGAGTGTTTGTCTGCCTATGTTTCTGAGTCTGAGTGTCCGTCTGAGTATCCGTCGACCCCTGTTTGTGAATATCAGACCGTTCCTGTCAGATCCTATCTCTGTCCCCGTCACCGTGCCCATCTCTGTCCTCGTCACCATGCTCGTCTGTGTCTCTGTTCTCAGTCCTGTCCCTGTGCCAGGTATTGTTCCAGTCACCATCCCAGTCGTCATCCTAGTCAACATTCCCGTTACTGTCCCAGTCACCATCCCAGTAACTGTGCCCATCACTATCTTCGTTCCTATCCATTCCCCTGCCCCTATGCCTGTGTCTGAGTCTGTCGTGTCTGAGTCTGTCGTGTCTGAGTCCGCCAGTGTCCTGTCCGAGTCTGCCCAGTCTCCGTCTGCTTGTGCCCTGCTGGAGTCTGCCTGTCTGTTCTTGCCTGCCTGTTCCAGTCCCGCCTTTCAGACCCCCTCCACCCACCCGGGTTGGTCGAAGGACGGAGGCGTCCGTTGAGGGGGGGGTACTGTTAGGATCCTGCTGTGACTGACTGCCTTTGTGCCACCCTGGTGGCCATTTTGTATTTTGTTTTGTGTTTTGTGCTTGTTGCTGTTTGTCATGTACTTTGTGGGTAACTGTCTTGTTGTGTCCGCCCGTCCCCTTATATGGTCTGCACTTCCTGTCTTGTTAGTTTCCCTCTGTTTCTGCTCTCACCTGTTTCCAATTATTGTCTTGTTGGTCTTGTCCAGTCCCCTGTCTTCCTGTTAATTGGTGTAATCTGTGTATTTATACACCTGCTGTTCGTCTGTCCTTTGTTGGTTCGTCTCTCTGTTTGTCCTGTGAGAGTCCTGTTCATTTGTAGGTTTGTAGTTGTGTAGTTGTAAGTTGTAGAGTCAGAATAAAGCATGTTTGTCTGAACGTCTGCCTGGAAGAGTCTTGCATTTGGGTCCTCCTGCTGAATCATGACAATAGTATGTCAAAATAAGTAATAAAGAAGTCATAGTATAGCATGTCAAAAATAGTCATAGTATAGTATGTTGAAAAAAGTGATAAAAACGTCATAGTATAGCATGTCAAAAATAGTCATAGTATAGTATGTTGAATACAGTGATAAAAAGTCATAGTATAGTATGTCAAAAAGAGTCATAGTATAGTATGTCGATAGAAATCATAAAAAAGTCATAGTATATCATGTCAAAAATAGTCATAGTATATATATTATGTCGCTAAACGTCATAAAAAGTCATAGTATAGTATGTCAAAAATAATGAGAAATAAGTCATAGTATAGCATGTCAAAAATAGTTATCTTAGGATGTCGAAAAAAGTGAAAATAAAAGTCATAGTATACTATGTTGAAAACAGTCATAGTATAGTGTGTCAAAAATAGTGGTAAAAAGTCATAGTATAGTATGTCGAAAAAGTGATTAAAAAAAGGCAGAGTATAGTACTGTATGTCAAAAATAGTCATAGTATAGTATGTTGAAAAAAATTATAAAAAATCATAGTATAGTATGTTGAATAAAGAGATAAAAAAGTCATAGTATAGTATGTCAAAAAAAAGTGATTAAGTAGTCATAGTATAGTATGTTGAAAAAAGTGATAAAAAAGTCATAGTATAGTATGTCGAAAAAAGTGATAAAAAAAAGTCATAGTATAGTGTGCCAAAAATATTCATAGTATGGTATGTCAAAAAAAGTCATGGTATAGTACATCGAAAAAAGTAATAAAAAAGTCATAGTATAGTATGTCAAAAATAGTCATAGTATAGTATGTTGAATACAGTGATAAAAAGTCATAGTATAGTATGTCAAAAATAGTCATAGTATAGTATGTTGAAAAAAGTGATAAAGAGTCATAGTATAGTATGTAGATAGAAATCATAAAAAAGTCATAGTATATCATGTCAAAAATAGTCATAGTATATTATGTCGAAACAGTCATAAAAAGTCATAGTATAGTATGTCAAAAATAATGAGAAATAAGTCATAGTATAGCATGTCAAAAATAGTTATCTTAGGATGTCGAAAAAAGTGAAAATAAAAGTCATAGTATACTATGTTGAAAACAGTCATAGTATAGTGTGTCAAAAATAGTGGTAAAAAGTCATAGTATAGTATGTCGAAAAAGTGATTAAAAAAAGGCAGAGTATAGTACTGTATGTCAAAAATAGTCATAGTATAGTATGTTGAATAAAGAGATAAAAAAGTCATAGTATAGTATGTCGAAAAAAGTGATAAAAAAGTCATAGTATAGCATGTCGAAAAAAGTGATAAAAAGTCATAGTACAGTATGTCGATAAAAGTGATAAAAAAGTCATAGTATAGTATGTCGAAAAAAGTGATAAAAAAAAGTCATAGTATAGTGTGCCAAAAATATTCATAGTATGGTATGTCAAAAAAAGTGATTAAAAAGTCATAGTATAGCATGTCGATAAATGTGATAAAAAGTCATAGTATAATATGTTGAAAATAATCATAGTACAGTGTATTGAAAAAAGTGATTAAAAAGTCATAGTATAGCATGTCGATAAATGTGATAAAAAGTCATAGTATAGTATGTTGAAAATAATCATAGTACAGTGTATTGAAAAAAGTGATAAAAAAGTCAAAGTATAGCAAATGAAAAACAGTGATGAAAAAGTCATAGTATAGTATGTCAAAAAAAGTGATAAAAAACTGATAGTATAGAATTTGAAAAAAAGTGATTAAAAGTCATAGTATAGTACGTCAAAAAAAGTACTAAAGAAGTCATAGTATAGAATGTTTAAAATAGTTATAGCATAGTATGTTGAAAAAAGTGATAAAAAAGTCATAGTATAGTATGTCGAAAAAAGTGATTAAAAAAAAGTCATAGTATAATATGTCAATAAATATGATAAAAGGTCATAGTATAGTATGTCAAAAATAGTGAAAAAAAGTCATAGTATACTATGTTGAAAACAGTCATAGTATAGCATGTCAAAAAGTCACGCTATAGTATGCTGAAAAAAAATGTGAAAAAAGTCACTGTATAGTATGTCAAAAATAGTCATAGTATAGTATGTTGAAAACAGTGATAAAAAAAGTCATAGGATAGTATATCAAAAGTAGTCATAGTATAGTATATCGAAAAAAAAGTGATAAAAAGTCATTGTATAGTATGTCGAAAACAGTGGTAAGAAAGACAGTAAAGTGTGTTGAAAAAAGTGATAAATAAGTCATAGCATAATTATTGAAAAAAGTGATAGGAAAGTCATAGTATAATATGTCAACATTTGTGGTAAAAAGTCATAGTATGGTATGTTAAAAATAGTCATATTATAGTATGTTGAAAAAATTGATAAAAAAATCATAGTATAGTATGTCGATAGAAGTCATAAAAAGTCATAATATATCAGGTCAAAAATAGTCATAGTATATATAATATGTCGAAAACAGTCATAGTATATTATGTCGAAAAAAGTGATTAAAATGTCATAGTATGTCGAAAACAGTGATAAAAAAGTCATAGTATAGTATATCAGAAGTAGTCGTAGTATAGTATATATCGAAACAAATTGTTCAAGTCACTGTATAGTATGTCAAAAACAGTCATAATTCAATTTAATTCAATTAAATTTTATTTATAGTATTAAATCATAACAAGACTTATCTCAAGACACTTTACAGATAGTGTAGGACTAGACCACACTCTATAATTTACACAGACCCAGAGCAAACATTTAGTTCAACAGTGGCGAGGAAAAACTTCCTTTTAGGCAGAAACCTCGAGTGGTGAGGAAAACTTTGTTTCAGGGAGAAACTTCAGACAGATCCAGGCCCTTGGTGGGCGGTTGTCTGATTGTGCCGGTTGGGAGTACGATGAACACTGGCAATTATAGTAACAATAGCAGGGCATAGCAGAGCACTGCATGGCATAGCTGGGCGTAGCAGGGCACTGCAGGGCATAGCAGGGCACTGCAGGGCATAGCAGGTTACTTCAGAGCGTAGCAGGGCATAGCAGGGTGTAGCAGATCATAGCAGGGCGCCGAGCACAACCACAGCGACAGCTGCAACCATGATTTAGGAGCCACCCTAATCCAAGGAAACTGTGGGCTGAGAAAACATAAGGACTCCGGGGAATAAGCTCCCCAGAGCTAAGTTAGTAACAAGCATTTCTGGAACAAAAATGATTAAAAAAAAAAGTCTAGTATATATTAAAAAGTCATAGTATATTATGTCTAAAAAGTGATTAAAAAGTAATAGTGTAGTATGTCGATAAAAGTCATAAAAAGTCATAGTATAGTATGTCAAAAATAGTTATAGTTTAGTAAGTCGAAAAAAAGTGATGAAAAAGTCATAGTATAATTTGTCAAAAAAAGTGATAAAAAAGTCATAGTATAGTATGTCAAAAAAAGTGATGAAAAATGTATAGTATAGCATGTCAAAAATAGTCATAGTACAGTAAGTCGAAAATAGTCATAAATTATAGCTGCTCCGCAGCGATGGTCGGCGCCGAGTATTTTGAGAAGGAAAGGGAAAAAGCAGTGGATGGAGAAGAAGAGAAAAGTGGCAAATATACGAAGGTTCTGTCAGCAGTAGTCCCAAACATTCCTGCTCATCACGTTGATTATGCCCAAGAAACAGGCCTATTGTTTAAGTGAGGGATGGTGAGTGGTGCGTAGGAGATTTGAACTCTGAACCTCTCACTCTAAAAACCAGTACTTTAAATGCTTTAAAGAGAACAGTTATTTATCGTGCCATCAATCATTGGAATAATTGCCCACTAAATATACGTAAGATGAATAGCAAAGTCTCTTTCAAGTACCATCTGAGAATGCATGCATTTAAAATTGTGAGTAGGAAATGGACTGTGTGAATGGAATAATGAACGTAGTACTGTAATAACTTATTCTGAATCATTTCTGATGATGTTTTACTGCTTTTAGATTATCATTGTGAAATGATTTTTTTTTTTTTTTTAGTATAGTATGTCGTCAAAAGTGATAAAAAAGTCATAGTATAGTATGTCAAAGAAAGTCTGGAAGAACATGCAAACTCCACACAAAAAGTAGTATTATAGTATGTCGAAAAAGTGATAAAAAAGTCATAGTGTGTCCGGGTTGGCTCAGTGGGTAGAGCAGGCGCACATATAGATGAGAGGTTTATGCCTCGACGCCGAGGTCCAGGGTTCCAGTCCGACCTGTGATAATTTCCCGCATGTCTTCCCTCTCTCTCCCCTTTCTCACCTAGCTGTCCTATCAACAATTAAAGGTGGAAAAAGCCCAACAAATTATCTTCAAAAAAAAACGTCATAGTTTAGTATGTTGAAAAAAGTGATAAAAAATTCATAGTATAGCATGTTAAAAAAGTGATAAAAAAAAGGCATAGTGGAGTTTGTTAAAGAAAGACTGGAAGAACATGCAAACTCCACACAAAAAGGCCCACACTGGGGAATCTGACTTTACATGAAACCTGATGTCCGTATTGTATGTTTGAGTGTACACTGCACTACACTGTTACTCTGAGAGAGCAGCAGGAACAATGTTGAATTTATGGGAAGTTGTCTTTCAGTGTGTGTGTGTGTGTGTGTGTGTGTTTTAGTGCCTTAATCCTACCAGTGCTTCCCTCAGCTTTTCTCATTGACCATGGACAGAGCAGGAATAGGTGATGAGTTCACAATGCGGAAGCCACAGGAAACATTAATTTGTAATCTAACAGACGTATTGGTCTGGAACCTCTCCTGACTGACAATATTGCACCAAAAAGTGATTTGTTCTTCAGGTCTGAGATTAGATAGGATGGGCGATGTTTAAAAATGGAATTCAGGATTCAGATATTTTTGTATATGTCTGTTTGTAATGTATTGGCTGCTGTGGTGTGTGTGTGAATTTATTGCCTGCTGTGTGTGTGTGTGTGTGTGTGTGTGTGTGTGTGTGTGTGTGTGTGTGTGCGCGCGCATGTGTGTGTGCATGTGTATGTGAATGAGAAGGAGCAACCGATGGTGAGAGATGGAGGAAGAGAGATGCTGCACTGGTGCGTGGCAGGCGGGTTATTACAATAATGAGGATGGATGTGTTTATCATGAGTTGTGTATCCCATTCCAATCCTTCCCTCCTTCTCTTCCTCCCTCCATACCTCTTTCCTTCTCTGGCTCACTTGAGTAGCTCCGTCTGCGTCCTACATCTGGTGGACCAGGACCTCATCTCGACGCTCCAGCCTTGCTGTTACAGCTTGTCTCGAGAGAAGGTGTGTTTGGGTTTGTGTGTGAGTGTATGCGTCACCCTCCTCCATGTCCACCACCCGAAGCCACCCCTCCACCTTTGTGGCTAAGGCCAGGTGTAGCCATGGGGGGGTAATGGGGTGTGCAATTTGGGAAGGAGAAAAAGAGGCCACTCCACAATTCAGTGCTTCCCATGACAGGGCCCCGAGCGATCACCCCTCCCTCTCCATCCTCAGACTTCCCTCTATTTTCCTGTTGTTTTTAGCCTTTAGTCTAAGAGGCAGTGGCGAGAGAAATCCAATTTGCAAGGCACCTTCTTTCACGCATCCTTGTGCACATCCATCCATCTGTCTGTCCACTTTTGAAAGAATATATTGACTAGATTAGGGCATTTGAGTGACAATAAGACCCAGACATAGCCCTTGTAAACGATGGCAGTTGTTAAAAGGTGCCAGACTTTGTTGCTAAGTATATTGAAATTTTCTCTTTTGGGAGAGAGTGGAAAGAAGAAATGTAAAACTAGTAATCTAAAAATGTCCACATCTTTGGAAATACTGTTTCTGACAAAAGTATCACACTTCCAAATTTATTTCGTGAGATCAAAAGAGTCAATCCAGCTAGCATCTGAGTCAGGAATACTCTTAATGATGGCTTGGTTGTTTTGAAGAAGGCCGTTGAACTAAATTGAATGGAGCGTGGCTGGGCAGGCCGACTGCTTTGCAAAAGACACATCTGAAAGGAGAGGGATACTCTGATCCGCAAAAACAACACATACTATCACTTCAAAGATCCTAATTAAATCATGAAATCTGGCTGAATAGAGACACTAAATCAAAGCGATCATCAGGTCAACAGATCAATACTGTGCAAATCCTCCTTGCAAACGCCCTGTCACTTACATTGTCATACACACACAAACTGAATTCTTCATCTCTTTTTCACACACTAACTTCTAGGTGTGGGAAAAACAACCAATTCTTAGATGCATCGCGATTCTCTCTAGAATGATTCGATTATCGATTCTGATAAGTTAATAATCAATTTGATTAAATGTGTTGATTTTTATTTAAAAGTCTCCAGACAAGTGCAAATCAGAAAACAGAGTGACTGAAAGAGGATGGGATAATGGACAACAACTTGGAGTTTAGGCAAGAGTGCAGAAAAAAAACACACAGAAATGGCCAATGGATTAATAATAAAGATACATTTTGTATATATACACCTGATCTAATAAGACATACATAAAATAATTAGGCAAACCACATCTATCACATTACATCTGACCACCTCATGTTCCATGTTCTAAGAAGCCAGTTATCCACCTTTAAACATGACTGAGCCTCTGACATGGAAGATTACTGGGAGAGAAGGTGACTTTCACAAGCATGTTTAAAGCTTAAGCATGGAATGACTACAAAACAAAAACCTCAGTTGACAAAACATTTCATTAAAACTTGTGTGTGACAAATACAGCATATGTCAAAATCTTAGCTTTGTCTAGCTGCTTTGTCTAGGAAGTGATTAGCAAACTCTGAGTAGCAAACTCAGATTTATATGTATATTTTTAAAAATCATGCATGGAAATGTACATAAAAAAATTGTTGCATCGATAATCGGTTTAGAATCGAATCGTTGGCCTCTGAATCGGAGGTGCCAATCGATTCCCACCCCTACTAACTTCCTCTGTCTCTCATGTTCACTCTATCTTCACCCCTCTACCCTCTCATAGGGGATCAATTCAGTCGGCTGTATTGGTTCGAAAATAAACATTTGCTTAATGCAACACAAACAAAAAGGGAAAGGCATGGTTTCTAATGAGTAATTGATCTTCCATTATGTCCCTTGTTCTTTGACCTTCTTGTCCTCTTATACACAAATGACATCCGATAGCTGTGTGCTGCATTGTTGCTCTCACAAAACTTCTGACACCTCACAATCAGAGTGACTGATGCCTCCCAGTGTCATATAAAGTTCATGGTAAAATTGTGCTCATTTCAACTCTCTCTGGCTTTTCTCTTTCTCTGACATGAATTGCTATGGTTTGTGTGGATGTTATTGAAGTGAGTGAGCATACATGTGTTTTTCTGTGTTATTTTCCCAGAGATGGCCTCCTCGTTCCTGGAAATGAGTGTGACCACCCAAAGCAGCTACTCGAGTGCTAATCAGGGCCTGTGTGATTGGCTTTGGGTAATCGTTAAAGAAAATCGCTGTGCTTTTTTGATAGAACTGACATGTCCTTGAATAAGTTGCTTCAGATATGAGCGCAAGAGGTTTGAGTTTGTGTGCGGTGCGAAAATACCCATTTTAACACCGTTTTTTAACGTCTTTGCAGTCCTTAAATTATACTTATGAAACAAGTGGATAATCTCCCAATGAGATGAGATGATGGTCCTCATTTCAATACGCTTACTTTAAGAGTTTTCTTATGACTTTAAAGTGGTGATATCTTGCAATCAAGATGATGCTTATACATATTTAAAGTTCATATCACTTGAGAATGTCTTTTAAAGCATTTTAAAAGAAAGTGTTATGAACTGAGTTTATATAGCTTTTGAAAAACTGTTTTCCCCCCAGTGTGTTTAAAAGTGTGTAATTTTGTAAACGTAAACTAACTATTTAAATTGTGTGTGTAGTTACATAAAAATTCTACAACCTGGCAGTGTTTTGAGCTAAATGCTAACCTGCCCACAATTACAATGCTAAAATGCTAATGCTAAGCAGGTGAAATGTTTGTCATGATCATTTTAGGATGTTAGCATGCTAACACTTAAAACACACAATTAGCACTTACTCTCGCTTTGCCAGACCCTTCTCCAAAGCACGCTGTAGGAGGGTCTGTCTACTCCACATAGCATTTGGGGATGGGAGGAAAACGTGCTCTGGTTTATTGGCATTTCTTTAAACCAATCACAATCGTCTTGGGTGGTACTAAGCACCGGAGAAAAGCTGCGGTGCCGCTGCAAAATAGGCTCGGAAGGAACTTGTTTTGGTGGAACGTGTACGTTTAGAAGTTGATTTATTCTTGCAACAGAAAACTCAGTTTGGACAGATGGTCTAGCTAACTGTCTGGATTTACCCTGCAGAGAACTGAGAAAAGGTTAACCAACACAAAGGAAGCCCAAGGCAACAGATAACCGGCCTAAATAAGTGAAATCCGGCAGATTTTCAGCGGCAACGGAGCAATCCCGGAAGTGGAACGTCAAGGATTGGACTAATTAGCACTGAACACAAGTACAGCTGAGGCTGATGGGAATTTCAACTAATTTGGCAGTATTTATTCCTAAAGTATTGGACAAATTGAGAAATGATGACCTGATGATGGCTCTAGATGAAAAGTCAGGGGATCACCAAAGTCAGTAGGCTTAACTCTCTGGGGACAATGAATGTCTGTACAAAATGTCATGGCAATCCTTGCAATAGTTTAAATATTTTAGTATGTCTACAGTGGTGGACCGACCAAATTTGACAACCCTAAAGCAATTCTTCTAGTATGCATAAGAAGAAGTTTGATCAATATTTCAAGTCTGGCTCTTCATAAACCCCTGTATCTCACTGGAGTCACCCAAACCAGTTGTAGAGTGCTTCATATGACTGGACAGTAGGTGCACGGGGTGAACTGGTGGGTTTAAGAAACCTCTACAATCCCTACAAAACACTTTAACACCCTGAGTTAGATATATATGGTGAGCCTGCTGTTCCTGCAGTTAAAAAGTGCTGCATTTCAGTCTTTTTCTGTCATGGCATGATGCACCATGTAATCTTCCCCTCGGACTGTTTGAGTTATTGGGATATTTGAGTGTCATGGCTAGCAGAGAAGGTTGGCGTCCTCGGGGCCATGACAACTGGTGTAAGATAAATCAGCTGCAAGTCAGCCGTACACAGTCGGGAACATGCAGGATGCAACAATGCTGCCAGTCACTCATCATGCAAGGTTTGTTTAATGATTTTTATTCTTTAGTTTGATAGTAGAGATGAGAAAATAGGCTCACTGGCAACCTGACAAAAATATAAAATAGATACTTGGATTAAGTGTGCTAAAATGTTTATGTTGCTCTGTATATCTGGACGTCAGCACTTTAAGGGGCCTGTCTGCTGGGTGACAGGTGTCAGTTATCTGATTTGAGGTGCAATGAAGAGAGACAAGATTTTAGCAGGTGTAGGATCAATGCAGAGCAGATGCTGCAGACTTGAGACTTGGGAATGCGTCTTAAGTCACACAAATAAGGTCTTGACCTGAACTTAAGACCTGCCTTCCTAATAACTTGACTTAACTAACTTGAAGAGACACTTTTATGCTAGCCTCAAAATAGCTATTTTTAAAACACTAAGAAGGCTTGACACAACATGAAACTTTGCTCCAAGTATCACCAGGGGCTCTACACATGAACTCCAGCATTGAGAACATTGTTTGTGTACCCAGAGTTTACTAAAAAGAAAGGTTTTGAACAACTCACCGTAGCTTTTGTTGTTTCCGGCCGCTACCACCTCAGCAGTCAAAACGAGTCGATATCAAAACAAGTAGCCACAGATTTAGTATATCTCTTGTGCACCGGTGTAGTTAAGGTGTAGAGCCCCTGGTGATACTTCGAGCAAAGTTTCATGTTGTGTCGAGCCTTCTTAGTGTTTTAAAAATAGCTATTTTGAGGCTAGCATAAAAGTGCCCCTATTACTCCCATTCAAAAGGCCATTTGACTGAAAAACGAAAATACGGTGAATCTTAAAAGTGGCGCTTCCGTCCTAAATATGTTTTTAAACGAAAGTTTGACTCATGTACATTCACAAAAAGACCCTATTTTGGCGAGAGTTACACTTTAAGAATTGATATGATTGATTGATTGATTGATTGATATCTCAAATGACCTCAGACTTGATGTTGCATAGATAAACAAAGAATACAATACACACAAATACACACACACACACACACACACACACACACACACACACACACACACACACACACACACACACACTGTTAGTAAATATAACTATAACTATGCTTGCAACTAATGGTAACTGTTTCACAACTGGAGAGTAAAAATGAAGCCAGAGTTGGTTAGTAAGGGAGAGAAAGAAGATTTTATTCCAGCACAAAAAGAGCTAACAGAATTGTTTCTGAGCTACTCTAATAGAACGAAGAATAGAGAAATATTGATCATAGCGGTTTCTGAAAAATCTCTACTCTGCCATCCTCACGGTCTCATCTCCCCCTCTACGCCTTTCTCTCCCATCTTTCACTCACCTTCATCATTGGGTGTGTGTGAGTGTGTGTCGAGATTTTTCCATCTCCGACTGATAACAGTAACCGTGTAGGGCGGGTATTGCAAGCAGAAGATGATTTCATTTCATTCTGGATCAGTTGCGGCAGAAGTCGGTAAAAACATTCTCTGCTCGATGGCACAGTATTTTGTGAGGGAAATTGATTTATAGATTTTTAACCAGACAGTGATGAAAAAACATTATGTATCAGATTTTGGAGGGCGAGGACGACCACTGATGCACCTCCTCATTACCCTTCCCAGTGTGCGTGTGTGCATGTGTGTGTGGTGGGTAATATAGAGTAATAGCCCGCCCTGTGGAGAACTGCCCTAGCTGTTGCGGGATGATGACAGATGAAGCCTTGTGTCCCCTGATGATGATGATGACACTAATGCATTCACAGTCCGTTTCCCTCGCACTGATCTCTGCATGAAGGAATGAAGGAGAATGGGATGGGTGGAGGTGTGTGTGTGTGTGTGTGTGTGTGTGTGTGTGTGTGTGTGTGTGTGTGTGTGTGTGTGTGTGTGTGTGTGTGTGTGTGTGTGTGTGTGGATGCAATTGAAAACAGAGAGGGGAAGAAGTGCAAGGAGAGAGGGAGAGGTCAATAACAGCCAAACATTAGAATATTAATGTCTGCCTCTAGTCACGCTCTTTCTCCTCTTCTTCTTCCCCTCCTCTAACTTATCCATCTTTCTTAACATTTCCGACCCTAGCTTTCTCAACCCAACTTCCTCTCTCTCACATGTTCCTCAGTAGGGAGGGATTAGTGGTCATTAGCTGGGGACTGTGTTATAATGGGGCTCATCTTCTCCCAGATGAAGGACAGTTTAATAGAGAGTGAGAGCTGCTTCGTCTGCCCAGGGGTGACCACATTAACCCCGACTCGCATTCGGACACTCCAGAAGTGCGCGGACGTTGACACACCACACACACACACACACAAGTACTCATGTTGCAGTGTAAATTATGCACACGCCACCTCTGGAAGTGCATACATAAATGAAATTAAGACAATATCTTTTCAAACAAGACCCCACATATAAACAGACAATGCACATTCCCATTTGCATTGCTTCATTTAGACTGGCATCAATTTACATTTGATTCATATATTACAGAGGTTTTTACATACATGTCGACTCACAAACACCCCTCAATTATGCGCCCTCCCACCTGTGACTGTGAAATTTGTTTCTCGATATTTCCACTGCGTCTCCCTTCGGTTCATTCTTTTACTGGCTGAGCCAGAGCTGTAGGTGTGTGTCAAAAGTCTTTTCAGCAGCGCCCATGCTTCCGGCTGAGAGCTCTATCTCCTGTGAGAGCTACCTCTCTGAACACGACAGATAAGGCCTCCTCAATGCAACAGCCTCTACCACAAGCCAGCAAACGCACACACACACGCACACACAAATACGCAGGCCCGCACAACACCCACGTGCATATTCGGAACGCATAGGAAAGAGCCGGTGACACGCACAGCTGGATACGTACAAACTCTAGACTGTGTTAACAGGTGCTTAAACACGTAGGCTACACATAGCCACGGGTTGTGACTCACAAAGACACAACCTTAATTTTAAGGATTACATGCAAAAAACATTCACTCTTACTGCTGTATTCCATGGCACAGTATTTTGTGAGGGAAATTGATTTATAGATTTTTAACCAGACAGTGATGAAAAAACATTATGTATCAGATTCCATGCATCAAAACAAGCATTTATAGCCCCACTGAAAACTGCTTCACTCATACAGTCTGGAAACCAATGGGTAAGAAAGTTGACTAAAAAGAGGAATACAAAAATCATCTCTAGGAAATTGATCTTAATGCTTTAATTAAAGAAATTAGGAAAAATCCAATCTTTAAGGACACCAATTTTCTTTGTGAATGAATAATGTATTGTAAATAAATAAATGTTCTTCCTTAAAATACAGGGGGCATAAGTAAGTACACCCCTATGTTAAATTCCCATAGAGGCAGGCAGATTTCTATTTTTAAAGGCCAGTCATTTCATGGATCCAGGATACTATGCATCCTGATAAAGTTCCCTTGGCCTTTGGAATTAAAATAGCCCCACATCATCACATACCCTTCACCATACCTAGAGATTGACATGGGATACTTTCCATAAAATCATCTCTCAATGCAAATCAAACCAGCTATTAGGCTAACTGAAATAAAACCATGCCAATCTCTAGGTTGGTGAAGGGTATGTGATGATGTGGGGCTATTTTAATTCCAAAGGCCAAGGGAACTTTATCAGGATGCATAGTATCCTGGATCCATGAAATAACTGGCCTTTAAAAATAAAAATCTGCTTGCCTCTATGGGAATTTAACATAGGGGTGCACTTACTTATGCCCCCTGTATTTTAAGGAAGAACATTTATTTATTTACGATACATTATTCATTCACAAAGAAAATTGGTGTCCTTAAAGATTGAATTTTTCCTCATTTTTTAAATTAAGGCATTAAGATCAATTTCCAAAAGATGATTTTATTATTCCTCTTTTTATTCAACTTTAGCATGGGTGTGCTAACTTCTGCACATGACTGTATATGTGTTTGTGTGCGTGTGTGCGCAGGTGTGCAGGTGCGTGTGCAGCATGGCGGGGGAAGTGTGCCTGATGTTACCATGTGCGTTGAGCCACTTAAGTGGGTTTCTGTAAACGCAGATGGATGTTTGCAGCTGTTAAAGACACAGGCGGCTTTAGATTAAATAAGCATTATAAACAGCCACAGGCAAAGTAGCATGTTTCCCTCTGAAGTGACAAGTGCTCTATCCTGCGTGGGGTTACTGCTCTCCTGGAATCGCAGCTGGAGATCAAATTTGCTGTCAGACCTTCACAAGCTACTGGATGTATTTTTGGTAGATGTGCCTCACAGGGCCATGGCTTCAGCTCCTTGTGAGTCAAGGGGATTGAAACGTCAAGCCCTGTATTACTGGAGGGATTGAACGAAACAACATACTGTTGACTGACTTGGGTTTGTGTTCTGTGTCCCACATGTTGTTAGGTTTAGGTTACTAAGATTAGGGAAATATCAGGACTTGTTTTTAAATATTTAAAAGTCTAGTTAGTGTTGAGTGTTTTAATATTTAACTAAGACCATGCCATTGCCCTAACCTTAATATCAGTCCAAAAAGTAGAGTTTCACCACCTTCTCTGGCTTCTTTGCACCTTTAACCACACCCATCAGTGATGTCACAGTGTACTAGTACAATTCTACATCACTGATGCCTAAACATACGTATTTAAAACGTTAATCATGCCTTAATTGCCATTAGTGCTTGTGGTAGGGAAAACAAATGAAACACAGTGAGTGAATGATACTTTCAGTCTGAAGATTTTGTATTTGGTATAGATCAGCTTCTATGTGGATTTCGGGTTGTTGCTTTAAAGTAGCATGCATGCTCACTGGGGTGAAAAGGCAAAGTAAAATATTTCCTCACAGACAGACAGGAGCACAAGAGACACAAGGGGAAGGGACAACACAAGGAAGAGACACGGCCACAAATATATTTCTATATGAACAGACATTATACAGCGTCTTTAACAGCCATGCACGCCAGAAGAAACACACATAAGTGAAAACGAAGAATTAAAACACCCTTTACAATACCTACAGGTGATGAAAAAAGAGCTTAAAACTATGAATATGCATTATGTCTCATTTCAAATCCTTTATTTAAGGCATATACAAGGCAGAGAGGGATACAAGTGTTCATGTTTCATGTCGCAGTCAAGCAGAATTTGTTCATTTACATATAGCATGCTCTTAGATGAATAATGGAATGTAGCAGATGCCCTGAAGGAAATGAATGTTTAATGTTTACTGTGTCTTTTTAATTTTGTCTTTTGCTGAACACACTTGACTTGTGTTCATGCCATGCTGAGTGAATCATTTTTCAAGAAAACAAGAACAAGAAAAAAACATCTTTATCTTTTACCACTACAACACAGTATCCACAATAGAGAGTTATGTCTACATAAAGTCTCTTACATGTCCTCTGTGCATCAGGCCTCAACAATGTTGCAAAACTACTGTGTGAACTGCAAAGAAAAGAGTTTGTTCTCTTTTCTTTTGCTTTCTTTAGAGTTGACCTTGTACCATTATGTTTCTTGTTAGCCTGCTGCGTGTCCTGGATAGCGCCCTCAGATGTGCATGTTGCTTGGATCAATATTGTCAAATGGGGTGGTTGCTCCCTGTCTCAGAGAATCATCAGAAATCTATCAGTGCAGACAGGCAATTACATGCAGACAAACGCCAATCACATCTTCCTCATTAGCTGCATAAACATACTGTCACAAAATTGGCCAAATAGTGCATCTACTGCTCAAAACCACATTTTGTTTATTAAATACCAACTCTACATTTCAAATTTTGCAAAAAATGTTCTCTTCATACACTAACTCTATCAAAACACCACAAACCTGACTTAAAATCAAATCATTCGGTCAAAAACACTAGCACGTTTTTTTTTCCCCCAAGAGGAACAGATAGTCAATCATAGCACAACGACTTTCTAAATACTAACAGTTAATAACATTACAAAAACTGCATTACTTTTCATGTTTCAGTTCTACCTGCATACAATAGACAATGTGAAATCCATTGCTTTTTGTAATTCAGTTTCCTTTCACTTTAAACCACCCTATATTGTTAGCTTGAGGGTCAAATGAATGCATTTCTGGCAAAAAACTATGTAAAAGTGAATTAAAGTGAGTGAGTCATCTTTACTTTATAGAATGTACGGTACAAAAATGACAGAATTGCAGAAGTGAAAGCTTTATTAGCAACAGAAAATTGCAGTCAGTGATCAACATATAAGCCAACCTATGTGGCTTTTGGTTCAAAATTTGTAAAAAATAAAAAAAAAAATAAAGAAAAGGCACAGAAGGGAATGCACATTCCTGTTCTAATCCATGAGATTAGTACAGTATCTAATCTGTATGCGTACTGTAACTCATGTTTACATGTAGAGTAACAAATTATTAAAACTCACCATAGAACAAGACATTCGATAGACAACATATTGTACCTGGACGTATTATTGCCTGAGTTCCTTGACCCGCTCACCATTCCTTTCAAAATATTTAGGGTTTTGACCACTAAGTCTTCAATTCTGATGTGTTGTGTGCAAGCATTTGTAAATAAGACAAGAAAGATCCATCATTTTGGTATTGGGTGAGCTTGTATGTAAAGAAGAAATTAACATTTTAATTAACTGCATATTTTGTGGGAACAACATGACTTGTGATAATGTTATGGCCTGAACAGACCGATGTTGGGCCAATTGTGTTTAGAGTTTTGAAAATGTGAATACAGATTGGACAAAACAATGTTAGCGATTGTAAATAACTGTCATGTTCAGAAAACTACGAAGGTAGCTCATGCAGTATAGCGCCATATTGTATATACTGAAAGGCTTTCTGTGCTTTTAATGAAAGTTGCATTTTGATAGCGTTTCAGAGAAAATGCTATGCCTCTGCTGTCAAATGTGTTGTGTCTGCCAACTGCACCATCTGGAAGACCAAGCAAAAGTCTTTTGGTAGTATGGGGGATGTAAATCCACTGTTATAGTAACAAGATATGCAGACTTGTGTCCAGAGATGATGCAGGGGATAAACTTCCTCTCAGGGACTCTTGCTTGCCTGAGATACACTCCCGCATCTTATCTTTTCTGCTGCAGTCTGAAATTTGTTTCACATAGCAATAAAATGCAATAGCTTTACAAGTCATTAAGTCTCATATTCAACCATTCAATATTTCAACCTTAACTGGGGTGAGATAGTTCCTCGTGTTTCTACTGTAGCTGCTGAACTTTCAGGAAATAACTTAAATCAAGGCAGGGAAAAACCAATTTGCTTTACCGTCATCATCATAATGAAAAATTACACCTGAAGAAACAACTTAAAAGAAATTAACTTGCACCGTGCTCAATTGGAATTAACTCAACCTATTGGCAGTTTTTTTTTCTCCCCTTAAAAACATTTAATGAGTAATTTCTAGATTAAATGACTTGCTGAAATCAATATGTCATAGCTTATAGAACAGATTGTATTCTATTTAAAACAAGCAGTAAGAGACACAGTGAGAGTCCCTTTATCAAAGGTGCAGCATCATAAAAGTCCTGCAACCTTTGACATCAAATGAGTTTTACAAGTGTGGTACAGTGGTAACACACTCTACTACACTTCCAGTCCAGTTAACACAAATCCAGTCCTTCTGTCTTCACTCTCTGCTGTAAAGAAAAATGCTTGCGCAGAGTAGATTTGATGTAAAGTGAGACGAAACTGCTGAGGAAAGGTCCCTTGGATGTACACTCATCTTTCTGTTTGGGGTCACTGAATATGATCCATGTACTGGTATTGATTTTGCAGTAAATCTGAAAACGTCCTTATGGCCTACTCTCTAGAACTGCACTGTAGCCAAAAGGGACAAAAGGAGTGAATTTGTGTCACCCATATATTTCCTCTACTGTTGTTTAAAACATATAGTTTTAGGTTTGGACCTAATAAACGGAAACAGAATTTATATTCAACCCCGCCATTTTTCCTTCTCTCTCTGCTCATAAATAGGTTACCTCTCAGGCATTCAGACACAGGGGAACACTGACTTCCCCATGAGTGTTTCCTCCTCACAACTTCACTGCATCTGCAAAGAGAGACCAGTGTCTGTGAGACAGAAAGTAAAAGAGGGGGTGGAGGGCCGACTGGAAGGGGTATTGTGTAGAAGTAGGTCAAAATGGCCGTAGCTGCAACTGTTTTGCCGGAGACAAGTAAAGGGGGATGGACCGAGGGATGGAGCGAATTCAGGGTTTGGAATTGATGGGGAGGGCATGAGAGGGAGATGAGTAAGATGAGAAATGGGACTCCAGAAAAAGATGTTAACAGTTATGGTACACCTGTGGCCACTGGTGAGGTAAAAGGGAGATCTATAAAGAGAAATAAAGTGAGTCCCTCATCCCATGAGAGAGACAAAATAAAGGATTAGATGTATTTCAATACATTACCCGCTTTTCATTTTCAATTCAGCAAAAGCTTTAGCTGATATAAGCCATTTCCTTCTGTTTTGCGTTTTCTGTCTCTTCGGAGAAACTGTTGACGGCGACAGAGGTCCCTCAAACTAAGTCCATACTCTAAAGCCATCCTGCTGCTGTGTCTGGAGATAAGAGCCAAGACAGAACCTTTTGAATAATAATACTGTGGGACACTCACTCACTTCTTTGTGTGAGAGTCTGCGGGTTGCATATGAGTGTATACAGCATGCATGCAGCTCTGTGTGCAGTGGTGGAAAGTAAGTGCATTTACTCAAATACTGCACTTAAAGGCACAATTCAGCCATTTCCCAACTTATCTCTATCTATCTGGGTTAGTGATATGGTGTGAAAAAAAGTCTGCGGTTCTTTCCTATGCTCTCTGGGGTTCTCTCTGGGGCTCAGCCGGCTGCAGCTGCCAAATCTGCTCTACTTCCACACGGAAGAACTACAGAGGGCTACTTTAGCTTTGGTAGCTGGGAGTGCAATGCCGTTCACAAACTTCCCTGTTCTCTTCTTTTGTATTGCAAACTAGCTATGTTTCCATCAGCGAAAGGATGTTATGGACGAAATCCATGGCTGACTCGGATATCGAACCGTATCAGCCAGAGAGAGGCCGAGAGAGGCTGAGATGCCTTTGCTCAAATTGCCCTCCAATACCAACAGAAACAGAATAATTCTGCTGCAGTGAATGTCAGCGTTTGCAGTTTTTGTTGGATAGTGTCGCCGACGACAGCCCAGTCCGTAAGTGCGTTACTCTGCATGAAGGTTTTACTCCTCACTTGGACAGAGGTGTGCTGGAGACTTTCTTCATGGTTCTGAAAATAAACTGGAAAAGACAACTAAGACCATAGGGCAATTTTTGTCATTTTATTATGCTAATTTATTGGTCTGCCTCCGAAGATGGAGTGAAACCGGCCAACAAGCCTCTGCTCTTTGGTGAGTTTTATTTTGTATCTGTCCAGTTTAAATGAAGTGTGTTTTATGATGAGTTAACAAGATATTTAATCTTGTATTTACTTGAAAGAGACAAAGGTGTACGTTAAAAATGTATTTTAGTCGTTCAACAGAAAGCTCAGCTGTCTGGATTTATCCTGCAGAGATCTGAGGAGCAGTAAACCATAGTCCTCACAAAACGACCAGAGTTTAAAATTCCAACACAAAGAAAGCGTAAGGTAACAGACATCCAGACGAAAACAGTGACATCTGGCGGAATTTCCAGCAGCAGCGGAGCAATCCCGGAAGTGAAACATTGTGGATATAGACTAGGGGACGAGAATATTCTGCCAGTCTCTAATAACCAAACCTGTTCATGTATAATTATGTTTGTCTCTCTACAAATTCAGGCAGTGTAGACAGCTGCATGATAAGGGAATGTTTTGTTTCAGGACTGTATCCTTTTGGAGGTTAGTGGGCCTGCCACACTTTTGCATTCTTCACAGAGACAGAGATAGGCTTAACTAGGCTTTAGCATCTGTGTTTAGGCACCTGCAATATCTTTGTTTACAATAAAGGTTCAGCTAAACTTAACGCCTCCAGCATGAGTTCAAACACACCTTCAGGAAGACAGGAACTTCAGAGAGTTGGGACAGCACTGCACAATAGCACATCGTGGTTAAACTGTACTGCCTGCTTTATTCTGTCCTCAATTGAGTGTTCATTAAATGCTTCTGTGTAATTCATCAAAGTTCCCCGAACCTTGTTCACATATGTGAAATGAGTTGTGTTTTTCCTTAACAATCAGATGGTTTTATTTAAGTAATTGTTTGAGGCCCAAAGAGAAAAAACTCTCCAATATTTCACCCAAAACAAGGATTAGAGAATAGTCTAAAAAAATACATGTAGCAGAACTTAGTTTTTTCTTTTTTCCTGCCCAATTAATCATCTCACACCCCCTCAGATTTACATTGTGACTTTGGTTAAAACTAGCTGCACCTGGACCAGCTACAGAAGAAACATGCTACTTACACACTGTTGCATCATCAGTACTAACACTCTAATAATGTTATATACAGGTATAATTATTACATACAAGCCATATACAAGTCATTTTTTCTTTTGTACTTTTACTTTTGAGACTTTAACTATATTTTGCTGATGATATATTCACTTAAGGCAGCTATAATAGTCAATATTTTTTAATAATAAGAATCAATCTTTGCAGAATGCAGCCTTACATATTCAACAACACAGAAAATAAGAAAACAATTTTATTTTTCAAGTTCAGAAAAAGCTGCACCACTTCAAGATAAAACAAAAAAACACAGAAATTAAAAACTAATCTGCCTTTAACATCAACCTTCCTTAAAGAAACTGTTGTCTGAATCACAAATACTTTGCCTTTACTTGAGTCAAACGTACAGATCATGCAAACTCCAAAGTCTACTGAACACCTTCAATCGGCTGTTATTCAGATTGCTTCAAGTAGTCACCATTATGGGCTGAGGGGCCATTCGTGTAAGCTGAAATATCTCTGCTCTTTTACTCCCTGGATCTGCGCAGGCAGACACAAACTTTACTCAAATCCTGATTAGTGGAGTGTTCTCCAGGCACAATAGCATGGTGGGATAATACACACTAACCACAAGACTCATTCTAAATTAGAATTATTTCAAATTAGACCCAAAGCCTTTTGTGCACCACAAGATTGCAGGCTGCCCTCTTTAACTGGTAATTTTCCCTTATTCTTCCACAGGCGCACAGTGGCTCAGCTATATTGTTTTTCAGCAGATGCAATCACTTTGTGTGTGCGTGTGTGTGCTCGTTTATCATCTACAATCATCCTGATTAAGTCATAGCAAAGTGGCCTGGGACTTTGGTTGAGCTGACAGTCACTCTGATTACTGTGAGCGTGTTTCAGTGGGATATGAAGGGTTATTTAACACTCAACACATGATTCATACGTATAGGCTAGCCACAGTAATACTCACTCATGCATATCTCTCTCCCACACACATTCACACCCACATATAGCCGCTCTCGCCCCTGTTTTTCCATTCCAACTCAGATATTGCTCTGCTTTACAGCTTTACTCCTTCTACACAATACGGTGCCATTACCTTCCACTAATCTGCAGCTGCTTAACCAAACACATGTAAACACACATACACACACACACACGCAATCTCATACTCCAATATTGCCTCGTCTGTATTGAAGGTGGGTAAAAATGTGCAATATCAGCAAATCCTGCTGTAAGAACAAGAGCTTGGAGAGAAAATCTCTCTTTCTGTCTATTGATCTTACTGCCTGTCTGTCCCTCTCCTCTCCATCCTTTCTCTTCCTGATGTCCACAGGCTGTAAACTGTTTAGCAAGTTTAGATGCATCAGATGTTTTGGTTGCGTGTGTGTGTGTGTGTGTGTGTGTGTGTGTGTGTGTGTGTGTGTGTGTGTGTGTGTGTGTGTGTGTGTGTGTGCGTGTGTGTTATTTTCTGCTGTTTTTAGCTGTCCCCCGTGGTATGTTACGTGTGCAGGTTAAAGGGAGGACATGTGAATCAGATTAGTCGCACAAAGCAACACACACACACACACACACACACACACACACACGCACACACACACACACACACAAAATCACTCATGCAAACACATCCGCAGACATACAGATATAGCTCAGACTTTGCTGGCCCAAGGCAGGGACGTGTCATTTCTTATATGTGTGAGTGATTGTAGAGGGTGTGAGGAGGACGAAAACAAGTTGGAAGGAGGAGGGAAGAAAAATAGAAGAGAAGATAAGAAGAGTGACAGGTAGTTGTCTTCTGGCTGTAAGAAACAGAAAGCGGTGGGGGAGAGAGAGTAAAGCGGAGAGATGGAGACGAGAGGCTCCAAGTTGTAGATAATTAAGGCTCGCTAATAGAAAAAAAAAGGAAAGCTCTGGACATAGCACTGAGAAAGATGTTATTAAATCATAGCCAGAGGTAAGGTAGAGCATAAAAACATCAGTGCGCATATTCAAAGCACCGCCCAGGGCCTGTTGGCTAGAGTTAGATTTAAAAAGTAACTAATATGAAACATTAATTAGGGCTCTTTCATCGTATGGGGGAGGGTGGGGGTATCTCTCTCTGTCTTCTTGAATAAGGAATCCAAAAGCAAACCTCCAGGTGACCCAGCTGACAAGTAGAGAGCGCCCACATACAATGGGATAGCTTAATTGTTAAACGTAATACCTGTGACTTGTCTAAATGCGCATACAGATTTAAAAGTGCTATCCTTAGCTGATATTATTTCAGGATGTGCATTTAAAATATGTTATATATTTTGCCAGAATTTAAGCAGCAACATTATTAGAAATTACAATGGCAAAAACTCAGCCTGTATCACAATTTTATTAATGTCTGACATTCACTGCCAATCTCTATCTTGATCAAATTTGGTGTACAGTGAAAACTCTAGATTGTATCGCTCTGTCCCTGACAAAGTCTAACATATTTATATAATTGTATTTTATTACAATGTTTGTCAATAAACCAAACCAAACCAATGTATATTATTAATCATAGACGCATTTAAGAAATATTGTAAAATAAGAAACACAAACTTTAAGATTTTAATCATATGAACAATCACATGATCCAGCAGCATTGAAATGAATGCAAAGCAAGACCAGAGCAATCTGAAATATTCCTGCCAAATCTGCAGTCTTGGGGTTTGGAGCTATAATCCTTAATAATTTTATGAAATCAAACCCCATGTTTGATACTATAGTAGGCATTTTTTCCACAGCAATATCCATGCAATGTATTTGCATTCTGTATATAACTTTCAATTAAGTAGTTTTCATTGTTAGTCGCAGAGTGCACCATTCCCATTTTAAATTCAAACTGCCTTCACAAGCACAGGAGATTCCAAGGAAACGTGGCACGAATGCAATGCAGTGTTACTGTTACTGTCATTTTATCCCATTGCTATCAGCCTTAATGTTTACTTTTTTGGTCAATCGTCACAACAGTCTGGCGTTCTGCTGAATTTCCCCTGAGCATTACTTTAGCTTTTTGATTCCCTACTGCTAGCTTGAAAATTGCTCAGGATGAACCCATGAGGTAAACTACGGTGGCCCTGAAGTGCAAATCACAACAGCAAGTAGAAAAACGCAATGGCAAATCATAAAACACAACGGCAAATAGGAAAACATGACAGCAAATATGAAAACACGACAGCAAATAGGAAAACACAACAGCAAATATGAAAACACGACAGCAAATATGAAAACACGACAGCAAATAGGAAAACACAACAGTAAATATGAAAACATGACAGCAAATATGAAAACACGACAGCAAATAGGAAAACACAACAGTAAATATGAAAACATGACAGCAAACATGAAAACACAACAGCAAATATGAAAACACATCCTCTACTAGATAGGCCCTACCTTTTCCGGTAGAAGTTAATGCCGTTTTGTTTTCGTATTTGCTGTCGTGTTTTCATATTTGCTGTCGTGTTTTCATATTTGCTGTCGTGTTTTCATATTTGCTGTCATGTTTTCATATTTGCTGTCGTGTTTTCCTATTTGCTGTCGTGTTGTCGTGTTTTCATATTTGCTGTCGTGTTTTCCTATTTGCCGTTGTGTTTTCATATTTGCTGTCATGTTTTCCTATTTGCTGTCATGTTTTCCTATTTGCTGTCGTGTTTTCATATTTGCCGTTGTGTTTTCCTATTTGCCGTTGTGTTTTCCTATTTGCCGTTGTGTTTTCCTATTTGCCGTTGCGTTTTTCTATTTGCTGTTGTGATTTGCACTTCAGGGCCACCGTAGTTAACCCTCAAAATGCATTTAAATATATTTGAAACAGAATCAAACAAAATCATTTTCACCTTTGTTTTGGTGTGTTGGTCTAACGGGGCTCCTACAGCAATGAAAGATGGCCAATCCCTTTGTTTTTTTAGCAATGCCCTGGATTGTAATGGATCAAAGAAATACTTAATTTCTACTGACAAATACAAGCTTTTTTTTTTACCTCCATTTGATGGTGAAATAAATTGGGTCAAGATGTTGAAATAGACGTAGCAACACAAGACCGTCTGTAGGTTGACCGTGGAGAAACAAGTGATTAGGTGAAAGTCAAATCGCATAGAGTATATTCAATTATTTAATACATGTTCATAATTTATTGATTGTTTTATGAGGGAAGAGCTGAAATGAAAGGAAACTCATAACTTTGAAAAATCAAATGACCTACATTTGTAGTTACCATGGGTAACAACTTGCTAAATGCTTTTTTTAACGTACATTTTAACTTTTTAACTCCATACACATTATGAATACAAAATAGATTCCTGTAGCTTTCACAGTTTGAAGCTATCTTGGCAAAAGCAAAACCCTTATTTGGAAATCATAATGACGGCAAATAGAATATTTCTGTCTTCTTGTTTAAGTCAAACACACAAAGTGTGAAAATGTGAAATGTGAGTCAATAGGTGTCAAAGTCGCCTCTCAGTCAAAAGAGCATACGTGGGATCCATAAGTGATCACCATTAGGCGAACAAAAGAACAAAGCATAGGAGGGAATAATAGCTTTCTATTGTTGGAAAGAGGAGGGGGGGAAAGAAAAAGAAGTCTTTCTGCTCCCTCTCTCATCTGCGGGTCTTAGCGCCACCGAGGCTGATGATCCAAAGAGCTGCTCCAGTTTGCCAGGATAAGCTGTGCCACTCGGATCTGTCACCATAACACCGGAGAGGACGGATGGAGGGGGGAGAGGACTGAGGGAGTGAGAGGGGCAGAGAGGCCAAAGGGGAGAGAGCGCAATAAAGACAGGCCTAACACTCATCAAAAATCACATTGTTCCTGACCACCATGCACGCACACACCATCATGCACACTGATTACTTGTGGGTTACTCCCAGGTTTACTCCCAGCAGGTGCTCAGGGTGTTATTCTCGATGGTATAAAAATAGAAAACCTCTCGCATGTACATTAATGTTTCCCATTTTCTCCTTTTTTATACATTCAAAGGGAGTTTTTTACATTTCGCCACTGGCATGCTAACTGAATTATCCAAGCACATCTGCAAGGCATGTTTTGGTAGTATAGAAGTTTAGAAGTATGGTATAAAAACAGCACTGCCTAGTGAAATGTAATATTAAACTTAAAAGTAAAATGTTACAGAATGTCCAGTTTCATTGGATGGATGACAAACACTTCTTCCATTTGTCTCTTCATTGTACACCTTATACCACTATATATATATTTCATATCTGGAAGTTAATTTTCTGCATTGACAATGTTAGGTGACTGACAGCTGGAGCACTTCCAAGGCTTGGCTGGGCATGTATCCTGGTTGAATGATCAGTACTAAGGTTGAGCAGCTGTGCTAGAAAATATCTGGCTCTTTGGTGAAAAGTCAAGAGATACAAGGTTTTTCAAAAATATGGAGGTCACAAGTCCAAAGTCATCCCATGCACTCCCCCTTTCCACCTTAGAAAATTCAAGACAAGACACCTTAAGAAAATCTCACATTCTCACATTTAAAAAAAGATTTCTTGATTTTTCATCTTTTACAGCTTCAACTAATCAGTTATATTTTCTGTTAATAATATCCATCATCACAGAGGTCTAAATGGAGTTTAAACATTCCTAAAACAAGGACAACTAGGATCTATTGATCAATTTTGTTGATGTAAAAATTATTTAGATTTAAATATCTCACACGTAAAAGTATTGAAACTAACCAAATTAATACCCACCTTCCCTTTAAATACACCTGGGTTGCTAAAACTTCTAAATTCCCAGAAATAAATACAGAGGACATGTACTCAGTATCATTGACGGTTGCTTTAGGCACTTTATGAGAGAAGAAGAGATCAGCTAAGGCTAAAAACTATGATTTGTAAAAACCTGATGAGCAGTTTAAATTGATTCAATTTTCATTGTAGGTCATTGTGAATAAATTCAGCATATCCCGCGGTGTTTTTGTACCTGAATTGAACAACAAAGCGTTGTACTGTATCTTCAATTCAATTCAATTCAATTCAATTGTATTTATAGTATCAAACCATAACAAGAGTTATCTCAGGACATTTTACAGATAGAGTAGTTCTAGACCACACTCTATAATTTACAAAGACCCAACAATTCCAGTAATTCCCCCAAGAGCATGCGTTTAGTGCGACAGTGGCGAGGAAAATCTTGTGCCTCTCCATAGAAATGTCAGCTAAGGCTCATGGGTATTATAGTATCTAGAGCCGTTTGCAAAACTGAAACGGAATAAACAGGACTTCTCTTAAACAAAAGTTAAATAAATAATTCAAACTAAAAGGCATAATATAAATATAAATTACTGTTTATTTAACTAATTAAAGATAAATAATTGACAATATCATTAAAAGAAAACATCTCAAATGGGAGTTTATAGTGGGAAGCAAAATTCTTAGAAAACCAGCACTTCCTCTTATGTCTATAATCAATTACACACACTAATTACCAGCCAAATCCATCCTCCCCCTAGCCACCCCACCCTATGTGACCCAATGAATAGAGAAGGCTTTGGGGAAACTGTTCCTAAAGGAGGCTGATATACTGTATCTGTCTTTCATTTATCCTCACATCTCTCCTGTGACTCTTCTCATTAAGCAATCGCACCACGTTGGTGTATAACAACGCTAATAGGAGCTGATGATCAATCCTAATTGGTCTCTTCAGAGCGTCTGTCCGCTGTTTGAGAATGTGACCGTTAGCTGGTGCCTCTGCACCCTAATGAACTATTCATCTAGTATCAGCGCACTCAAAGGTCAGCCCCCTCGTATATCACCCCAGCTCCCCATACACACATCAACACACCAAGAGTCAACATATATGCACGCACACACATTAAGACATCAGCATAAGGGCATTGGCATCTGTAGGAAACCCACGTTTTAACCAAAAATATGCATTTCCATGAAAAAACAATGCTTGCATGTTACATGCAAATTGGAATGCCTCACATTTCCCCATGTCTGCACACAAGCCCAAATATGATGTGGAGGAAATTGTTATCTGTATTAATGATGAGTGAGAGATGTTTTGGCCATACTATGTGTTGATTAAAGAGATGAGAGAGAGCGAGAGAGAGAGAGAGAGAGAGAGAGAGAGAGAGAGAGAGAGAGAGAGAGAGAGAGAGAGAAAGAGAGAAAGGTGACAAACATATCCTTGTGTTATAGTGAATCTAAGCATCTGTTGAATATTTACACTGACCAACTGTTTTGCTGAATGTGAACATTAACTGGTTAATGTGGGCGGAAAATGCTAATCGCGGTGGCAAAATGCTAATCTCGCCTTCCTCAAGTTGTTTGGCCATATGCACACGGGGGTGGCATTGAGATGTAACTTACACACTGTACAATGACAGACACACACATCACACACACACACACACACACACACACACACACACACACACACACACACACACACACACACAACAACATAAAAGGGAAAACTGAGCAGAACGCAATGAGCATTCAGTGTGGCCAACCATGAGAAAAATAACATCAAAGATGGAACCTGCTGATTTAGAAAAGGGAACACAGTCACGTGCATGTGTCTAGACTCTAGTGTCTGACCACTGTTGTGTGTGTGTGTGTGTGTGTGTGTGTGTGTGTGTGTGTGTGTGTGTGTGTGTGTGTGTGTGTGTGTGTGTGTGTGTCAGCTGCTTCCCACAGGCTGAGGGCGAAGCTGCTTGTACTTGCTAACTGTAAGTCTGTAGTCCCGTTTACGCTCTGATGGTTAGAATAAGGATTTGGTTTAAGGGAAAGCTGTTCCCAGATCTGTGTCCATGAAGGGAGAAATCCTGACTTAAACCCCCTCAGAGCTCTCTCTCTCACACACACACACACACACACACACACACACACACACACACACACACACATATACAGTCAGTTAATGTAATGCTTCAGTAGGATGAGCATCGGGCACTTAGGGCATGACCAGCAAACAGGTTCTTTGCAGGTTTTCTTTCACTGCAGAGGAGGGAGGGGAAGAGAGAGAAAGAAATATTACTTGACACAGAGAGAAGAGGACATTCTTGTGACACCATTCCTCCTCTCTCTCTCGCTCTGTCATTTGCCCCTCCCCCCCCCTGTCCTTCTAATCCTCATTTTAATTTTCATCATCTTGGCAGCAGCAACCTCTGTAACCTCTTTCTCGCTGTCTTCCTGCTCTCCCCTTTCCAATCTCATATCCACATTTTCTTCATCATCTCCTCCTCCTTACCAGCCTCTATCATCGAATCAACACCCCTCTCCCTCCCTATTATCTTTCTCTCGCCGGCCGTATTTGAGGTACCAAAGAGAGTAGCGCGAAGGTCTTTCCACAGAGCAAGTTTAATGAGGGACTACATGTGAAAATGTGTTGCCTCTACAATGCAAATAGTACAGCAGCATGTGTGTGTGTGTGTGTGTGTGTGTGTGTTTGTGTATGGGGGCATTTGCGAGCATCCTTTTGCAGGCACTCCCCTCCTTGCCACAGTAATCAATACAAGAAGCGGTCGGAGTAAAAACACATACTGCATTCATGCATGGCAAGCGAGGTTGTAGAAAAGCTGATCTCATTTTGTCAGCATGCTCAAGGGCACTCACGCACATGAGCACACACATAAGCACCACCTGATTCACACATCCTCAGGCAAGATCTTTTTTTTCTTTCTTTCTTTTGTCCTCAGTTTATCGATACCTACAGCGCACACACCACTGTCGAGATAGCATCCCCCTCGTCCACTTTCTTTCCATTTATTAATAGCATACATAGGGTACTGTTCAGTGCTTTGTTCTCTATGAAGGGCCTCTCGGGAGAGTGTAAATCAAAAACGAATAGAGGCAATTCATAAAGAGATGTTTTTTTCTCCCACTTTATGTGCAAAGCTTCATGCGCATGTTGGTGTCTGTGTGTATGCACTTGAATGAAATGAAGACCATATGAAGCCCTTAAATATTTCCAGGAGATTGAATGAGAATTACTGGAGAGAGTAAATTACTTTACAGCACACGCATCTTGTGCACATACGCATGTATGTAGAAATATGTATATGTATGTACAAATATTAAATCAAAAAACACAATAAGAAATTAACGCTTTGTCGTAATAAAAGTGTATTTTCAAATGACAGACAGTGAGACAAAAGCCAGCAGTAATGTGGTTATATACAGTCCTGTCCTCTTTTACACTAAATCTTTTCGGATGATTACTGTTCACCTGTTATGTGCCTCTACCTCCTGTCCATCTGCCCTTATCCTTTACTTTGCTACACCGTACCTCCCTCTCACTGTAGGCTACATGTGTCAAGTCTGACTTTGTCAAAAGCCATTCGAGTCGAAAAAGCATTTTGCACGACATCGTAGAAAACGTGCAGGTTGCAGAACAGAAAGGCATTTCAAATTTGAGAAATGTTTCAAAAGAAAACATACTAGTCTCTAGCCTGGAAACCAGACTAATCTGTCAGCTCATGTTTCATTTGCTCTGGAAGATACGTCTGGCCCCCCTCCCATTCAAAACGATTTCCAGCTGTCAGGAACTTAGATCACACCCATGTATCTCACATGGGGCGGGTTTAAGACGATAAGTTATTTTGTTGCTCTGATTGGTTGTAGGTCTATTCAATTGCGTGCAGAGGTATTTTGGGCTGCACCGTTGATAACGCCCCTTAGAAATCTAAAATAAAGTGAGAGGCTCCCGTCTACGCATTTGCAAAATAGTGCTATGCCAGGCTAGCTGTGTCTCACTTATATATAAATCATTTTGAACATTCTCATACTGACATTGTAGATCAGTAAATAAAAACATAAAAAGGAGGGCGGAGTTAGGCCTACTTGCAGCATGGATTATGGTATGGAGGAAATGGAGCATGGAGGGATCTGTTCATGCATTTAAATGGTACAAAATTATCCTTGCTCTTGCAACATTATTCAAATTTAAAAATTTGCATGAGATGAATTATCTTGAAGTTATTTCCTTTAGCATTTTGGTGCTGTATACACATCCGCATCTACAGTATCGACACTTTAAAATCTAATTTTAAAACCCTTATGTCTCCTTACTTAGAAATGTGATTGCTTTAATTTTGTTTGATTTCTGTTGCAGTTATTTACCTATTCATGTTTGTAATTATGTTTGTAATAATGTTTTTAATTGTAGTTTCTCTGTAAAAACAGTTGTTTTTTTAAATGTACTCTAAAATGTTTTTCATTGAATGATTTCTGCACACCTATTTATTAATCATAGATGTCTTTGGGTACATCAGCAGTGCTTCCAGTCAGCCGTAAGGATGTTTCTCTTGGTAGTAGCACTCAATTCTTCTTCATTTTAACACAGAAAACTAAAAGTATTGCCACAGAGGGTCACTGTTTCTGCAATCATTCCAAGGTGATGATAATAAAAGAGGTTTGTCAGTGTCATTGGAAAAAAACACTTCTCCGGTAAAACCAAGTGGTGAACAACATGGCATCAGAAGAAAAACATAAATGTCACCCTTAAATCTTCTCCCATTCTTTCCTTTGTTCATGCCGGCATCATTGCAGCAGAATCGGTTTTCTCTACATGTTTTAAACATAAAACTCAGTTACACAATTACACAGCATGCAAAAGACAGAATTTAGACTATTTCCTTACAAACGTATACAATAGACACATCTTAGACAACATGTTCAGGTGTAACTCCGGATTTTCTGAATATAAATTCTATTTCCATGTGTATTTTTTCCATATACCCTATATACTATACCACTCATTACCACACAGTCCTCCATAAGGATTTACAGCATTTCTCTGCATTGTGGCAACTTTAATTATTTAAATATATCCCTGGTCATTTCATGGATCTTGTTATTTTCCATCAAGTTGTTTTGTGCTGTCAATTAGTTTCTGTTTTTCAGTGCAATTATATATTTGCTTGTCATCTTGAATTTGTTTTTTACATGTTTTCATCCTCCCAAGGTTTTTCCACATCCATTTGTTTTTGTATCACACATACGTGCTTGTGTTTTTATCATATTTTATCACAGGGGTTTTTCTTTGTCACCCAAGAGGAATACATATACGTGTTTATTTCTGACTTGCTGTGACACTAGCATAAACAGCTAAATTAATGTCCATTTTCTAATGCATTTTCCTTTGTCATACTTTCTGTTAGACTCTTACGACCCCTACTTATCGTTGTTTTCTTCCTCCCACACCTTTTCTGAACTGCCAATAATATTTGTCAGATGGGGGAAGGACAAATGCAAGTGCACTTCAGCTGTTGAAAAACATTTCTTAAACGATGAAGTTTGTGTGTCACTTGGATCAACAGAGCCGCCTCTTCGTTCTCATCTCATTCCCCCTACCTCTGTGCTCTGCTGTTTGTGTGCCTTGATGTGTAAGTAACAAATGGCGGGGCCTTCTCGTCACTCATTCATAATTAGTGCTAATAGCTGCAGCATCTACTGCCCTATAAAACGTTGTGTGTATTGTGTGTGAGTGCCTTTGTTAGAGACAGAGGTCCTGTTTGTGACTGACTGTCAGACGTAAATAAAAGCTTTACTCACAGAGCCCCAGTTAAAAGATCTCACTGATTATGAGTGGGTACCTTATGTGTGTGTGTCTACCTGTGTGCATGTGTCTGTAAGTGTGTGTGTGCAAGCAAAATCTGAGGGATATCAGCCCTTGATCCCAAAGCTTTTCAGCCTTGAAAACCCCAAACCAAGTTTCTATTTACATGAGGAAATGGGAAAATCAGCTATCTCTATCTCTTTTCTGTTTGTGAGCGCACACATTCACAAACATACACACACACACACACACACACACACACACACACACACACACACACACAAGAAAAAGCCACCAAATGAAGCGACAATGTCCAGGTGAGGGACAATATACAGTCAGCTCAACAAATTCTAGTCAATTATGTGATATAATGAAAAATATTTATACAGCTGATGATACTCTGTAGAGTTGAGGGCAAAGAATCCAATAACTACTGTATAGGCCAGAGGATTTTTATTCTATTGTAGTGTGTGTGTGTGTGTGTGTGTGTGTGTGTGTGTGTGTGTGTGTGTGTGTGTGTGTGTGTGTGTGTGTGTGTGTGTGTGTGTGTGTGTGTGTGTGTGTGTGTGTGTGTGTGTGTGTGCCTGTGAATGTGACTTTAATTGGGTTTTGATTGAAACCCCTCCAACAGAAACAAAATGGTTCGCAGTTTAAAAAAAGATCAAGTGTGTGGTGTGTAAAGCACCGAGAGCACATAATCATGAGCCAACAGGAGAGACACAATGTAGAAATAAATATTTGGAAAGTTAAAGAAAGAAGAAGAAGAAAAATACACTTTCAGTTTAAGTCTTAATCATCCCCAAAATAAATTATGCTAAAAAGGGGGGGGGGGCATGGTCAGAAGTGATTGAATCATTAGCTGATGTAAAGGTAATGACAACAAAGCATTTGAAAGCAAGAATGAAATGAGCTGAGACATTAACTGCGTCAAGGCTATTGAAAACCACTATTAATACATGACCAAAATTGCCTGTATCATTAGCTGATGTATGACTAATGTGAAAACAGCATTAATTCAGCACCACAATTAACCAAACTGACACAGGGCCCGTGATGAAACTCTTACCTGACATCTAAAATGGGCTCATGGATCCCAGCTGACAAGTCATATAAAACAACACAATTAGTTGAACATTGACCAAGTAAATTAGACTCAGACTTTTAAATATTTTAAGACATTAAATATGAAGTAGTATTTCTTAGATCAAAAACAAATTCTGTGGTATTTCCTGCACTTACTTACTTATAAACTAATCTCATTAGCCTTAACTTACATGGAACAAAAGGGTCCACAGTTACGCTAGCAGCTCTATGAAGATACACTTACTTCAGCTAAATGCTAACATGCTGGACATTACATACATGTTTTCGCTACACGAAAACTCACCAGAGTCAATAGGATTCTAATTCATCCTCTGGGAATGTCTGCACACGAATTTGTGAAAATCTTTAAGTAGATGTTGAGATATTTCAATGGATAGGTAAACACTGCTGGTGGTGCTAGATGAAAAGTCAGAGGATCACCAATGTCTTAAGGATTCATCATCTGGGCACCATGAATGTCTGTACCAAATGTCATCCATCCAATAGTTGAGATATTTTGGTCTGGACCAAAGTGGTGGACCAACCAACAAACCGACATTGCCATCCCTACAGCCACTCCACAAGACTGATGTCGTTGTGTTCGTTAGATGCAGCAGTGAGATGTCCATTCTGTCTGTTTACCTCTAACATTACTAGTCAGTTCGAAATTTGCTAACTCCTCCAGAAAAAGGTTCATTTGTTTTCATCACCAACAAGCACAGTGGGCAACATGTTAATGGCTGCACTGTGCTTTCATGAACATACTATTATCCAATGTAGGAAAATCAAGTAATTCTAAAATTTCCAAGACAGAAAGTCCATAGCAGCATACTGATAAACGCTGTAGGGGATGTTTTAAATGCTTTTTGTGTGTTCTTTGTGTGCATTAATAACCTCCACTATAACCCTGGATCTGATGTTTCAAGAGAAGACAAAGCTGTATCAGGATGATAATTTAATTATTCAGCCCTGGGCATATAAGCACAACCTGTAGAGTAACAACCATGAAAGTCACTCATTTACTCAAGGTCTTCCTCAGAACAGATGATGAGGCGGCTGAATGGAACCAATACCGTTGAGTTCGCTAATATGCTTGCCAGCATGCATTTGTGTAAGAAAAAAACAAGGTTAGATGTTCGGTTCACCACGGTAGTCTGTAATTTGCCTGTTACAAATGACAGGCTTAAACGAGTCCTCATCCACACGCATTGGTGATCTGAGAATTAAAAGAAAAAGTGAAACAGATACTTGTAATTGGACATAATTACTGCTAACCCATCTGACGAAGCAGGGCCTTGCTGCTGGGAAGGTCAAACATATTTAAATGCAAATGGATGCCATTGCCAACAAGTATAACCTTCAAGTTTAATTTTGCCTTTTTGCCTTGGCTGTCTGACAAGTGACGACATCTCTGTGTACGGAGAGATTAGGACTGTCCCTCACCCATTTTGGTTAATGTGCCCGTTCTCTTTCAGCCTCTCAGTGCCTCTCTGTCTCTGCTCAAATGGACACACAAAAAGCCATAATGAGCCATGCTTTCTTGAGCACATATGATTTCGAAAACAAATGTGTACTCTATTATTTTATATGATCAACCACGATTAAAGGATTAATTCCAAGCTGCAAATTGACAGCATTTCAAGTAAAGGATGAGAGTCACAGTCAAGGAATGTCTTTCATGTTGAGACACTGTTGGTGTGTTAAACATTTTGACAGACTTGGAAGACTTAACTAGATCACATCAGACTGCATTTGTTTGCATTCATCATTCAGAAGATACAAGACTAAGAGTCTACAGTCAGGCTGCACTTAGGGGCAGCGGTACTTTGAGCTAAATGCTAATGCTAAGATGGCAACATGTTCACAACTAAAATGCTATGTGGTGCTTGGCAGGTATAATGTTAACCATGTTCTCAATATTATTTTACTGTGTTAGCATTCTAACATTTGCTGATTACCATTAAGTACAGCTGAGGCTGATGAGAATGTGATTAGTGGGCAAGTAGTTGGTCATAAAATAACTTTAATTTAAGACTACAATTAATTTTTGACCTAATAAAGGCGCAAGAGAAAAAGTGAAGGGATCACTAAACACACAATACAATTCATCCTGAGGGGACTTTTTACACTAATAATCATAGACATTTCTGACAAAAGCACAAATGTCAACCTGGTGGCGCTAGAGGAAAATACCTGTTAACTGTACATATACAAACACAGAAATATGCACAAAGAAAATTCATACATCTCCTCAGAAAACAATCTCCACTGTTGCACACACATACACACACACTCAAACATTCTGCACCACAACCACCACACAAGACAGTATCTCCTGGGATATTTGAAAGAAGCAGAGATCCATACAGAGCTGCACCTTCTGTTGGTGGAGAGCATCAGTAATGAAATTGCATATGCACACAGTCTGGCTGCACTGACAGCACAACAACAAAATGCATGACAGGAACCACAGGGCATGGAAATATCACAGGGAGAAGAAACTAGGATGCTGAAAAAGAGGGGGAGAAGGAATGCAGGGGCAAAAAAAGACACATGATGCAGGGAAGAGGAGAGAAAGTCACTGGGAGGCAAAGGCTTCCCTGCACAGAAAATCATGTCTGACTAATCTCACACAGGTAAAACAAAAAATTAACAAGCAGCCACAAAGCGAGGTATTACAAATGCCAGATGCAGCCAGGCTCATACAATCCCTTACATGCACACATTCAACTGTAAACATATTCATGAGGTATATGCAGAATAACACTATCAAGGATCCCTCTTGGACTAACATAAACAAATTCGACAAGCAAGCCACACTGGAATGCAGGAAACAAGGCCACAGCATTCATAACGAGCTTTCATTGCACATGACAGCCGGTGTGTGAAGTGGAGCCTACTGGCAAAGACCACAGTGTGACTGAATGTTATTGGGGTCTACATACAAAAGAACACAACTCTGATTTTTTCAATTGGCCTTTATGGCTGTGTTTGCTCTAAGTTTACCTGTCAGCCAGGTCCTTAGAGATGACAACACTAAAGAAAGAAAATCTAATATCAAAGAAGCTCCCTAAAATAATGTAAGAAAAACCTGTCCATTCTGTCGATCAACAAATTAAAGTGCAAGTTATAGAATCATTTTGTATCAAAGTTATAGTTTTCATCGATTCAACACGTCTGGACTCCACAAAAGCAATTGTCATTACAGTCATTACAAAAAATCTTAACACAAGACCTACAATGTGGTTGCTACAAGTGTGGCTATGTGACTGCTCAATCAAGCAAACAAGTTACTTTTGTTGCCTTTGCCCTGTGGTCAGGAAAGTAGAAACACAACTCCTACACAACACTAAGACAAATATTCAACGTGAAAACGCTAAAATAGTTTTTGCTCTTTGTCTCTTTTTGACAAGCTGGCGGTGTGCTTCTTAAGCTGTTTTTTTTTTAACTCACCCTTCAACGGAGGTTGTTTTTCTGTAACCCAAACCTGCGGGAATTTTGTCACCATTCACCACAACTATCACCCTGGAAATCCAGAGTTCTCACAAGAGCACAATTTGAATTTGCTCAGCGAGTCACTCTGGCATTGAGTAATGATGCTCATTAACTATGCCCTTGTAGCCGAGCTGCACCAATCACATCGGTGTATCTAATATAGGCGGGCCAGAGGCAAGCTAAACAGATGACGACAGTTTAATCTACCAGTTAGCTCCGCTGGTAGTGTAAGTGTATGGGGCTCTGGATCCATCACCCCGTTTATTGTTGTGATTGGTCGTAGTGTTATCCAATTGCGTGCAGTGAGATTTTCAAATGCATGCTTGGTGCCACCCCTCGAGTTGGGCCATTTTCATTACTCAATGCCAGACCCTTAATCTTTCAGATTTGGATCTGGATTTCCAGGCTACAAAATTATTTGAATTATTTAGAAAAAAACAACCTTTAACATTTACAAACCCTTCAAATGAATATTGTGAGGTCTGGTGGCCCAGGGTTTAAAGATGCTTACCATGTAATTGCTATGTTGGTAATGTGACTCCAGCCAGCGACTTGTTGGGTTGGGCTGTTTTTTATTCCACATTTCTCTTCTTTCCATTCTAATAAAGGCAAGAAAACGCCCCCAAAATACTTTAAATGTTTGGGGGTGGGTTTGTATTACCTTATTATTTCTATTATTATTCCTTTAGACTGTTCTTTTCTTGCCAACCAAATGACAACAAGCTGTAGCTGTCAGAGTGAATGAAGAAAGACAACAATAACTTGTAGAGTACAGTATTTAAATATTTTGTGTACCACAGCAGCTTTTTTACCCACATATATGGGTTAACCTTTGGCTGAGCAGATACTCTTCAGAACTCACATGAAAAGGTTAATTGAAAATACCTGCTGTTGTGTACCAGGATGGCTAATGTTTTCACAATGCGTGTGCATAACACCATCACCGCAAACTACAGAGATATTTTGAAAAAGATGCTCTGTCTTTCAGAATGCTCATGATGGTTTTATTGTCTGGGTAAGCCAGCATTTACTTTTTTGTGCTTATTTGGTGGCATTCACTGATTGAATTCTTATTCTGCCAAGTTCTCCCTCTGCTCCTTTCACACATCTAACAAAGGCTCCTTCACACAGTGAGAGGAAGAGGGGGGCGGAGGGATTGGAGGGGATAGAAAGAAGGAATGATGGAAAAAGAAAAGTATAGAGAAATTGAAGGATACTGCATGACATTGCCAGCAAATGTTTTTAAAAGTATATTCAGAGAAAGCAGAAATGGGCAGGGTAGGAAATGGACATGGGAAGCTGGTGGAGAAAGAAAGATCCAGGCTGAGGCACTCAAAGCTGAAGAAGGCCTTTTTAGATTCAAAGCACGTGGTATAATCCCGAGATTATTGACTAGAAATGTCAGTAAGGGGAAAAAAAGCATTCACAAGCAAGAAGCAGGGAGAAAGAAAGGAAGAAAGAAAGAAAAGAGAGAAGATAGGGAAGGAGATGCATGAAATAATGTAAGTAAAAAGTGAGGATGCAAAGAGAGAACAGTTGAGGGCATAGAAAGAGAGAAAAGTGAGGAGTGTGCGTGAGGAGAGGTCAAGAGAGAGGTGGAGTTGCCTGTATGCTCAGAGGTGGGATGAGAGCCACACATGCACAGATACCTGTAAAGCTAGAGGACGACTTGGGAAATCTGAGCGATGTGTTCCTGCTCGTGTATGCGTACGAGAGCGTACGCATGTGTTCATGTGTGTATTTTAACAGGCTACCCACATGATGCCCACAGGGGAGTGGGAAGCGGGACTCTCCTGCTCTACCTGTGTCTGAAAAATCTATTCAGGCGGTCGGCGTCTGACCTCAAACTGACTGAGCAGCCATTTTTACCCCCAGTTCTCTGGGAGAGGGTCGGTTCTCTGCCCTACATTTCACAACCTTCTCCGCTTGCTGTAAGGTGTAGCCACAGTCATTTGAATAATGTCTGGCATGTTGTTGAAGGTTGTAGGATGTACAGTTCAAATTGTACTCTAAAAAGGAGAAGGATTTCACTGCCGGTCTGGTCGTTGCTACCACTAGCTATTGTCTGTGCTGTTATCCTTTATTTTCTTCCTATTTTCATGTACAAAAACTAACCTCTCCGCAACTGTCTGCACATTCTTGCTTGAGGAGATTACATTTTTGGAGTGTAGTGTAGTTTTTCCACTATCTTATTCATCTCAAACCCAAAAGGCTTTTTCCTAACTAATCACTTTAGAGCTCTAATCCATATTTTTATATTAACAATGGCTGAGCGAAATAGGACCGTGTGCTAGAATTTTCTTCTCTCTCACCCATGGACATTTCCGCCTACACATCTGTCCATAAGATATGAAAGGTGTGCATGAGCCGTCACAGTCAGTATTAACAATGACTGAAATGACCACGTGTATTTGAAAGGGGCCGCTCGTAGTGATGAACCTGCAGAGCATCTCATCTTCACAGAGCATTTTAGTGTCTTTCAGCTAATTGTTTTGGTTACGGCTTGCAACTTTACTGTTTTGGTTCACTCTGACCGCTTGCTGATGCAGTGCAATGTAAGCCATGCGTAGCCTATAGCGTAAACTTCTGAGGAAACTACGCTGTAGCCTAGTTTATTCACTCCAAACCAGTCGATGGAAACACACCTTAAGTAAAATAAGGCAATTGTGTTTACAGCTTGTTTCCACTGCCCCCAAGTGGTCCAAAACACTATTATTTCAGAGTTTTTCTTCTTTCTTTTTTTAAGTGTAAAAATCCTTTTACAAAAGCTATGTACAACCTTGTTTTATTTGGCCTACATTGTACCAGGCATTGTAATGGCTCAACATTTCATAGGATACAGCTAAAACTTTCTCTTTAAGTTGTAGTACAGGTTCTTGAAAAGAGATTTCGTCTCAGAAATGTTCTCATTCTTCCTCTTCTTCTTTTTCGATACATTTCAATAAGGTTCTTCCTGTCTGTGGCTGTACAAAGTGTGTCTTTTTAGAAGACTATCTGTCCAGTTCCTTCTTTGACTTTCTAATTAGCAAAAACACAGTTAAACACAAAAGAGCAGCTGCACTAATTGCAATGGTGGCTGTCGCTGCAGCATTCTGCAACACAAATGTCCTGTCAAATCTCTGAGCAGGTTTTGCCACGATTGATGACATTTAATTTGTAGTACAGTAATTTTGTAATCTTTCTCTCTGTGGAGAATATACACACCAAATACAAAAGGTGAAGAACTTAGAACTGACAAATACTAAAACTTACCTAAACAAAACAAAACATAGATTAATTAATATCATCATCACAGACACAATAAAACTATACCCAACCAAAGATTTGGTGGTGTTTTTAATGAGGGCTATTTGGTATCTGTGAATGCCAGATTATTCACGAATAAACATGGCAGTTTGTACTGTTATAACTGTGTTTACAAGTGAGCGGGATCATGAGGTTGAGCCTCTGGAGGTTAACTGAAGAGAGAGCTATTGTCAGGGATAGCTGTGGTCTGTGTTGTTTGTTTGTTCTGTGATTCTGCGGACTAGAGGGAGAATAAAGGACCAAAGACAATGTGAAGAGGATGCAAACAGAGTCATTATCTGAGGATGAGCTTAAGTGTTCTAAGTTTGTGTCTGAGCCAAACCGGAACTAACAAAACCCTCGCACAGAGACTAAAGCTCCGAAGGCCCAGGGGAAACTCCTGTCTCAGCATCCCAGGAAGAGGCCCCTCTGCTGCTAGACAACATGAGCAAACCCCTGCTCCATCACCAAGGCAGCCACCCCTTTGTGCTGATGTTGATGTTTACACACTTTCCAATTCCTGTGGGATTGGAAGATGAGAGATGATGAGTCTGCCATATTTTTAAGCATATCTACAAATGGTTAATAAGAATTAGGTGGCTTCTGGTCAGCAAATAAATCTTCTGTAAAAAAAATAAATAAATAAATAATAAATTCAGCCAGAGACAGTTGTGCCAAGAAAGTCACCATTTAAAGCAAGTTTTTAAGGGCTCAGATTTTTTTAGGCAGTTCTCAAAGAATCTTAGCAGCAACAAGGTAGAAACAATTGCCTTGAAAGAATGCATACATGAAGAACAAATCTACGTAAATATGCCTACTAGCTATGTTGCACCATCCACGTCGGAGTAAAAACTGCTCCACAAAAGAGGAATGGTTTTGCCGACAGTTATGAAACAGGAGGCAATTGTTCAAATATGTTTTTTTAATACATTTAAGCTTGTCCCGTTAGCAATCAAGCTAACAGCCATGCTATTTGACAGCAGCTTGCCAACAACATTCCCAGAGGGAGTAACAGATAAACTTCACTTTGACAGTTTGTGGGGGCTCTAATGGTGTTAGAGAGGTTTTAAATGGTCGTGCTGTAACCCTGTATGAATATGATTGGACATTAATAGTCGCCACTGAAGGTGAAGCATGAATGAAGCAGCTACTGCTCTTCCTACACAATGCTCCTCTTTTTCCTTTTGTAGATTGGATCCAAGTTTTCAAGTCCTATAGATGGTTTTGTTATAGTTGTTTCCAAGAGCAGCTAAGGCTAGATGCTCACTGTGCCAACACTTTGTATGGAGCTCATTCAACAGTGAAAATACAAACAGTTCTTAGATGAAGGAAATTGCATATAAGAACACAAGTGGAACAAGTGTGTATGATGAAGATCGAAAGCACCATGAGCCAACACAAGTCTGGCTTCTAAATTTACTGCCTTGTACTGTAGCTGTGAAAGAGGGCTTTTATTAGTGTGTGCCTCCTGGCACATTACTGAGCCACTAGGGGGCTGGAAAGAGATTGCATCATAACCATTGCAACTTTACCACACTGAAATATAGGTAATTCGCCAACACAACTCTACCATTCATTCATCTTTGTATGCTTGCGTGTGCAAGCATGTGTGGGTAGGATCATGTGTGCGCTGGATGTCCACATACATTATGTGTACATGTGTGTACAGCATCTAGGCCCTGCAATCCATAACTTGTTCAAACCGAATGAATGTTCTACCTTGCCCCTGATTTGAACCCCCTACATCAAGTCTTATTGTCTTCCACTTCTCCTTTCTCACTCACACACACACACACACACACACACACACACACTAATCAGGGCTAGGCAGTCGTTGTAAGAGGCAAAGGTCTGCAAGGCTGTTTGATAGCAGATTAGGCTGGTGTGTCAGACAGGGGACCAGGCCACACAGCAAGCAGTCACATGCTGAATCTACACGCACAAACGCACACCCACACAGTCCCAGTCAAAAGGAGGGAAACATGCGAATATGTGGGCAGACTTTGAAAGAAACTCAACACGAACCTTTTTGAAGCAGACCAAAAAGGTCAACCCTGTTGTTGCAAGCTGGTAACGAACAACTCAGTTATATATGGCAGTAGCAATTAATAGAAACACAGTCGAGTATTAAGAGAATAAAGCTCTGTTTTAAAGAATCAAGCTGTGGCAACTGACTTGGTAGTTTCAGTCCTGAGGCATACAACTGCAGCACGACTTGCACGGGGTTGGAATTTGGGGAAATACGTTATCAGTAAGCTTGGGAGCGGCTGGCATCAGCCATGACCAATCTTATCATCACCTCTTTTACTCCTCTGCAAAGGCAGTGCACTCTGCATTTCCTGCTGAGAACAGTCTTCAGCACAGCTGCCACAAAAGCTTCAAGGGATTCAATGTCCTTGTGCAAGGAGGTGCACAATCTGCACAAGTAAATACATGCCACCTTAAATTAACTTAATTTGGCGACAGATAATGCTTTTGCTTATCCTGGAACAAGGAGAACTGTGGCATTGCAGGGAACATTTTTAGTGAAAAGCAACACAGAAGCAGTGGTGTAGCTGATCATGAGAGGGACAACCACAAGCCATCCAAAATGCATATACAGGATGACTGACATGTCACCCCATAATGCGTGTGTATCTCCTCATGTGCACATTTCTTGATAAATCAATGGTAATAGCATAAACCACAGGCTTATTCTATTAGCCATCACCATGTGCTGTTCACCTCTGGCATGTTCTAAGCAGGTGGGAAGCGCAAAGTGCACAAATGCTTGACATCAAAATTACACTGTGGTGCTTGTTAATAACTGACAAACCCCCACCGTGCCTTTCTTAACAGTCAAAGTCAATAAAAAAACAGCCGCGTGGAGGTGAGAACACACAGATTGTTTGTGCATCCAATAAAGACACTTCACTAAAATCCTGGCTGCATGCCATTACAAGATGAGAGCCCCTAATATCATCCATCTTTTGACAATTAAAGCCCAATTTGTGATTTAAATTCATGAATCATAATTCTTCCGTTGGACTCGGAAAGAGTTGCTGACTCAAACCTGTGACCCTGTGAAAAATAACATCCTTATTTCTTACAGCTAAACCACAAAAATAAGTAAATCCTGTTGACATTGGTTACATTAACACTGAAAAACTTTCTGTTCTAAATTGCTTCTTTTTTCATGTCATGCTATAAATGTGGCCCTATCCAGTATTGCTGTTGTACAATGTTCATCGTTCTAGCAGTGGGTGAGATTGTACCATTGTTCAAAGAATGTAGGAAATACTAAGAGGGGAAATGAATGTGTTAGAGTCCAGAGAAATATAATAATGAATGTCACAGTTAAGTGTACAAGTGGTCAGAAATTGTTGCAAATGCTATCGGGCCCTGTAGCCTGTATGCATTATTATAGACATTAGCTTATACCTTTTTGTTATCATGAGTCTAAAGTAAGAACAATATAAGAGGACGGCTCTGCATTATTCTTCATGGTACAGCAGCAAACTGAATCATATTATATTGACTCAGATCAGATCAAAATTTGCAAATATAAAATCACTGACCAAATTACTCGCTACCATACAAAGCCATACTAAGTTATTTCAACTTATCATTTGATCCGTTATGACCGCTGTCACTGCTCGGCTATAACACGGTAGAAATAGGAAGGATGATATGAACATAAATAGAGAAACAATACATTGGATTTGAGCATAGCATCATTAATGTGTCCATCATCCGCCATCTGGAACAGTCCTCTCAGTCAACACTTTTCCCTCAGCCAGACATTCAGTTAACGGTTTAAATCAAACAACTATATTGACAGAAATTAGGAGGAGGGAAAACATAGCTCATGTGCTTAGAAAACATGATGATGAATGTACTTTGGTTAGAACAGAGGTGGAGGATAATCACAGTTAAGGCCACTGATCTCCGAGCGGTAATCATTTTAACCTTTATTTATCTGGGAGAGGTTTGCTTACACACATTGACATGTGGGTGCTGCCAGCTGGAAGCTGCCGTTTCAGCCATCCACTAAGCAATTAGCTGGTCTACTGAGGCATTTGATAGTTTGGTGCGGTGCTCATCGGCACTTTGGCACTAGATGTTCAGTGTTCGCCTTCCAGATATCTGCAACTGAAAAAGGGATTATATGACTCGTCTGGGTGCAAATTATATTTTTCTCTTATTAGATTTTCTTATGTGACTCACTTTCATTTTGCAACCCACAGATAAGTATTTGTATTGTAGCTACTGCTTATTAAATTCCTTGCCTCTACAATGGTAAGCAAACAAATAATAACAAATGCGTCTGGTTATATTTTCCTAACAGTCATACTAAAATACATTTCACATCAGTTGCATCGGTCGGAACCCTAAAAATATAGGACAGCTAACCACTGTGTTTTGATGGCTGTGATCATATCGCACAGCCGGCACAGTGCACAAGAGAAAAAGCAGTCAAGAAATGACCTCTGTCTAACCTCTTTGATACCGCTCCCTTTCTCTCACACAAACACATATCGTGCACAAATATCCACACACACACACACACACACACACACACACACACACACACACACACACACACACACACACACACACACACACACACACACACACGCTGACACACATGGTCTGGTTGTTGCTGATGTTGGCACATTTGCGCTCTGGGACAAGAGCTGCTTCATTGGCACTGATTACTGCTTTATCCTTCCCCTGCAAACACCAGCCAACATCACCCTGCATACCAATGGACTACACCAACCAGAGAGGGATAAAGGGGGAAAAGGGAAGAAAGGAATCTGGGAAGTGAGCAGGCCTGTGCAAAATGGCAATTGTTTTTTTGTTTGTCATGATATGTCACAATAAAGGTCATTTTCGTTGAGCTTAAAGATTTTAAAGACATTTTACCTTGTTTATTCACAATGTCTTCTTTCTTTACATTTGAGGTTGTTGTGGCTGTTGAGTGGTCACTTTATTTCACCTACTGTATCTCTAACTTTTTACCCAAAACAAAAGCATATGGGCTACTTTAGCTAACTTAGGCCTAGTACAAACGCACACGGGTATTTTTTAAATCATAGTGTTTTGGCCTTTTGGCTGTTTTTTAGCTCACTGAAAATGGATCTTTTGGAAAATTCTTTCCAGGGTGAAGATTTTCAGAAACTCCCGTTTTCAGTGTTGATGTGTAGACAGGGAAAACTGAGTTTTTGGCTAGTAACATTTGAGTGTGTGCCATTATCCCCGTTGTGAAGCGTTACAAATGAGGCAACATTTCGAGCAATGGCAGACATGGTCAAAATGGTGCTAGTTTTAACCTTGCTAGCAGGACTTTTTACATATTTACACATAAACGCACGGTTACTCTTCCACTATATTGAGTAACAGAGAGCGTCAGTATGCGCTACAGAGCGATTTATGCGCCATTGCAGCCAGGTGTCCTTCTGGAAATCAGGCTTGGTATGCTCGACAGCACTTACATTGTGTGTATGCATTTTCAGAGACATTTTTTTAGAACAAAGAAAAAAAAACTATCTTATAAAATAGCTGTGTACGTGTGGACTAGGCCTTACCTAATACACCCTGCTGTGCATTAGAGAGTGGGTTGTCTTTTCTCAAAGTGGTAGCTTAAGGTGGCTAATGTTAGCAAACTTTATAACTCCACTAGCTATAATGGACATTATAGAGCTGCCTTGATCACTTTTCTCTTCACTGTGATACTGCTACATTATGTTATCGAGACTGTCCTCCCAACAGCATTAGTTGTTTTAGCCAGTGCCCCAAAACGACTAGTGCCAAAGCCCTCCAGCAGCCACGGCCATAGTAAGACTTAAACATAGGAGACTGCTCTTTGTTTCCGTTTTCAAACCAACAGTCAACGTTATTGTTGTGACCATGTTTGTTCCCTAACCTTAACCAAGTGTTAATTACTGTAACCATTACGAAGAAGGTCCCCTAACCTTAGCGAAATAGTCATTTTAATGAGCCTAAATCCAACCAAACTTTAATCATAGCATTGTCACATGATTAAAATGGATTTATTTTTCAACACTAATTTTTTACATTTAACATTTTAAATATCGTCCTGCTGAATAGAAAAGGCTTCTATGAACCGTTCTAGACGGAATGGACTAACAACATATGTTGTTTTTCAATTTACCTTTTTCATTCTGTGAAAATGTTACATACATAGTTTCTATCAAGCAGTAGAAAAGGATATTAAAGACATTTAAGTGGTGAAAAGAGTGAGCAAAACACATTTTAGGTTATATTTACAGCAGTTAATAAACCATGTTTGGTGAGCAGAATATCAACAGATTTATGCCACTGCACAGTTCATTGAGCTACAACCTTCTGTCAACTCAGCATATTGGACACTATGATTTTGTCAACTACGTGGGATCACAGTGAGCTAGAATTCTGTTCTGTCAGTTCAGTACAGAAAGATATAATTCAGCATGTCGGCCTTTTTCTGCACACACGTCACACGCTCACACACACAGGTCTGTGAAAGGTACAAGTCTATTCAGAGCAGAGTAACTGTAGCAGAAATAAGTTGGAGATGGAGTTGAATCTGCAGAAGTTAACATTCAGGGTCAAATCGATGGGCTTCAGATGTGTCAGATGAGGGCCTGAATGAGTCACAGTCCACAGTCTGAGCAGAGCTGATAAGACCCAGCCGAATACCTGCTTTTCATTGGGAGACAGATGGAGATGGAATAAAACACATGACACACACACACACACACACACACACACACACACACACACACACACACGCAAAACATGTCCATACGTACACACGCACAAAATGGAAGTATAGTGTTTGAAAAAAAAAGATTTGGGTGATGTTTTCCAATAATATTATTTGAAAAACAAAATCTGTCATAGTTGGTAAACAGTTCTAAAATGTTGCAATACTTCATTTATTGAAGAGAGCTTTAAATTATATCAAAGTCTAAATAAAACACTGTAAAACCAAATATAATCTTAACAGACGTCTAAACTTTAGACTTCAAATTCAAACTAATTGGCAATAAATTACAACAATCACAAACATAGACATTTCTGCGCAAAGACAAACAGTACGAGTTGTTGTATATTACAATAGGAAGACCAGCTGTATTATGGAGAAACATGAAGGGAGACTTTTGGAACTGGTGTTACATAGAAAGACATTTGCCAATTCAATCCTTCATACTGGCAAAAGGAGTGTTTTGTGAGCAAATTATGCCGATTGCTTCCCCTGTTGAATTACACGATGTCTAGGAACAGCTTGATGCCATATGTGACTGCCTGGATTTGAACCAGGGTCTTTAAGCCATTAAAAGACTCTTCTGTTTAAACATTACCGAACATCTCTATTAAAGGTATGTTGTTTCAAAACGGTAAATTTAGGCAAGCATGGCTTCTCTATTCACTTTCCAAACAAGAACCAAACCCTTGCTGTTCTCACTTTTAGCAGCATTGACCATCTCTAGATGTCTCTCTCCTCTTGTCTGGAAAAACAGATGACGCTCTGATATGATGGCAAACTTCATTTATGGCACAATTAATATGGAGGGATATCCTAATTGATTTCCACTAGGATTGTTGCCATGTCTCTGGTTATTTATGCTGTACTTTGTGCCCATGTTTAATATCTTATAAAAATCCAAATGTTGACAGAGATAGGGATACCTAATTTGTTCCAGTGGCCAGTTGATCACCATTATAAAAGAGATGTCAGTTAAACCTTTGACCGGACACTCCTGCAAAAAAAGTAATTTATTACTCTTAATATTATACATTTTTAATCCATGAAGATTTTATATTTATGAAACCATCCCAGAGCCAAGTGACTATTACTTTTAGTGACAGTCATGGGCCCAGAATTAAGTCCCCATGGTGATAAAGCATCCACCCTGCGAAGGAGTCCTTGAACAAAGCACTTAACCAGGTGTGAATGTGTGTATGGAGCATGGTGTTGCTGAAAAAGAGGGAAAAACACATTTTTGTCAGCAAGATTTCCGCACTGTGGTTAAATAAACATCTTTAAAAACGTAATTTTCATTCTTTTGAATTGTGCCAGTGCATATTTTTACAATATAATTGCTTATTATACGGTTTAACCAAGCAAACACACTGAGCTTCATTGCTCACCATTCCCACTACGATAAAGACCATGTTCAGTTCAAGAAATAACACCCCAAAGCAGTCTTCACTGTGATTATAGATATGATGGTGATGTTGATGGCTACCATCTGCATCACCTAAGCACCTAATGACAGTCACAAACAAAAGACATGCTGGGGGGTATAATTGCTTTTACACAAATGGCATCTGATTATTTTCATATAACATCCACACCCCAAAACAACAATACAATATTTTGTTTTGCAGATGTGTTAATTTAAATATGAATTATCATCCCGTCTTTCATTGAAAGATTTATTTTCCCCCATTACAACTGAAGCCTATGGCAACCAAAATATGGCATTCTGTCACTGCTGTATGTTGGCAAGTTTAATTCTAATATATATCCATTGGGTAAAAATAAAGAACATTTGTTCCAACGTTATACACATGTGGTGTGAATATTTGTCATCCAGCATTTACATACAACTGCTATTATGTACCATGACACACAGACAGAGGCGGTAATTGTAGAATAATTGTTGATGCCTCTGCAACCTTTATATACACAGGGCTTGGCTTTTCTGCTTCCTGTTCTGTTTGGCTTTTCACTTAATATATCACATAACTGTTTCTTACACTGGGCAATAGCTCTCCTGCAACCATTAAAACATAGTATCCAAGCAGACTAATTTAATTTAAGGTGCCATATATTCAATCCCAAGAAATAATATTCAGTTTCCTCCTCGGAGAAGATTTTGTGGTGGATCTCCTCCAGGCTTTTCACTCCATCACAAAATTGTCAAGACGAGAAGACAAAGTGCACTGCTTGTAAAGAGAAAGAATACATTGCAGGAGACTTGATGGGTTATGACTGAAGGTGCACCACCTCACTGCTCCACCACCACATAAACAATACCATTGGACTCAAACTCACCAAATATCAGTCTTACAATTGGAAATTGACTCAGGTTTGTGCTTTACACCACTGATAATAATGTTCAAAAAATGTTTTTGTTTTTTTTACCTGGCACTGCTCTGTAGCTGACCCTGCTCTCTGACCTCCCTGGAAACGCTGAAGCAAAAAGATTATTTTCCCCACAGGGATCAATAAAGTATCACAAAAAGGCTTACATTGTATTTTCTACTACCTTGGTTTTTATACACACCAGAAAAAAAGGAGTCTTTTAATGATTTTTGGTGATTTAGGTGAGAATAGAATGCAGAAACACCAGCACAAAAAGTCATATACAGGTGGTACAGGTCTTTAAAATGTTGACATGACATGTTGTCCTTTTCTGTGTGCTGACATCAGCTCAAACACAAAAACATACCCATCTTGTGCCTCAAGGGTTTATGACTTCATGTGGTGCCGTTTCTTCTCAGTGTTTGTGTGTGTGTGTGTGTGTGTGTGTGTGTGTGTGTGTGTGTGTGTGTGTGTGTGTGTGTGTGTGTGTGTGTGCGTGTGTGTGTTGGTTTCATCGGCATGGTATGGCGCTGCAGCGTATATGATTTAGTTAGTAATTAGGGAATAGAGACGTATCCAATTATTGGGGTTGTGAAATATCACCCTGTCTCAGAAGTTATTCCAGTACTGTCTGCACTCTGCCTTATTATTACACCAGCTGCATATATGATTAGGTGTATGCGTGAAGGGAGAGAGAAAGAAAGGGAGAGAGAGAGCAAATACAGTATAGTGTGTGTCCAGGAAAGGCAGCGTCTACAAAGGAAACTCATTTCCAGCTCATTGTAGATTATAGGTGGCAGGACCACATGCCCGCAGGAGCTGCAGCCAAAGCCATTGCTGACAGTCTCATGACACCTTGTGTGTGTGTGTGTGTGTGTGTGTGTGTGTGTGTTACCACACACAGGTAAGTAGTCTTAAACAAATACCACTCTTGCAGCACTGTACATAAATTAAAGGTGATCAATCAGATACACATACTCCTGCCCTCACAATGAGGTGTAAATACATAGAGGGACAAACGCACGGCCGCATGGATGACTGTTTGTCCTTTGCGTGCGTGCGTGCGTGTGTGTCTGTGTGTGTGTGTGTGTGTGTGTGTGTGTGTGTGTGTGTGTGTGTGTGTGTGTGTGTGTGTGTGTGTGTGTGTGTGTGTGTGTGTGTGTGTGTGTGTGTGTGTGTGTGTGTGTGTGTGTGTGTGTGTGTAAATCTGTGTGTGTAAATCTGCACGATCATATCTCACCTACTGAAAAAAGCCACCATCCGCTCTGCCTGTCACCAGTGGAAACAAAGAACAGGAGCCGTTCTATGTCGGCAACTGGAGAGCTGCTATCTCCAACCATCTGGGAGAGGAAAAAGAGAGATACTCTGAGGAGCTCTCTGGATGCTGCCAGAAAAAAAAAAGAAAAAAAAAGAATGAACAGATTCCGATGTGGATGTAGACAGAATATTCACTACATAGAGATGGGTCTAACACAAACGGAGAGATGGCTATCTGCTCTGGGCAGTGATGAAAAGACAGACGTGAGTGCGGATGACATAACTGTACTCAGGTTTATCTTGCAAGCACAATATGCAAATATAGAATATATTATGCATGCAAAAGTGAGGCTGAAATTTTATATGCATTTTAATTTCAGTCATATATTGTTCCAAGACATCAATGCAAAGTAAAATATTACTCTTGTGCATTACTCTTCGGGCAGACTTCTTTGTTTTGTTCCTACTTTGCACACTAACAGACACCTGCCTCCAGCCTCTCCGTTTATAGTCTATACCCCCCCCCCACACACACACACACACACACACACACACACACACACACACACACACACACACACACACACACGGACAGGCATTAGAGAACAAGTGATGCAATAGTGAAGCTAGTGGAAATAAAGGAGTTACACATGGGAACTGGAGGACGGAGCCTACTCTCGTATTCAGGAAGGTGGGAACACATTTATGCCCTACAGCAACAGTGCGCATGCATTAACGGTGCACTTTTGGAGCATTTTTGAGATGGGAGAAATGTTTATAGCACTTTAGAGCGCAATAAAAACTCGAGGCTCTCTCATATGCCCGTCGTGAGACCGTGTTGTCTTGAGATATGCAGGCTGTTATCACTGCTGACTGTTGCCTTGAAAACTTGCCTGCACGGACTCCGCTGATCATGTAGAGAATTCCACAGCTCTCTGACAACAAAAACCATGCCACGGTAACAGTCGCCTATCGCCGCCAGCCGCCCTGGGCGCAGCGGATTGGATCCTATGATTGGACTGGCATGCTCCTCCGCTGTTCCAATTGGCTTGGCGGTAATGAGCCCGTGACTGCGCTCCAGTAAGACCCACTGAAGGCGGAGCGAGCCGGTTAAGGCGGAGCTATCCTTGGTACTTAAATGGAGCTGGTGCTGAACGAAGTGAAGTACAAGCACTCACGACAGCCGGAGCGCCCGGTGCGCGGTGCGAAGAGTGAGAGACAAGTGTGAGAAGAAAGAAGAAAGAGTGAAGAAGAAGAGAGAATGAGAGCAGGGGACCGTGCAGCCCTCTGTACTAATGGACCATAAGGATATTTAACCATCTGCCCGGGGAGCGCACAGGTATCTTCTTTTTCTCCAGTTTCTCCTCATTTTGCGCCGTGCGTAAAGCCACAGGACTCAGTGCTTTCTCTTTCCTCACCCTTTAGCAGCAGCAGGGTTCAGATTATTTGTCTCTCCTTTTTTCCTTTCCTCGCTTTTTCTGCATGGACACCGCAGGGTCGTTTACATTCCACTGGAATTAATGATTGACTAATGGGTGTGAAGGGAGCAAGGGGCAGTGGATCATTGATCGTGATAGTGTACTATTTCGGCTCAATAACACGAGAGAGATCTTGTCCCTATATACAGGTGACTGCTGAGAAGTGTTGAGTGCTTTCTTAGCCTACTCTCTTACCTATTGAGCAATAAGGCTCAAAATGCAGCCAAGCGTTTAGTGCATAATGTGTCTTGTTCTGTGAAAGCTATATTTTACGCTATTGATACCCCTCTCTACATCACTCTCTGCATCTTTATCACCCTCTCAGACACCGCAGTCCATGCCTCTGCCTTGCCAGGTCATTGATGGGAAATCAACTGGATCGGATCACCCACCTCAACTACAGCGAGCTGCCCACGGGGGATCCGTCCGGGCTGGAGAAGGACGAGCTTCGGGTCGGCGTCGCCTACTTCTTCTCTGACGAAGAGGAGGAGGTGGACGACCGCACTCCGTCCGACTGCGGCTTCACCAAGGACCACAGCCCAGCCGAGGAGGGACCCTTCTCGGTCAGCGAGGTGGAGTACTCAGCCTTCTGCTCCCAGGAATGCATCTTCTCCAAGCTGCGGGAGAACGAGGACTTAAATGTATACTCGGCCAAAACTTTGCTGACTATGTGCAAACCGGGGGACCTGCTGGAGCTGGTGGCCACCGCGCAAGCCCCCCACTGGGCCATCTTTGAGCAGGACGACCAGGTCATTCATCTGCACAAGGGCGAGATCCGCAAGGACAGCCTGCTTGAGATCAGCAACGGTCGCCACGGGAGGGTAGTCAACAATCGGTACCGGTACCGACCGCTTCCTCCTGACCTAGTGATGCAGAACGCAGTGGGACACCTGGGCCTGAGCAGCGAGGAGATATGCTGGACCAACTCGGAAAGTTTCGCAGCGTGGTGCCGCTTTGGGAAACGGGAGTTCAAAGCAGGGGGAGAGGTGCACTCGGCGGAGCAGCAGTATTTCCTCAAAGTGCACCTGTCCGGCAGCGGGGTGCACACTCTGGTCTTTCGCAGTCTGGAGGACATGATCCGGGAGAGGAGGCGAGTGGACGCCAGTGGAATTCTCAAAGAGCTGTCTTTGGTTAACGGGGGCAAGGAGTGATCAGGGATTCCGTTTGATATCCTCTCCCCCTATCTCTCCCCCGCTGCGCACGGACGCACAGTTTTGCGCACAAGCAAACGTACTCGCACACTCTCACACACGCACACAGACGCACACACATGCAAGGACCTGTTGGTTTTGGACTTCCTGCTTGTTACGGATGGACCGAGAGAGCGAGAGAGAGAGAGAGAGAGAGAGAGAGAGAGAGAGAGAGCGGCCATATAAACAGACAACGCCCCTTCAGATTAAAATTCGTGCTGAGTGGGACACACGATTTCTGCTCAACCCATTGCCCCGAACAGCGAAAATCACCTTTAAAGACCGCACATAGCGCACAAGGCTCGGTTTGGTTTTCTGTTTCATTTTCTCGGGATAATGGAATTGGCCCCCTCTCGGCTTGGGCGCCTGCTGCGGCAGACCAGACGGTGAGAGATGGGGGGGTGAAAGATAGGATCTGGGATGGCTCTAGAAAAGTCTCCCTTCTATTTTTTTACTGTTAGCTTTAAGACCGGGACTGACCATAACACAGATCCACTAATTCATAGACCTCTGACAGATGGATACGCAGTTGCCTAAACAAAGCATTTGGCTTGTTCAAGCTCCCATTTTGCCATAAGAAGAGTATTGTCATTTTCACAATGCTGTCATCCTGCTCCACAGCACTGGGTGTGTGTAAATTGTATTCATATATTGATTTCAATTTGAGTCCCTTATTTTTGTATTTAAGTTTAGTGGATTTAACCCTGATCTCTTTTTTGGTTCAAATAAATGGAGGTTGAAATATGAAAATAAGCACTTGGTCTGGCAGGTGTTTGTTTGGTCACACATAATTACTTGCACAGAAACACATGATCTCTCACTCTCTCTCACACTCACACACATGCACACAGAGGGAAATATAAATTATTTATGCTCTAGTGCCTCCTGACCTGCCTCAAGCCAAATGGGCTTCATAAATCTCCACAGTATTTGGAGGCAGTAAAATGGTCATCTGCATCAAACCCATAAAGAATTTATTAAAAATCCATACGGAATCTGGGAGCTACAGTATATAGGCAGCTGTATAGCATTAATGAGAACATACAATATTTGGCCACAGGGTATTTTTCCATGTGTGGGTTTTATCCTGCTGGTATTTAGACATCCACAGGCTTGTTTATCTCCAGATTATGTGTTTTTTTCTTCTTTTTAATAGCATTACTACACTACACATTTTGGCTTCTTACTTAATATATATTTCACAACTGCATTGTGGACAAGATGTCCTCCATATATTGCCTATCATGACAAAACACATTGTGTTGTTATGGCACCTGTGTTGTATTAGTCTGCAGTGGCATAATCTCTGGATGGATGTTTTGACACCTCTGCTCTGAGAGCAGACAGTGCCTTCCCTTTCTCTTGTGATCAGCCATATTATCAGTGAAGGTCGGATCAATCACCTTGGTCTAACTTCTTCGTCTCCTTACGTTTGCTTAATTGAGTTTGAAAGGACCAGAGATAGGCTTCATGGAAAGGTTGTGCCGTAATGCGTGTCTTTGTTCTGCCAGGCAGCCTATTACACCTGTGATTTATTGTTGATTGTATACATGAGCTTAAGAGGTTTTCAAAATGTAATATTGCCTTTATAGAGCTTGAAACCTCACCTCTAGGTACTCGTTATTTTAGCCTCAATGTGGTCATAAATAACCAAGCTGCAGCTGGAATGGCAGACAAAGAGTTTATAAGTGTGTGTGTGTGTGTGTGTGTGTGTGTGTGTGTGTGTGTGTGTGTGTGTGTGTGTGTGTGTAAATTTGAGTGTGCAGATGTTGCAATCTCACCCCTCAGACATGTTTCATGTCAAAATACAGACTAATAAGCCAGTGAATCTTGTAAATGTGCCTTGAGAAGATTTTCTCCAGCTATTGACCCAAATACTTTCTTTTATCGGCTGTGAATATATTGACACATTTTCTTCTCTTGTTAACTCCATTTTCCTCTAATTCTCTATAGCTTCTGTTGGCTTGGTATTTCTCCAGTCTTGCTTTGTATTGCTTTACTCTCCTCACCTTTGTTGGTCATTGTTTCACCAAAGCCAAAAATCACCATTTTCCATTTCCATTCCTTTTAAGTGCCTGCATGGCAAAGCCAAATTGACGTAAAATTCTATTTTTGTAGAAGTATTCAAGCGGATGTTTCAGATTTTAAATACGTTTAAGTCAGAATCTAAACGCATTTGAATGATCCAAACATGTCATTCTTGCTAACGAACATCTATTCCAGATGGATTTACATAAACACAATTTTACCATTGTTTATTTTCCTGCTTTCTTGTGTTTTACCCGCTGATGACTGTTCTTTCTGTTCGGTACATTTCTAAAAAGGCTCCATGTTAAACTGAGGTTGCCCCAGGTGGGTGATTGTGTGCGTGTGTGCATGTGTTTGTGTGAGTGTGTCAGACACCCCCCTGTGAGTTTGAAAAATCAGGGAACAGGGGCAGCCATTGTTCGAGTGTGTACGTGTGTTTGTGGTCTGTGACTAATAGGCCTCAAAAAAGATTGCCGTGTGTGTGTGTGTGTGTGTGTGTGTGTGTGTGTGTGTGTGTGTGTGTGTGTGTGTGTGTGTGTGTGTGTGTGTGTGTGTGTGTGTGTGTGTGTGTGTGTGTGTGTGTGTGTGTGTGTGTGTGTGTGTGTGAAAGTGTGAGACCTAACTACCAAAGCATTGTCAGGTTGTTATATATCGGCCATATGCTGTATGCATGCATATTCATGAAGGTCTGCATCTTTGTATCTATCAGCGACAGTGTGAAAGTAAACGCCGTTACTAGGGCAACTCCAGCCACTGTCATACTGTATATCCACTGAGGTCTTGTGTCTGCATGTGTGTGTATGTGCCTTAGCAAAGCCTCCACAGCTTAAAGCTAGTTGTTACCCTTAATAGCTACTCATGTAAGACAAACATATGACAACCAAATCTCTTTCTTTCTCTCTTTCTCCCTCACACTGACTCACTCTGCTGTTGTTCCTTTGTGCAGTGGTATGGATGTATTACATTCACACTGGGATTTCTCCAGTGTGTGTGTGTGTGTGTGTGTGTGTGTGTGTGTGTGTGTGTGTGTGTGTGTGTGTGTGTGTGCGCACATCTGGACAAAGCAGATCCCAGCTAGCCTGCTGCCAGCTAAATCAGTGGTCTCAGAGGAGATGTTCATGGGAGGAGGGAACAAGACAGAATATCCTGTCTATGCTATGCCTTTAAAAGGATCTCCCTCTAATCTAGACACTGGCCTGGACTCCCAGTAGACTTGTCTTCCGCCGTTCTTTAGAATGGGCGCTTTATTCAGCAACAATAACTGCACACCTGGAGATGTAACTGAGGCAATTGTAAATGGGTCACATGCTGTTAAAACATTGCTAACAGTGGTTTCCTTTAAACATCTGTTGTAAAAATGTGTGCATACATCACATGTAGTATTTCTATGTTTGAACCAGCACCCACATACTGACATTTAAAACGGATGACACGCTGCAACACATTTGTGATTTCAATTACATGGCCAACTGGCTTATCAATGCCTTCAAAGCATTATATTTGTGCAAGACTGATTAAACCTGTATTAGGTTGGTATAAACATGAATACTCCCTTGGACGTTGATTCTTTAAGCTGGAATCTGGGCCATAACCTCTATGCAGCATCCTCATCTGTCATCAATAGTTTATCAGTGAAATAACTTATACAAAGTTCTTGCACACCATTAACTTTTAAAGGATAAGTCTAGTGATATTCTATATTTATCTTATTATCAATACATCCCATAAAAAGACCAAAGCCTACAATGATCCTACTAACAAGTATTGCCTGTACAGCCAAAGTTGGATATAGTTATACACCTCCATTTGTTGAACAAAAACTATTAAAAACATATAATTGAGCCACATCATTGCACTAGCTGAAATGTTACTTTATTATGATGAACATGGGCACTGTAGTTTATTTTGACTCAATACCTGCACCAATCCTGCAGCTGAGACCCTGACAAATGCACTATTGACTTCTAAACTAGAAACTACTTCACTTTTTTTTTTAATGAAAGTTTATATTTGTTACCTGTTTTTAAAGATTTACAACTTTAGTAGGAACTAATGGTCTTGGGGCTGAGAGCCACAGAACGGCTAGGAAAGTTGGAAGGTATTGAGAGATGGACTAAAACAACAATAATAGAAATATAGAAAATCACCAGCCTGGAGTGAGGTACCAAAAGCTAGAAATGCCAGACACTGTCAGTCACATGTATTTACTTTCAGCAGTCAACCTTCATCAGGTAAGATGAATGTAAGATTCAGCCTGCTGTACATTATAAAAATAAAAATACAAAATCTATCATGCCAAAAGGTTGACAAAAAGTATGACTAATAAGTAATGACAGTGTGTGTGTGTGTGTGTGTGTGTGTGTGTGTGTGTGTGTGTGTGTGTGTGTGTGTGTGTGCATTCTTGTTTAACTATATTCGTGGGGTCCAAAAACCAGGAATACAGTATACTTGCGGGGCCTGGACAGCTTTGTGGGGCCAAAATGCTGGACCCCACAACTTGAGGGTTAAGACTTGGTTTTAGGATTAGGGTTAGAATTAGGTTATGGTTAGGGTGAGGGTAAGGGTTAAGGTTAGGCATTTAGTTGTGATGGTTAAGGTTAGGGTAAGGGGCTGGGGAATGCCAATGACGGGTGCCCACAAAGATAGTGCCACACACTGTGTGTGTGTGTGTGTGTGTGTGTGTGTGTGTGTGTGTGTGTGTGTGTGTGTGTGTGTGTGTGTGTGTGTGTGTGTGTGCTGTTTCCACCCAGCTTAACAGGTGGACTAACTGCCATGCAAATACAGTACCTCTGTTCAACATTGTTTGTCTGCACCTGGCCACTGTGGTTTAAGTGCTGTACTCTAGCAAACTTTGTTGTCTGGATATACTTCATACATTGTATTCAGAGCCTTCACTTAAATAAAAGCGGAAATACCACATTTTAAAAATGCAAATACTCCATTACAAGTAAAGGTCAAGCATTCAGAAGTTTTCTTAAGTAAAAGTACAGAGGTATTAACCACAAAATGCACTTAAAGTATCAAATTATTATTATTAAAGGTTTATTTAGATAGGGACAGATACAAAAAAACATAGATAAGCTTCAACAGTCATCGGATCTATGTATCATAGTGTTTTTAGCTGAAGTTAATTCACAACACTTGTCCCTAGTAGGGCTTTGGGTTAAAAATAAAAATACAGATTTACTTTATTAAAAATAAGACAAAGATGAAATAAAATGGAATAATATTAAAAAGGAAAGAAAGTATACAGAGAGAGCACAGTGTAAAAACTAAATATGAGTGCAAGATTGTTTTTTCTTTTTTTTAAGGTGGCTAATGTTGGGATACTGAAGGTGGCTAATGTTGGGATACATGTAGAAGTGCTGCTCTGCCGCAACTGCTCTTCAAACAACAGCTTTATGAAGTCAATATCATTATCATAGAAAATGTTATGTGTTTTGGTACAATCTAAAAGGTCAGTAGCTGGATAAAACCCAACCGTACCATTTTTCTACAGCCCATACATTTTCTATTCTGAGGGCAGGTGCTCCAACATTTGACTCTGCTTCACTGAGTTTAGGGACTGCATGGCCTCAGGATATGTGCTCTGCCACAGCTGCACCGCTCAGCCCTCAGAGCCTCCCCACCTCTGGCAAGAGTTAACTGACTGCTAAATGTCAACAGCATATTGTCAACAAGCTCTTTAAAATGTTGTAGTACCTTTCATTCATTTGGTTGTACTGCGCGGCATTACAAACATTAACTTTATGTTTACTCTAAGCACTGAAGATAAAGATATTTGATTGCTTTTGGAACGGAAGAAAGAATCAGGCATCATGGGAGTCTGATATTTTGAGCATGGCATTTGTACGGTGAAATCTAATTTGGACAAAATTGAAATGAAAAATGTTGACCGCAGAAGTCATTTCCCATCCCTTGACAGGTCTCAATTAATTAACATTTTGGAAATGTCTCAGCACATTTGCTCTTGGGCCTTTTCATAATCAGTGTTTTTCAAAGCAGCCCCCTTTCTCTTATATTGGCTCCATTTAACAGATTATTCTGCATAGTTTACAAAGAACATTTATACATAATTATCAGCAATTTAGCAATGATAAAACATTCATGCAAGCTGAATTTTTCATGAAAACATTCTTAACATGAGAATGCGGTTTGAATTAATTTTAATAATGATGATGAGTTGCTTTAGCGCCCCTGTGGAGGTCAGAAATAGCAGGGATTCAGTGTCCGGCTCAAAGACACTCCGGCAGGTCTAGAGGTTTAACCCTGGGTTGACAAATATTGTACCCGTCAGGTCACCCTGACTGTTTTATGTGTGTGGCCCCCATCCTTCTCCTCACTTTATGAGTGAGAAAAGAAATCTCCCTTAGGTGGCCCAGCGCAATCGCAGTTTGATTAATGGGAAGGACCTATCTTTCAGTCCCTGTGGTTTTAACCCTTTTTAAAAAGTCACAGGAAAAGGTTACTGTAAATGTCATTATGAGCATTTCCCAACCTTCCTGGCTGCCCTGCTCTGAATAACCCACCGCTAAATGTCATTCTCTTAACATTTTGTCATGTTATACTCCTGGGTGTTTTCCCCAGTAAAGATTTTATATTTTACCATTTCATAACGTTACTCTTTGCACCCGGAAATTTCTCTCGCATCTTTTACAATTGCACACTGTTAAATAATGCCCTCAGTGAATTCATTTTCATATGGAGAGTTTGAACTGAGGGTTGAGCCTTGATATTTTTTTGTTCTTTTCTTTTTCAGTCTCACACTTCAGAAGTTAATGTAAGTAATGTAATCTCTCTCTCTCTCTCTCTCTCTCTCTCTCTCTCTCTGGATAAGAACTTAAGTGCAGTCCGGAAAACAAGCATGTGGTCATTTGACGGTCAGTGTGTGGCCTGCTGAGGCTATTTGATGCTACGTTTACACGTGGCTGGCTATCTTCATAAAAATTTCAACCTCTCCAATTTTGAAAAAATAACATTGTGCACAGCTGTCAGTTTTCAGAAAAGCGTTCCTTTACACATACCCGTGTATATATGCCGTCAATGCCGTCAAGAGCATGCCAAACCTGTAGGTGGCAGTGTAATGAGAAGCTCAAGCCCACGTTAACTAATCAGAATCCCGAAAATAGCAACAACACCAACAAATCACTTCCTCGGCTGCCTAAACCTCTCAGTTTGTCTCAGCTTACATACAAACGTGCAAACGTAGTTTTTCAAAATCTCCACTCTGGGCGGAGTTTTTAGAAAGAATCGTTTTCAGAGGCGAATTCTCCGTTTGCGTGTAAACAAAGGGCACAAACGAAGGGAAATGTCTCCATTTTTCTAAATAACCATGTACGTGTAAACGGGGTATAAGAGGTGAGAGGTTAGTGAATAAGCATGAAGCTTGCTCAGGCCTGCAGCGTGTGCTCGCATATTTATGACCATGGCTCATTCCCAACTCAATACAGCAACATTTGTGGGATAGGGCTGGGCAATAAAATATAATATCTCAGTATGACCATTTTGACCATAGACTTTAGAGCTCAATATTTATTTACATTCTCTGTAATGGATTTACAAAAAGATTTCTGTAAAAGAACAATGCCAGTGGTCTCCAACCCGCCTCCTGGAGAGCTGCATGTTTCCTCCTACTCAAACACACCTGATTCTAATGATGTGCTCGTTGTCAAGCCTTTGACAAGCTTCAGCTGCTTGATAATGAGCACATCATTAGAATCAGGTGTGTAGGGCGATACCTAAAACATGCAGGGCAGTAGCTCTCCCAGCCTTTCATATTGTCAATGCTACAAAGTATACAGTACAGTACATCAATTAGATTTTTGACAGTATAGAGTAGTATCACAATTAGAGTCAAAATAAACCTTTCAGTGAGCAACTGCACAGGGGCCTCAAAACTCTAGGGGTCCCCGAAAAGCACTAGGTATGCTCGATGTCAACAATAAAAAAAGACGTGTCTGGGAATACAAAGTATCCAGTGACATGATAATGGCTTTAAGGTGGCTCCTGCTTTACCAGATCTTGAAGCCCTGTGTCAAAGTCTAGCTTTAAGACTTAAATCTTTCAGTTTTGTTCTCATATTTATATTCCTTAATGAACGTGTTTCCTCTGGCTCCCCAACAGGTTAATGCAGTGGATGGGTAGAAGTGGCGGGTGAAAAAATAATTTTGATGTAATAAAGTTTATATTTTATCTCATGAAATCCACTACAACATGCAACATGTCTTTCCTCTGCTGGAACTGCGAAACAATGTGACAGTTCACTAGATTACCATGAAAGTTTGTTGTTAACCCAGTGTTGGTCATCTTTGCACCAAATGTCTTGCTGGCAGATTTAACCTGTCACCTAAACATTAGAGTAGCCACATAAAAGCAAAACATGTAAACTCATGCCAATATTGATTGAATGATTGGATGAATCATTTTTACTTTTATATAAGTTATATATGCATATGCATAGATAACAGTGGTGATACTGGGAAACAAAGCAGGAGTAGTGGAACAAAATTACATCCAACACCTTAACTAAAATTAAATTAAATAAAGTAAAAAAATATCTAAAAGCCTGTGTACACAAAGAAAACACATCTCTTCCTAGAAAAAGAACTAAGTATGAGTGAGTGTGTGAGTTAGTGACCGCAACTGGAAAGTGAATTGTTTGAAATCTAGTGATTGGTAATATTTCCTCAGTGCAGAATCCGTCACAATCTGTCTTTAAAACACCCTAATCGGTTACTCATCATAACACTGGTTAAACATGGTTAAATTGAGCATACTGGTCATGAATTTCGATCAAACAAACAAACAAGAGGCGCTCCTCTAACCTCCACCAGAGAGTAACAGTTCTGTGCTTTTTTCAGGGAAGTTTAAAGACATTTCCTCCACTGTGAATAATGAATTAACAAGTCAAGGATGAAATAAACACTAATAAAGCTGATGGTGCTCAACATTGAGCAGCGACAGGTTTACGGATGAGGTCGAGAATGAGTCATAGATTGCTTGTCAATAACACCGCAGACACTCATCAATTAGTGTTGTTGTTGTTTAATTGAGCCAAATTAAAATCGTCAGTGTAGAGCAGCCTCCACACACACATACACACACACACACACACACACACACACACACACAGACCACCAATTTCCTGAGGAGTTAATGAGTGCTACTTTAACATAAAATTAATAATGGTACACATGCCAAAAGACTCAAACACACGTATTCACACATCCAGCCTTAAAGTGGTTACTGTTTCCGACGACAATTCCCTCATATTTCCACCAATGACACAAAAGCCGGCCAAGAAAAACACGTCATATCAAACGCCCACAAATTGCTGCCCTTTCTGGTATTTTTTTCTAGACCTTTGATTCCTTCACACTCATTTTAATGCCATCTATCACTTCTTGTCTCCTCCTGTACCCTTCAGTCTTTCACACTCACCTCTCAGTAACCCATGCAGAGTTATTATTCTTGTCCACCATCACACCAGACTGACAGAAATGGACCAGAAGGATAGGCTGTTCTCTCTCTGTGGCTCTGTATCCTCTTCTGTCTGTCTGCACGCCCCCTAATAATATCCTCTGTTTTTAACATATGCATTTCTTTAATATATATCTGGAGAATCGACACTTCAGTGTTTGGCAGGCCATGCAGGAAAAATGCAACCACACTGTTAGAAATGAAAATATACAGCATAAGCACTGTATGGGAGGGAGGAGGGAATAGACTTAGCAACAAACTGCAATTTGATATTTGCTGATTTTTATATTGCAAAATGACTTAATAAACTACATTTTTCAGTTGGTTTGCTGTAAACCAAAGAAAATAATGCTGAAAGTGCAGGCTGAATCGACACATTCACTGCTCTTAAAAATGAGCAGACACACAGGGAAAACGGGGACACAGACAAAGTGGAAATGGAAGGAGATTCAACTTTGCGTGTCACCTGTCCAGGTTAAATCCACAGTCAAGAGCTATTTTGGATTTCATAACAAACACAGGCGCTTGATGATTAAACATGCTTGTAAACACGGTCATGGAACAGCAGTGAAGTCAGATCCCTTTTAACACCATACAGCAGGGGTCTTCAACGTCTTTTAAGCCAAGGACCGCTTAACTGAAAGTGAGACAGAGCATGGACCCCCTACTACATATATTGTATAAAATTAAGTTGCATAATAAACTGGGCCTAAAATAATGTGTAGGGCAGCCTAAAGCCTTTATACATATATTTTTGCATAGAATACTAAGCTATTAAAATAGCCTACTAATTGTTTTGTAAATCATGTGTTCATGTTAAACATACATGTAGCACAGTGAACTCTTAGGATGAACTGTGTATGTGGATGGCCCTTAGTTGCTAACAATATGTTGGATTCATGTTGAGACTTTTTAATTTTTGAAAAAACTTTCAAAAATTAAAGATTTGGAGGCCCCCCTGCACTGACTCTGAGGACCCCCTAGGGACCCCGGACCCCCTGTTGAAGATCCCTGCCATACAGAGTTAAACACTGAGGAAGACAAAAGAAGGCATTGTGATGTTTAACCTGCCAAGGCAGTACAAAAACAAGCCTGTAATGTGTATTCAGACTTTTTCATACTTAGATGAAAATCAATGACAGTAATAACTGTTCTGCATAATCCAGCAAAGCAACCAAACCATTTATTGCGCAAGCAAAACACAAGCCATGAGGACAACTGTATTGATTAAACAAGAAGTGTGTTTGACTGAAAACTATGCTGCAAGAGTCTACAACAATGCCACTCTTTGAGGCTGCACTTTAGCACAGCAGTTTTTTCAGCTGAATGCTAACGTCGGCATGCTAACATGCTCACATGCTCACATTGACAATTCTTACATGCTGTTGCTGATGTTTAAAAGGTATGATGGTTACTATCTTAGTTTCACATTTGCTAATTTGCCACCAAACACAGCTGAGTTTGATGGGAATGTTATTAGTTAGACAAACTAAACTTGACCGGATGATGATGGAAATTAAAAATGAAGGAGTCACCAAAATGATTAAAATTCATCCTCAGTAGAATATGAATGGTGGTATCAAATGTCATGGTAGTCCATCTAATAATTGTTGAGACATTTCATTCAAAACCCAAATGCCGACCTCATGGTGGCTCTAAAGGAAGGCAGAGGATCACTAAAGTTGTTAGGATACATCATCTGGGGACCATGAATGTCTGAAAATGTTTCATGGCAATCCATCCAGTTGTTGAGATATTTCAGTCTGGAGAGTCTTTCAAGTCTTTATGTCCCACGTCTACCAAACCACCCAGTTTGTACCACAGGATTTTAAAATGTTAAAAAGTCGATGACCCTGATTACATCACTATGACATTGTCAATGTTACTTTCTTCGGCTTGGCAAAGCTCCTCCAGAACTACAGAAAACATAGTACAGCTGTTTCCACACACTCAGTAGTACTCCTCATCATGACTAAAAAGTCTTTCAAATATCAAATCTGTTGAGTGCCTCTTTAAAAGAATCAGCACCTTAAAAGTCAATATAAATATATAATATTCTATCAAGGATCCTGCCAATTTCCCTTACACACACGCCACAGGCACAAAATGTAAACGCACGCTTAAGTAAACACACACAGAGAATTTAGGATTAAATCGGGAGTAAAAACTCACCTTTCCTTTCACAAAGTGCCTTTAAATCATCCATACAGGTAATGGGTTTTGGAATTGATTTTACTTTCATAGTAAAGAAAGCAATTCAGTGCTGGTTTAACTACTGTCCTTTCCTCTAGGCAGGCTCTCACCATTCAGCAACCAGTGGTCCAATAACAAAAGTGCACGGGATCATGAGCATTCACAATATGTGTGTGCAGCTGTGTGTTTGTGTAAGTGCTGCAAATGTGTTTGTGCGTGAGCTCATCCATAAATGAGTGTATGTGCAAGACAGGAAAAAAAAGCATAATCTACCGGTAATGGAACATGAAACCGAGCAGAAAATTGCAAAAAGAAATGACTCCTAGGAAGGGTATCAGCTCTGATGATATAAAGCCCTTCATATGTCGCCTAATAAAGGCAGGCAGAGAGGCTAATGTCCTCTAAAATCACACCTTTATTCTGATACTCAAAAAGGATAAAAAAAAACATAAACATACCCACATAGCTGGAGCTGTGGAGCACAGCTAAATATTCAAAAGTGGCCTGATAGTTAATTACCAGCATGATTCTGCTCCCTTGGGTGTCAACTGGCTACTGCAGGTAACAGCACTTGCCGCAGTTTTTCCTAATGGGCTCAAAATATGACATGTGTGTTTTTCACATTCAAACTGACAGCAATTAATAAAGCATAAATTGCAGAAAATGTTTTAGGAAATCAAAATGAAATAATCCATTCTAGAAAGATTTAGCAACAAGTGTTGCCTCCAAGGTATGTGTATGTGATGGCCAACTTCCTGCATTTATTACAGTAACCACAATATATAATCATATTGATATAGTCAGACCTCATTATTAAGGGACATAAATCAATTCACTAAACTGAAATATGGATTTTTGAAACAACGTAATATCCTCCCTAAGCCAAAATGTTTAAAACTATGTTAAATAAAAAAGGAATGCAGCGAATCATTTTCCAGATACAGATACACTTTGAATCAATCAGGCAGCAGCCAATCACATTGTGTAAGCAGAAGGGAACGGTACAATTGTATCAATATTACCAACACCACCAAACATAATGGTCGATGATGCTGTATTTTACAGATTTATTATGAACAATGTTATTTGCGTTCCAAAGCAGTTGTTGATTTCCAGAGGGATTTGCTTAAACAAACTGCTCCATTGAAACTGAAGTACATATTTATTCATCATTAATTATTATTGGAAAATGTACTCTTCATATATATCGCGGTATATCTACTACTGTAGGTAACACAAGCATTCTATTGAAATGTTTTTACTGCTTGTGTATGATTTGAACACTGTTTCTATTTATTAGTTTCCATTATTCCATTATTAGGAATTTAAAGACCTCTAAAATACAGACCTCGCCTCTAGCTAACAGCTTGGACTTGCCCTTGAAGGAAGCACTGACATGGACCCAAACAGAGAAATAAACTAATAGAGTGCCACCTGCAGATCTGTCCGGTCAAAGGTTAAACGTTTGGAGCTTCAGCTACATTTGTAGCGTCTGCCAAGGTTAATCAAAATGGGGGGTACGCTGCTATTATGTGGCACTGCATGGAGTCTCTGCTCTTTTAACCCTCCCTTTGTCTCCTTCTGTCCATGGGGTGTCATTTGTGTTGATGGGGCAGCTGGAATAGACTCAGCAGGGGATTATGATTTGACATTCCCGCTGTGGGAATTGAACAAAACTATATTCAACAGCTATCATCGACTGACCTGCCCTTGACCGTCACTGCTCCGGTGGATTTGCTAAATGACCCTGTGTCAAAGAGTTAGGTTGTACTGGACAACTCCTCTGTGGATCGCTGAAAACAGCGTGAGCATGCATTGGACTCAACCTACTGTGGGTAAATAAAGGTTAAAAACCAAAAGCTAAAGGATTGTTTGCAACTATCTGGCAGTGGCAGTTTTTTTATAGCACTAGACGCAACTCATATTGTCCCAATGCGATCCCAGCCAGTCCTTCAATAGTGTGTGGTGGAGCATAGATAAAACCTTATTCTGATGCCCAAGAAAGAGCGAGGGAGTGAGAGAATGAGGAGAGAAGAGGAGGAGAGAGAGTAAAATATTGATGAGAAATGTGAGGCACAAAAATAGAGTGGCTCTGAATTCCCAATGAAGGGCAAAGGACGCACACATACACACATACACACATAACGCAGGGTGTAACAATAACGCACTGTGGCATTTTTGTGCAAAACCATGATTCAGCACAAAAGAAATCCCATCCACTTTCCAGAAGTGCTTTTCAACAGTCTAAAATACTATCTGGCTATCTTCCAAATCGTTTTTTTTCTGTAATATATTCTATGTAGCTATCATAAAAAAAATTGCATCCTCTTTCATTATCTACAGTCTGAGGTCCACTCCATGCACAGGCAATATGATTATACACAACAGGCAACAAAAAGGAAATTGAGACATGCTGCCAGAGTCCTTCAAGACCTTAAGAGTCAAACCAAATACTGGAACAGTGGCAATAGAGAACGCACAAACCAGGCGTTACAATTGGTGTAAAAACATGAACACAACAGGCAGGCGATAACAAGTTGCTGCTGCCAGCCCATGTTCAAATTCAACGCTCCCACTTAGTGTATCTGTTAACACTTGCTTATCTCACATCAGCAGTTGGTATAAACATGTGTGTGTGTGTGTGTGTGTGTGTGTGTGTGTGTGTGTGTGTGTGTGTTTTATTTAATAAGACTCAGCTGCCCTTTAAAAACACTTTAACAATAACGGTTTACAATATTTTAAATGTTGTTTTATCCCAATAAGGCCCACAATAGCTCAGCCTTTTAATATATTTAATTAATTAGTTTGGCAAAGGAATTACATCAACAGTGTACAACCGATAAGGGTTTCCTCTGGAGTTGTAGTCGAGATTATGCTGGGAGACAATTAGTGACAGAAAAAAAATGCGCATGCCCCCCCCCCCCCCACCCCCCCCCCCCTTCTTCTGGGAAAACAAATCTGAGATTTTCACCTTATTATTTACAATAATAACAGGCCGTCTCACCCAGAAAACGACCGTATAGGTCAATTGTGCAAGCAGCTTATAACAACCCATAATTACATTTATTGTTAGGTGGCAACCTCTCATGGCCGTAGTAATTAGCACGAGAGCAAACAAGGAAGTGAGGTGACAAAATACTTTGTATAAGCACGGCAAAGAAACACAGGACTTTTACTCAGGAGATCGGGGTTTGTGTCCTGTGTGAAACCAAAAGTCAACGGCCACTTTTTAAAATGAACCGACTTTTACGGACATAATTCCTTCACATGGGCACGTCTGTGACGTCATTATGTATCCTCACTTTAGTAGTTTTACATGAATCATTTTAAGCCAATCCCTCATGTTTTACTTGCCCTAAGTATTTGTGTTGCCTAAAGTAGTTCCGTTTCACAACATTAACTAAGTGATTAAACGGCAACCATTACCTTAAATAGAACTGTCACATGATTAAAACAGCCATTGCGGTCACGTGTGTAATGGCCACCATGGGACATATTACGACATTAAGTAGAACGCTCATATTTGTCGTTTGGGGAGTCATTGGCAATCGACCAATTCTGCTGTTTAGGTATGTTGATAACAATCCACTCTCAGACTCTGTGACCTGAGAATCAGTCGGTCTCTTTAGCAACAAAAACCTGAGCCCACACTGAGCTTTTCCTGAATGAATGTTGTGGAAAACAATGAGTCACAGAGCTCTCACACTTTCACACACAGATACACACACACACTGTGATGGAGCACAATTCCCATCCAGCCTCGGCCAATTGCAGTTAATTGCTTCTGTGAATGACTGATTGGGTCCGATTTTTACCACAGCAGGATCTTAGAGGAAGAGGGGATGAAGGAAGGAGAGAGAGAGAGAGAGAGAGAGAGAGAGAGAGAGAGAGAAACAAAAACATCAACCTGTCACAGAGGGGCAATTAACAGGTTGATTAACTCCTAACCATGGCCAGACTTTCCTATAGTGTGTCTGTGTGTGCGTCTGCCTGTGCTCTTATAGGATGACCTGCAAACCCTTACTGGATATCTTATAATAGAGATAGATAGAGATACTTTATTTATCCCAAAGGAAATTAAGGTGTCCAATAGCTAATACACAACATACATACACATAGGCACACAGACATATGACATCCACGCACACATACTACAAAAATACAAAGTAAGATATCAGTAGTGTGCGCTTACAGTAAAGTTTGGTTGTAGCATGTTTAAATGAGCGGTGTGGAAAAAATGCAGAAAGGTGCAATGGTATCATAGTGCAAGATAGTGTCAGTGCAAATTCTATATCCATTCAAGTACAACAGGCAACACAATATATCAAAAATAGAACAGGCATTACTTAACAGCAGCTACACAGGGTTTAGCGAGTAGTATGTAAAGCCGAAATTCCGCATAGGGAGGTTGGAAAACTGTTCATTTAAATTTCTCTTGTCTTCTCATTCCTCTAAATCCCCTTTTACATAACCTGTTCAAGGCGTGAATTTAGCACTGTTACTCTACCTTGCCACTCTGTAAGACGTGTTCTGGTAAAAGGTATAGGAACACGGAATCGGGGGACACAGTTGTTTCGCCAAATCGACGTCTGTGTAAAAGGGACAGCCGGGATGGTGGGACTACACATGCACACACACTAGACGCTGTTGTGTTACACGTCACGCCTCTTTTGCTTCCGGAATGCCGGCATCATGCTATCAAAAATCATACTCTGGGACAGCATTATGCCACCTTTGTGTGGTTCAGTTTAAAAAAGCAAAACCGGCATAATGGCGTAACCTCTTTACGGTGGTATTGCAGAATCTGGGTGTAAAAGAGGCTTATGATTCTGCTGTGGTAAAATTTGGACCCAAAGTGTCATTCACTGAAGTAATTCATGCAAAAGAATGGGAATGGGACATTTGTTTGTCCACGCAAAATAGGTGGGCCAGAAGCTTGGTGACCATACGCAGGGCCAGTTGGTGAACAGCTGGCGAGCAAACTGTTAACCTTTAACATATGCAGTACTACATGCATTAAACTGTGAAATACTAGGATCAACCAACACATTCTCACTCCCATCTTGCAAAATACGGACACTTGGTCAGGTGCCTTTGTCATTGTTATTGACGCTAAAAGTCTCCTTTAACGTCATATGACACGCTTTATTTAAACACGCTTGGTCGGGACTATTGGCGTCCCTTTTGACGCAGTAATGTTAAGGAAAAGGTCATGGGTGGGTTTACGTTTCCGTGACACGCGGGAAGAACGGGGCGGAAGTAAAAGGTTGTGAGTGGGCTTACGTTTCCGTGACAATAACGGGACGGTTGGGTTTAGTAAAAGAAGAAAGCGACTTTAGGAAATGTCACACACGTGACACGAACCCCGGTCTCCTGGGTGAAAGTCCTGCAGTTGACCCATCCACCACCCCAACCAACCTCCCTATGCAGAATTTCGGCCTTACATACTACTTGCTACTGTAGTCGCTCTTAGTGTTACGTCATCCTTAAACCCCGTGCAGCTGCTGCTCTGACAGCCACTGTCCAAATGTCCGTATTTTATGAGTTTGGAGTGAGAACGGGTTGGATCAACCCAGGTGTCAAAGTCTGACTTTAAAAACAGCGCTACACGGAGGAAAAACTAATTTGTGAGAATATTACCATTCAGTATGGGTTTGCTACAGACATCCACATTTAAAACGATTATTTACCTTAACCCCAAAACCCGCCGGCGGGTTAGAAAAAGCATGTTTTGTTTAAAAGATTTCCAAAGAAAAACCACTTACCCTAGAAAGAAGCTGAAAAAAACAAATTGTTTGTCGGATTCCTGCATTGAAAATGTTACTTAATTATAGGTATATAAGTATCATCAGGAAAATGTAGTTTAAGTATTAAAAGTAAAAGTAGTCAATGCAAAACTAGTAACTAAAGCTGTTACATTCCACCACTGGAGTTACCTTCGTAAAAATGTAACTAATTACTTGCATGAATGATTTACAGCCAAAATTCTTTTTTTTCCCTGTATTGTATATACATGTGTTCCCTTAGGGAAATGTTTTTCAATTTATTTTTTAAAATAAATTAGCAAATAAATGTAACTTACATTTTTCCTTTTTGTTATGTTTATGCCATTATAACTTTGTTATACTGCTCAAAAGACATTTAGGAGTTATTCTTACTTCTGCCCATGGTTGTGCTTGTTAATTTGAGATGCAAAACTTGCAGATAGAGAAAATGAGCTCACAGTGAGTAATAATGTGACAGGAGCAAAAAAACGCCCAAAAATGGCTTGGGTTTCATTTCCCAATGGATTTCAACCTTAAACTGGCTTGTTAAACACATTTGTGATATATCCTGGAATGATAGAAAGACTGGTTACCTTAGCAACCTAGCCCCTTTTGGTTCCTTTATATTACTGTGAGAAAATGTTGGAAAAAGAGAGGGAATAGTACAGTAGCCGAGATGGTTCAACACAAATACAAAAGCTACAACACAAACGCAAAAGCTACAACAGTTTCTGTTGTAGCTTTTGAGTTTGTGTTGTAGCTTTTGTGTTTGTGTTGAACCTTCTCGGCCACCATAGAATAGGCAGATCTGCTGACAGGCGGGCAGACAGACAGACAGGACTTGTGCATTTGTATCCCAATTAGTGTACAGAAGAATTTCTGAAAACCTAGAAAAGTGTACAGTATATGTCCTTTAAAAACATTTAAAGAAAGACAAAGAGAAAATATTTGGACTGAAATGTTAGAGATCTGCAAATCTCCAAATCAATTCAGCACAGGATGTCACCAAATGCTAATACAGATAAAACAATAAAAAGACACCAAGAAGTAAGCACACATACAGCATGCACTTTCACACATTTAGATACATTTACATGCACTTTACGTGCACAAGACAGACACAAACAATAAGACATAAATAAATAGAGGTGTAAGAAGAAACACACATACAGGTTATTAATGCAGAGCCTCTTGTGTGAACTCGAGCATTATCTGTCTGGTTGACTTAGCTTCTGCCTGTCTCTCCTTCTCTCTCCTTCTAACAATTCTGTCTCTTGTTTACTCTTAACTCGAGTTTACTTTTAAGTTCAGGGAAGATGCATGTTAGGGTTGTCACTTTTTAAACTGAAATTTTCAATTTGTAATGATCTGTTCAACATCAAAATTCCCAGTATAACTGTAGCAGGCTGTGCCTTGTAGTACTCCCAAGGGGATTCTTCTTAAAAAGCTGTCTGACTGGTCTGAGCCTGTTGCAACAAGGCATCTTCTCTGCTATCGGATAATGGAGAAAACCAGCTACCTGTGTTGAACCACGACACCAAATAGAGTGAGACTTGAGAAAACATTTTGAATTTGACACCATAGATGGCCTTGCCGTAACATTAGCTTGTCTCAGTGAGATCTCACAGCAAATGAACAGAACAAGGTCTACAATTCACTCTAAGATTTGTGTGGGTTGCATTCTAATTAATTACATGTTAGCTCTTCATTCAAACTTCTTTTTTTTAAATGACATCACCCAATACATGTACTGTAAACACACACCAACACAAAATGGGGAATAAGACAGCTACGAGGACAACAGGCAACACATTGTGACTGGCTTAAAGGCAAACAGATTAAAATAACTAATTGAGAAACAAACATACCTGTTTTTAGTCATAAATGAAAGTTGAAGTAACTTTTGCTCTTTACTTGCATATACCGACACACATTGACCATCTCTCTCTCGTTGACTATCTGCCTCCCTTTCACAAACATACACACATTTACTGAATACCCAGGGGAAGCCTCCTGTCCAGCATGGCTCTCTACGCCGCTATAAATCAGACAGCTTTCACAGACTCACCATCTGGCAAACAACTGATAGGGAAAGAAAAAGGAGTGGGCCAGAAAGAGCAAATGAAACAATAGATTGGGTCTAATGAAACGATAGATACAAGAAAAGAGAGGGAAGGAGGGAAAGGGCAACAACAGGAGACTGATAAAAAAAGCCAAAGTACACAAAGTTCATCTCAGCTGTTAAAAGGAGAAGACAACTCAATTTGAGAATAAAGTACGGTACATTAATCTATGTCTCTCACAGCCCTCACAGTTATCATGGTAGTTTCAGGCAGGAATATTATAAGTGTGTTTATCTCCAGAAAATCAAAATCTCCTTGTAAGTGTAATCATCATCGTCATGTTTCCTCTTGATTAAAAATGATGCTCCAGCCATAATAATGAACTCTTTAGTGGGGCCGGATGTCTACCAGAACTCAGGTCCTTGGTTTGAAGGATAGTCTCCCTGCTCATTACACAACACCCCTACCCTGCTGCCTACATTGTATCATCACATTTTACAAGGGTCACTCCTCTTTTGCCTCGGGCTATGACTGACTGCAGTGCATGTTTTACAGACTGAACTGTCCTGATGGGAATGCTGCATTCAGGCTCTGCAGCTGTGGTTTTCCTCTCCAACCAGCACAGACAGAACTGCTCTAGTAATTTGGTTGATTCATATTAAATCAAGGTCTAAATATGAGGGGGCACTTTTCATTCTGCACAATACTAAATATTATAACATATATGTACATAAAATGAGTGTACACATGGTTATTCATTTCAAGATTAAAATGGCAAGGCTGCAGTGCATGAAAATCCTTCCTAAATCTCCCTGAATGTCCAACACTGTACACTTGCCGGTAAAGCTGATCACATTTAGTCTCTCTGCTCTCCTGACATAGTGACTTCAAAGTCTTTCTTGGGAGGAGAGCTAACAGTATAATTAAATCTAGACAGACGATAGGGGAGCAAACACCTGCTAAATGGCCATCTTATCTGGCCTGACAAACTGTCAAACCCTCTCCTCCATTTGTACATAATAGGATGGTGGAGGCAATGACATGACAACACAATGATGGGTAATTGTGAGGAGGTGGGGGCTTAGATGGGGAAGATGTCAAGCGACAGTGTGGTGAGATAGATGGATGAACTCCTGGTTTGTTTAAAGCACGCCTAGAGTAGCATGCAAGGGAACATGAGAGAACTTTCTTCGTATTATGAACAGATTTTAATTGTATTACTAAATTTGTTTCAGGATTATTAATTTTTTTAGCCAACCAAGACTAACCTGACGCAAAATCTGAGAAGCCGTCATTGGAAACTGTTTGATGATTGGATGAACCATCTGTCTATCACGTCTGCTATTGTTGTTTTGAACAAACAGTCACGGACGTCACACACACACCTAAACCACGTCCGTAGCTGCAGTAGCTCCTCATTTACTACCGGACGCTGATTGGTTTGGTTTGCTGCTGTTTGAACACAAACGCATTACTTGAAGCCTAGTCTATATCATTGACGTTCCACTTCCGGGATTGCCCCGGTGCCGCAGGAAATTCCACCAGATGCATGTATTTTCGCCAATGTCTGTTTCCTTCCGCAACTCCGGTGGATTTATGAGGACTATTGTTAACTGCTCCTCAGATCTCTGCAGGGTAAATCCAGACAGCTAGCTAGACTATCTGTCCAATCTGAGTTTTCTCTCGCACGATTATTTTACAGCGGCTCCGTGCGGAGTTTAGCACCGCCCATGACGATTGTGATTGGTTTAAAGAAATGCCATTAAACCAGAGCACGTTTTTCAGAATGCTGTGTGGAGTAGCCAGACCCTCCTCCGCTCCGCAGGGTGTGGACAGTCTGGCAAAGTGAGATTATTTGAAGCCTGACAAGATAGATTTCCGTGTGATATGTGTTCCCGTGATGATTTGCGATATCTGGGAGCTTTGGTGCAAGGCCTCAAACCAGGACCACAATCGTTATTTAATTACCAAGTTCAGTTCTCCTAAATTATCCATGCTTACAAATGTAACTTTTTAGATTTCAGACCGGAAAATGCATGCATGAGTGGTTCTTGTATTTGTTTTGTTGGTTAATGATTACTGAATGTATACATATGTATACAGTAAATATGTTCACAGCCATGTGCATACATACACTGTCACAACAAAACTACAACTCAGTTACAGTTTAATCAAACTACAAATGATGCTGACAACTTTTCAGCTTGTCCCAGATTCCTAAAAGTGTGTCTAGCTGCCTGCCTGTCTTTAAGTGCAGGATTAAATGCTTTTCCAGGTTTAGAAAAATTTATTTGGTATCTATTTTGTAGGAGACAGAGATCAATGGTGAAATCAGAATGATCCCAATTTGGCTTATTTTTACACTTGAAGTTGTATTTGTCAAAATTCATCCTTCCATATTGTCTCTAAATGAGACCACTTATGGTCTGGGAGATAAAGTATCGCCTGTAATGACTTAATGGACAAGACGACTAATCCTATAAACATCCCCGTCCACACACATTATCTTCAGAATCCCCTCATCTCAAAATTCCAAAACTGTAAAACCTTCAGTGTTAAATCAACTCCTAAGGAGTATAGTGTGAAATTGACACTTGACAAAACACTAAGATACAACTGAACTCTTGTCCTGGAGCTACATCAGCTTTAAGAGCGAAGAATCAACATTTTGAGCACCTAATTTAAGACACTGCTAGTGTATATATACGTCCAGAGTTAATCTAACACTAAATATTTACAGTAGCCAATGATTGCTCTGTGTGTGTCTGGGCTGCTTTATAAAAACTGGAGGTCACTTGCTAACATGGTCCAAGCAGCATATGATCTCAATAATATCTGATTATGCAGTACATACACACACACAACCATGTGCACAAAACATACAATTGCACGCATTGCTGTGAGACCTTGGTTAATTATTCACATTGGTCAATAATGAGCTACAAATCCATCCATTTTTAATTGTGTTTAATTCTCCTGTATTAATCAAACAATCGATTCCAGGCATGTATCTGGTGCCCTGATGAGCTCCAGCAAGCAAAAGCTCTTCAGGAAGAGAAAGAAAGATGGAGAGAGGACGGAGCATAACAGCTACTGCAAAGGGACAGAAAGGAAGCAAAGAAAAAGAGGAGCAATGAGGCAGCATGGTGTGACAAATACATGATGGTTACTCCCTACCCGCAAAACCCCATGGGTTTTCTTTTTTGTTTCTGCAGGCAGGTATGCTCTTACCCCTGATCTTACCAGGTCAGCAGGTTTCAGGTTGTGTGGGTGCTAACAGTATTTTGAGGGGCTGTCCTGCTCCATTTCAGTCAACAAGCTGATAGAGTAATGGAGAGATGCTGACCTACCTACATGTATTGAACACACACACACACACACACACACACACTATTATTCTAACTCATTCTATCTCTCTCAACTTCAGAGCAAACAAATTATGTGCACCTGTCTAGCTCATTTTTTTACCTGAACTGCGGAGAACTGAGAGAAACAATTACACATTAGGCATGACACACAAATCCAAAGCAATGGATTCAACTTTAGCAAAACGTCCAAAAAGCCAAGTCAAACATCCGGAGTCCCTGATAGGAAATGTCAAGCGGCTTATAAGGCACAAAGACAAGCTATTAAAAGAGTTGATGTGACACAGCGTTTAATATTCCATCTAGCATGCACCTTTGAAAATGTCATCGTAGCATTTGAGCTTGGTGTGATGGAAAGGCACCCGCTTGATTACAGTCATCGTCCTTTCAGCCAGCCAAGACTTGAGAATACATTTACTAAAAATCCACAAAATGTACACACGGCCACACAAACACATGTTTAGATGCATACTTCCAAATCATATATTCACACATATCACTGCATGAAAACATTTTTCCACACTGAAAATATAGGACTGTTGTTTTTGCTTTGCTCTCATTTTTCTCCAGAAGACAAACCTCCAATGACATACTAATAGCATGTTAGCGTCGCCAAGGCAAAAAGCATGCCTCTGCAGCTTGCTTGATGGAGAGTCCAAACAATTCAGTCTATTGGTTTCAAAGAATAAAGGGTCTTGGTTTTCAAACATGCAGAAGGACTCAAGTGGTGTCTGCCCCCCAAAAAGAGAAGGTATTACAATACTCTGTGTGTACTGAATCTGCCTTTGGTGCTCGTAAAAAAAACATCTTTGGTCCATAAATTGACAATAAACACGCCATTTACTTGCATTTTGGCTTCTTATTTTCCCTAATCAGGGGAATTGGTGCACAACATATGAGGCAATCTGAATTGTTTATATATTTAGTTTCTATGGCAATGAAATTGGATGAGTAAATTGATAGAAATCTTTGACATTATTGTGTCTATTGCAATGCTGATTGTGTATGAAGAGTGAGGCGTAGGTTCAATCAGACAAATAATCTTCATGCAGCGCCTTTTAGTGCTTTGCAAACAGGCAGAAAGAAGAGAGGGCAGACTTTCACTCTAACACAAGGCTCTGCAGGTAAGTGTGTCATTCATTACTGAGCTTTCTATTGACTATTGGCTTATTGGAAAGAGCTTCACCACAAGAAGAAACTGTGTTTTGTTGAGGTGATGAATTAACAAGTACACAAACTGCCGCAGATATCAACTTAATTAGTCACTTGAGAGCTGAATTAATCTGGCTGAACTCAATTAGTGTTTTCAAACTTAATCAACACCCTATTTGCCCAAGAACCCAAAACAAGCCACAGTCCATCTTTTTCAATAGTCTTGTTCTCATTTTCCACCACTATTGGATTGGATTTGTGAGAACAGTTGGAATAATTTAGTTTTGATCCCCTCATGTTTGAATCATTTGAGGGTAACACCCTTTGATTGGCTGCAGCTCCCTGGGGAACCGAAGCCACAGCCCTGCACCAATCAGGCTGGCCAAATTCAGTTTGAGCCCATTGATTGATGGCTGGTGAAGATTAAGCCGCAAATGTGAACATGCATTGATTTGAAGGGGGATGTGTTATTATTCAATGTACCATGTCATGAGCTGGAGGGATGGAGGGACGGGCAGTGTGTAAACAAATAGAGAGACAGTTAGTCAGCAGCACCGCTGAAAATACACACATACATCTATAAAAACACAATATACAGTAGGTTTAAAGTTAATTGACAATATAAATTATTTGTAAATATAAAGTTTCTGAGACAAATATGCAGACAAAGTGATTCACAGTACATACAAAAAGAGAATGTGAATCATGGGGATTCATTTAAAAGTAATATATGACATGATGATTAAGCAAATTGTTGCTTTTCTACATGTTTACCAAAATGCTGCACGTAGCTTTTTGTATTCTCTTGCAGCAACAGACATCATTCAATGAGCATTCAGAAGAATATCAAGATTCAAATCCATAAAAACATTAATTTTATGTATGCGTGTGGACAGGTTTATTAGAGGTTAGTTACAGCCATACAAACTGTTTTTTCTAATGTGAGTTGGGCTGTAGTGACTTGGGTTCATCACCTCCTTGCACTCCTCTTTGTTTGCTTGAGCAGTGTTATAGAGTGAGGAACAAACTATGGGAAGACAAGAGTGCTTGTACTGGTTCTTCCTGCAACCTGGCACCCTAAAGCCACCTTCCAGAGAGCAGAAGTTGGAACTCCTTATGTAGAACATGAGAAGGGTCCAGGGCGATTATTTCAGCCAGTCTGAGGGTACGCTTAGTGCAGCTTTTGAGGAAGGAGTTTTCCACAGAGTGACCCACCACCCTGGAGCAGATCCACAGGAGTTGTAATATCCTGGTTTTCAGTTGGACTGAGAGGCCATGGAACCAGCCTCCATATTGCAGGACACTTTTAATGGTGGAGCAGAAGAATAGATTGAGGATTTCCTTTCCTGGCTCCAAATGACCGGAGTCTCCTTAGAAAGTAAATCCTCTGTTGTACCTTGTTGCAGATTAAGTTTATGGATTGGTTGTGAATTGTGACCAGAGCAATATAATTGTTGAGAGTGTTGATTATGAGGGTATTATGATCACACCACTGAACCACTTTGTTGAAAGGTATAGGTCTAAAAAGCAACAGAAAAGGCGAATAAATCATGTAAATGAAGCATGTCATGGACGTCATGGTATTATGTGGACACGCCGACAGTTTTGTTGTCATTACTTAGAATTCCTCATGGGGGCAGCAGAAACTACGCACTATAGCTTTAAACCAAACTGCTCCAAAACAAAGTATTTTATTGGTGAAAACTGGTGAAATTATATTGTTTACACAATTTATCACTTATAATATGAAATTATGAGCTTCATCTTCATGTAAAAGATATAATCACGGGTGTGATTTATGTGACAAAGTTCACCATTATTAAAAGATATTTATGATTAGTTTATGAAAATGAAGTCCTGGTGAGAACATCTTGTGGAAGTTTGACAAAAACCTACATAAACCTTTTTGGTTCCAACAAAATTGTATTAAATCCACTTGTTTATGCTTGTAAGTGCTCCAAGAGAGGAAGGACATTAAGAAGTCAAGGACTTCTGTGAGACATTAGGATGGTGGGAGGAGATCAGTGTCACTGAAAATGACCACGGCAGTGACTGTGACATCTATGGCACCCAAACTGCCTGGAGTCATGCTCAGACTTCTGGAATCAACAAGATGTTGATAGACATGCTCAGTCAGCCAGGGAGGAGGACAGATCAAGCACAAACACTGATGTCAGTGATGTAAGAACCAAGCGGTTATGATGACCCAGACTCAGACTCTGACAGACGCTGACTCAGACACAAAAATGCTGACAGAATGAGTACAGGTGTTCAAGAAGAGTGTGTAGAGAAGAATGTAGAGTGGTGAGAGGACACTGGCAAATCTGAATCAACAGCAACTCTCCAGTGGCCGCAGAGGCAACAAGTTGGAAGCGGAAGTCAAAGAGCTACAGTGCTGACAGTTAAACCTACACTGACTGCTGATTAATGCTGAATAGTTGGAGGGCAACCCCTCCAACTGTATACATCAAACTCAGTTTGAAACCGTTGTAAAGGAAAGGAAATAGTTGGTGAGTAGTCTTGTCAGCGTCGATCGTTGTGGTTTCCTTAGCCGGGCTAGAAGGCCCGGCCGGTGTCCCTGCTTCTGGTTCCTCCCCGCCTTCCTGGCTTCACGCGGCCGACAACAATCCAACGAGCGCCCGCTGGTCTAGTGGATGTCTTCCAGAAGTTGTAAACAACTCTGATCTTCACACACTACGCTCCTCCAACCTGCACACTGCTATTTACCTTTACCAAGACTCCTACTCACCAACTCCAACGACAGTACTCACATAGGTATAGCGATTAAGATTAACGTAAAAATAAAACGTTCTCCGTTAAACTGGGAGAAAATACGTTTCCCTTCGAAACATAATTGAAAATTCAGTTTAGTTGTATGGGAACGCAATTTTTGTTTTAATAGAAACTGTGGGTATGAAAGACATGGGAGTTTACGAAACAGAGAGTCCAATTAAATGGTATTGAGAGTTATAAAGTTATAAAGACTTGCACTATGGGAAATGTAGACTGAAGCATTTTTTAAACTGCATCTAAACGTTATTCAATCTTGGCATTTGCTGGAGATATATGATTTTTCTTTATTTGACAACATAAAATCAGTTATATAATCAGTTGCAATTTTTATTGACTGACTTCTTTATTAAAACAACATGAGAGTGTCTGGTGAAGCTGTAAACTGACACTCCAGCTGATCTCCTGTTGTATTTCTCTCAAGGAGTGTTTGCTGTATTAAACCACACTTGCTTCTATCACCAGTATCAACGGGTGTTGCTAAATCAACCAGAGTGGCAATCTTTAAAGTTAGGATTATAACTTTAAAGACAACATTTGAAGATCAGTGAAGTGTCAGGATGCTCTTTTACACTGTTTCTATTTACCAGACGATCAGGAAAAGCAGCAAGGAAATGGATTTGAAAATGGGGAAAGGAATTGCCCTTTTAAGAGCTGTATTCTTAATTCAATTCGTGAATTCGATGACTAATTCCTGTTTTTAAAATTGCATTTTCGAAATCATTTTAAATGCTCTTTTTTTTTTTAAGATAATTTTGTGCATTTTTAGGCCTTTATTCGACAGGACAGTTGAAGACATGAAAGAGGAGAGAGGGGGGGTATGACATGCAACAAATGGCTGCACGTCAGAGTTGAACCCAGGCCTGCTGCGTCGAGGAGTAAACATTGATATATGGACACCCACTCTACCAACTGAGCTATCCGGGCACCCAAACTGCTCCCTTTTATTTAGTAATTAATTAATGTATTTTTAAATGATGTATTTATTTACGGTTTTAAAGTTTAACTTTGAAACTCCTTTTATATTTCCTCTATTAAATAATGGATTAAATAATGAATTTGAAAACCAATTAAATAATTCCTGTTTTAATGTCCAATTAAATATTAAATAAAGAAATGCTCTATTTCAATGTTCAAGATCCTGGAGGTCCTCCATAGATCAGTAATATGATATGATAAAACAAAATTCTGTTTTTTTCCCCCGACCTGGCTCCTATTTTCTTAGTTTTCCACATAATTTCTATCAGTTATTTTACTCGCCAACTGAAATTTGCGCATGTGGCAACATTGCTTGAAGGGCGTCCAAAAGGGCACAAGCAGTCAGATGATCACTCAAGTAAATAACATGAACAAACCTCCATCTTTAACCTGCTCATTAGGAAGAGAACACAACGTTATTACCAATTGTCACGTCTCGAGATAAAGCTGATAAGTAAATATTATCATAAACAATAGGAATGATGGCCAATCCTATTAAAAACAGGGAGAAAAATCTGACCTTTCTGTCAAGTACACTATAATAACATATGGATCATGGTTTACAAAGTGTCATATTATATTATTGCAGCCTAACTGCAGTTCAGTCACGTTGAATAGTAATCATCAATCAACACTACGACCCAACTAACAAGGAGACAATATTGTGTTGCTGCCCGATCTCTAAAGCACATTTCCATGCCAGATGGATATCTTTTGGTAATTAAGCCAGTAAAAACACCTGCAGTCGCAGATACAAAGACACACACAAACACACACAAAGACAAAGACAGCAGTTTGACAATTCACGTCAATGTGAGTTATAAGATATAAAGTTAAATATGGAAGAGAGGAGGGAGAGTAAGGTAAGTTGTCTTACGAGCCACCGTGTTGTTACAGTATGACAAAGACAACTCACACAAACAACACCTTGCTTTTCCTTCTTTTAACAACCAAACACATGCGCGCCTATATTCCTATTGGCATGCACACAGCCGCAAAGACACACACACACAGACACTCTTTAGCTTCTTTCTTTTCTTAATTAGCCTAAAGCCCTATGTCTGGTTTAAGTTCTTCTTCTCAGTGTGGTGCCAGCGCTTCTGTTAGTTAAGATTTTAGCTCAACATCCTCCACTGCTCTCATCTCTCGCCTCCTCACACACACACACACACACACACACACACACACAATCTCCATTGCAGTTCTCGAGCCTTAATTCATCACTTCTCCTCGTCTTGCTCTGGATCATCCTCCCACTCTGCTTTTACCGAGAGTGTTATCTCATCAGTTTTTTTATTTTTCAAAAGATTCGCTCCCTGCCATTGCGATTGTTGCCTCTCTGGTTTTCAGTCCAACACTCCTCCCCCTCCCCGTCCTCCTTCTCTTATCCTGTGAAAGTGAGAGAATTGTTCATTGGAGCATGCTTGATGACATCTATCCAGTGGCGGTGTGACATCCGTTCACTGTGTGATGCATTAACGAACCCGGAGGACGTTACACCCTCTAAAAAGAGCGCCTGATAAACACTTCACCATCCTTTCCCTTTGCAAACAGGCCACACACACACACATACACACATACACACACACACACACACACACACACACACACACACACACACACACACACACACAGTAAATATACAGGCCTATATTTTCTTTGACCAAATGCCCACCCTGCACAAGGGTGGAAGTCTGTGTCAGAGTGTTGCCATGGTTACAGCGATCTTTGCTGTTCATCAGGAGGCAAGCAGTACCTGCTGGGAGAGAGTAGCAGGTGTGTGTGTGTGTGTGTGTGTGTGTGTGTGTGTGTGTGTGTGTGTGTGTGTGTGTGTGTGTGTGTGTGTGTGTGTGTAGATAAAAACAGATGTTTTTGGGGGGCAAGTAAGAAGGAGGAGAGAAAAATCTGATCCTCTGGAGTGCCCAATTCTTCCAGTATTTTAAAGATCTGATGTTGTTTACCCCGGCAGCAACCCTTATTATCATCAAAGCCTGTAAGTGACACTCTCCAAACTAAAGTGTTCTGCAACAGTCCCCCATACTCCTCCTTTACCATCGTCATGGTAACTGATTGCCTCATTCTCCTCTGGCTTAAATCCCTCTGAAACACAAACACCTGTTGGTCCTGTTGTTGCTGCTGTCATTGGTTAGTTTCGATTTGTCTGCCATTATGTGGGATTGTTTGGAAAAGTTTTGCTCAGAGCAAATCAGAAGCTCCTCTAGTAAACACTCGAAGGGGTACATAGAGTATGCTGTATATTGTAAACACACAATCTTCATTCCGTCATTGATATTAATCTTAGAAAGTCCCTGAAAGCCTATTTTCTTAAATCGTCACTTATGAAAATAATACCTAAAGATATTTTTTTGATTGTTGCTTATTTAGCCATGGATATTTAATGTATTTAATGTAGAGAAATACCCAGGATTTGTGGGGCTAAGGTAAAAGTGTCCCTTAAAATCCAGTTCTTCTTTTATATTTTCTCTTATAAATAGCTTTACGGTTCCACTCTACTTGACAGAATCACATATTCTGTACCAACTTGTTTCAACTCATCACGGCCCCATGTTTTTCATTATATCAACTGGAAATATTCTCAATGTCTTGTGCATAATTTATACAAATTTTCCACAAATTCATATTTGGTATCTTTGCAAATGGGATCTACACTTGGATTTAAGGGCTGATGTAACAGTGCGGCAGTGAGGGTGAATTGGTCAAAGTCTTGAGATTGAGAGTTCATTTTTGTCCATGGAAACAGCAGTTGACAAAATAACCCCACCACAAAGTCCATTTTGTTGTTGTACTGGAACATACATATCATATGGGTTTTGCCAAAATTCCATACTAACGTGCTATTTAGTAGGCTAAAACACAATGTGAGATTTTTTAGTATGTCCGAAGCCTTAAAATGAAAGCAACAGTACGTGAATTACATACTATTACCGGTGAAATATTACAGTATTCAAACACTGGACACTACAACGGCATAATTATCTCACAATAAAATGCATAACAGACAATGGCGGACAGCGACCGAGGCAGCTCTGTAACGTCAATAACAAAATACACAACGATAGAGCGATAGTAAACATATTGGGTATGTTTACTATGCTAGGTATGCTATTTTGGATGCAGCGATGGTCTTCCTCAGCAGATGAGTTTCCTACAGTAGTTATCATAGAACTCTAGATTGTCTAATTTTTTTTATTTTTCTTGAACATTACCCTCTTCAAAATCTCTTATCCAAGAGAAAGCCACACCACACACTACACAAAAGAGCATAACGAGTATCCAATTAAGATGCATATACTGTATCTGCAGAGACCCTAGACACATGCAGACCTTACAGATTTAATATTTCACAAACAGCAAACACATTCAAAACACACAGCCGCACCAATCTCTCTAAACAAATTGTAACCATCCTCACACTAGGGGAGGTTGGTGTTGTCACAGAGCATGGGAGCAGAGAAGATAACAGTTGCTGGCAAAGCACGTCATTTGCCTCATTCTGCCAAAAAGAGCAATATCAATGAACGTCTGATTGCAGAAGAAAAGATCCTAAATGCCCCACACACATGCATGAGGAAAAAAAAAACACACACACAAAAACACACAGAGTTCATATTCTGCACACGTGGGTGTATTGTACGCACACAGAACAGAAATATGCATGCACACCAGGTAGCTGCATGTTTCCCAACACACACACACATACACACACACACACACAGCTGATGAAACCTTTTTTCCACTTAGTCTGAAGTATTGCCCAGACATTCAACTTCTCTTCCCCGCTCTATTCTTCCCGCTCTCCTCATCCATTCGTCTCCTCCTCTATTTGATGAGTTCAAACAAAAAGACAGCGCACTAAATTTTACAGTGGGAAAGAGAAAAATATAAAACCATCTCCTCTGATGCTAAAATTGATTTGGTAGATCTGCTTGATTCACGTCCTTTCTCCATCCATCTCCTGCTTTGGTTCTTGCTCCAGCTCTGTCCTTAGACATGCACAAACAATCTTCCAGTCATTCTAGATCCCCGCTTTTACACTTCCACCTAAACTGCTCTTTCCTAGGTCTCAAACCAGCTCTCCACCTCCTCTCCAGCGCTCTCTTTTATTCTCCTAAACAACTGAACAGTTTGGGAAACATATGGCAGTCAGTAACAGTTTGGAGGACGTGAATGCTGTGCCTGTAAAAGAGGATGGGGTATCAATGCCGAAATGTGAAATACAACCCATTACCACATTTTTTTCATCCTCAGTGTAATAAAGCAGCTGTTATAGAAACATTTGATGCTTACAGATACACTTTTCTCCAGCGCAGAGATATTTTTGTGATGTCATAAACTCATGTTGCTCTCGTCTCAGAGTAAGGCGTCTTTTAATTCTATCATTCTTACCCAGTAGTATTCACACAGGCGCCGCAGAACTGCTTCTATAGAATCACAGACATACTATATTGATCTATTATTTAGCATTACAATCAATCAGACTCTCCACCAGCTGTGGGAGTAAGTTCACGTGTCTCCAAAGCAAATCAAGTCATTGCATCAGTTTCGGCGGATCAAGTGTCATTTTCCTGCTTAGTTGTGCACTGATCGGCCTCATTCTGCCAACTTTTGAGAAGAACCTTAGGCTGCTGGCAACATTTTCTAAAAGTCGAAAAGATTCTTAAAGTTGAGTATGACACTAAAGATGTCAAGAGTTTCCAGGGACACTATCATAGAGACTTTGAATCTTGGTCATTGGTTGCAGAGAACCTGTTATTAGGTTCAGTAGTAAGCTCATATTGTTAATAATAATGCCATATAACAAATTTCCTTCCTTGTTTTTGTAACTGGTCAGTCTACTGTACATTGCATTACATATGCATCTAAAATCAGTTTGACAAAATTCCTTCACGTTAAAAGAAGCCACCCATGCAAACATTAGCTAACACTTGAGCAACCACAAGCGCCAACTTACCAAACTAAGATAGCATAGGCTACTCTAAAGTCACGGCACGACCCAGAGGCAACACAAAAGCACAAAAAAAGATCAACACAAGATAAGCACGATTTTAAGCCGCTATCACACAAATACAATGCCCACAGGCAGTCAATAAAGGCTTGAGCGCACACAACTAGCCTTCAATCACTAAAGGCCACTACAGCTGCAAATAATGTTCTAAAATTACCTACACTTAACGCAATTAGCATAAGCTTCATTATCTCAGCAACAAGCAAAATGTTGGCAGTGCTAACGGTCGCTCTCTAACATGAAGTGTGTGTGAAAGAAAATAGTAATGACAAAAAGAAAGAAAGTGGTCGGCGGTGGGTTGTTTGGGGCTTACCTTAATTCTACATTAGCAGCTTGTAGTAGTGTAGGGGCCACGAGCAGCCAGCCGAAGGCCGTCAAAGGAGTTCTTGTTCAGGTTTTCATTGTTGGATGTTGGTCTAAAAAGAAAAGAAAACAGTCGTAAATTTTATTGTGCCATTTTTCTTTACACTTTGAATTACGCACATGAAGCTTTACTCACTTATAATCGATGTATCACACCAAGACGTAGGTATTAGCTGTTCGAGCTGGTTCTTGTGGGACCCCGTGGTTCCTGAGGGTCACCAAGTCTTTAGGTGCGCAGGAGGAAACCCCATTCTTTTGTGCCACGTTATGCAACACAGGACAGGCCTGGATCATTTTGCACACCTTTTCTGGTTTGTATAACAATGTACCCACACAGATGCATCCAGGCACAGCCACCTTCCTATAGAAGGCCAATGCACCACTCCACAATAGAGCGGGCACGTCTATGCACTATATTGTAGTGCCTTTGTTGTGCCATCTGTGGATTGATAAAGGGGGTTAATATCCAGGGATGCATTTGGGTCGCCATTATTCTCTAAAGAAAAGTGAAGCACAACCGATTTCAAATGGCAGATTAGCAGACCTTAATACTGTATTTTTTAATTATTCTTGGCATTCAATTTGACCAAGAAGCGGATACTAATTGGATACTAGACCAGCTTGCATTTTTCTACCTACACTGCTTTAGACAGTATAAACGATTCATGGGTTGAGCCTGGCCATTTAGTCGCTACATTTGTCAATGCCATTTAAGCATCACAAATTATTTGGACATTGACAGAATGAAAGTGCTTTTTGTCTACAAACACAAATTCATCTTCCCAAGGTGCCCTTATTGCAACATGTGTACAGTCAATTGCTACGATTACGTATAGAAAACCGGACATTGCTGCAAATTGCATTTTGATGTTGGCCTGCTCACCTGCAGTGTATGGGAATCTAATGTACTCCAACTTATAATAAATAATCCCATCCCACACAATAAGAATGACACGGCTTAATGTCGACTAAAATATCCCAGACGTGTCCACCAGCTGCCTCTAAAAATGTCCCTGTGAACCCCATGAACCCAAGAGTTGTCAAAACCTGTAAATTGTTTTTTCTGGATCTGGCGCTCTAACGCCAGACCACACAGCTCAAGGAAAACAGCCCTTGGAAGCATAAAGCAGCGCATGAGCCAACTATACCATCATGAGCCAGAAAATGAGAAATGAGAGACTTGCTCTCGCCTCAAAATTCCACCAAAACCATTCCACACAGCTGCAGCTATGCGCACATTTTCACCGCACATTCTTCCTTTATAAATACCAGTTTATACAGTATGTGGGACAAGGCGTATGCATGGTTTCTAAGTTACTACCAGCCTAATACACTGTGAGCCTACACTACTTAACCTCATACACTTAATTTGTCAATGAGTGTAAATCCAAAAATGTAGCGCAACTGCCAATTTTTTGTATTCATATATCAGTAAAAACAACTTTTGAGCTGTTTCACTGCAGTGCTAATAGAGGTTGCAGGACTGCACCAATGTCCTTGTTCTCTCCTGCTCTGTTATTCTGTTTTACTGAAGCGCTCCCATGTGATGCAAATCCTGCAGTGCTAACTTCAGACCTTCTATTAACTGCTCTTCTTTCTCTTTCGCTTATCTGACCTCCCACTTCCTTCATTTTTCTTCCATTCCTCATATTTAATACTACGACTCTCTCTTTTCAAATCTAGCTAACTCTTTCCTTTTAGAAGAAGTTTGTTTGTATGTTTTTGTGTGTGTGTGTGTGTGTGTGTGTGTGTGTGTGTGTGTGTGTGTGTGTCTATATTTCAGTTTAGTATAAGTAACAAGTCACTCTGTGGAGGGCAAGGCTGCCGGTCAAAGATGGGTAAGACAGGAAAGATGAAAAATAGAAAGGTAACATGTCCTTGGAGGGTGAATGATTTCCCAGGATTCCCAGTCTGTTGACAAGGTAGAAGGCGTGTGAGGGATTTCCTGGAATGCAAACACTGTTTTTTTACTCCCTTTCTCTCCTTTCATGTTTCTCTTCTCTTCCTCTCACACTGTAGACTCGACAGAGGACTCATAGGGGCAAGCTAAATGCCTTGTTTCAAAGCGATAACCTCTTCAGCAGAGGAGAGAGTTTGTAAGATCCCCGTCTCATTCAGCCTCCCCCTGGGGGGACACAAATTCTTACTCTCCTCTCCCCCTCTTCTCTCACCTTCTGGATGGATAGAGATGATGGCTCACACTGCCTGCATCGCTAGCTTTGTCTGACAGATCAAAAAAAGGATGCCGACACTGTTTACCAAACCTCAGCAGTAGGGGAGGTAGACCTTAACAACATCTTCCCAGAGAAAGCCCAACAGAGTGTGATGCTTGTGAGAAGAGAAATAGTTGAAATTATACATAAGGAGAAAATACATTATATTTCAGGTAAGTATGTGAGGCCGGTGCAAGCTGAAAGGGAACTTGAAGCCTGAGATCTGAGCTCTTAAATGCCCAACATGGCTTTGTCAGTTCTTAAAAGCATGAATATTATGAAATGCGTATACAGTAATATATTTCTGTGGAAACACATTGGTGGTTTTAATATTCAAAAGACGTTTACAGTCTTGTTTCTGGCCACCTAATGAATAGTCACTCTCCTTTGAGCTTTGTTATGGTCTCTACCAATTCCTGACAAATATATTTGGCTCTTTATCTTTAGTGGCTAAATGCTGCACTTTCTTCACCAGCTAGTCGCTAACTTTGTCTTTCTGTCATTTGGTGCTGGGCAGTTAGCTACAGTAGGTTTTAAGAGCATTTTTCACTGAAAACAGCTGTGTTAAAAAACTCTAAGTCGCCTGTGAGTATAGCTCAACAGTAAGTGCCTGGAAAACCAAAACCATCAGCTGAAACATGCTAAAAAAAAGCTCATAGAGCTAAGGGGAACTGCTTACCTTGCACGGCCGCTGGATTCTCACGATATCACACGAAAAGTCCATCTTGTCAGGCTTCAAACTATGTAATGAGTTTGGGTTGAACCAGTCAGCATCCTGCAAGAAACTTCAGCATGGTGTATGACAACAGGGAGAGGCGATTGTTCATTCAAAACAACAATGGCTGCTCCTAAAAAGGTTAGCGTAGATGTTGCCATAGCATCAGTTATAGCCAGGGTGCGATTTGTGAAGAAAACAGAGGTGGGGGGGGGGGGGAATGTTTTTTGATCATGCACAACAAAACAAAACATGCAAGAATTAAATCCCCCTTCCAATACCATGGATCGAGCCACTTGGTCGGCCATGCCAAAACACTTATGCACTTCAATATCCAATGGAAAATAATCTCTAAATGAAATAGCACAATGTGGTGTCAACATAAAACACAGGGCTTTCAAGCCGGAGCAGAGTTCACTTTGCGGCGAAAACAAAATACTTTCCCCCAAGAACCGCTCGTTCATTCCTCGGCATGTAATAATCCAATTCCGATCCTTTTCCTAAACTTAATGAGTCGTTTTGGTGCCTAAACTTAACCGTCATCGCCGCATGATTCTCACTTTTTCCGGCTAAACTCCACTACATGGCCCCTGAAAGGACCGTCATCTGGCGTTGCTTGTAGCCGGCTCGCAGTCACCTGTTGGGCGCTAAACAACTGCCGCTGCCAGTGGCAGTTGTTTCACACATGGCACTGCTTCACATTCACAAAGACATTTTGGATGATCTGGATATTCAGGGTCTCATGGCAGAGCTTATCAGCCGAACTCCAGAGCGCAAATCTACGTTTGATGTACCGGTGTCTTACATCTCTGCCCTCCCTTCCCCCCCCCCCCCCCCCGCCAGCACCACCTGCCGAAAATGACTTCCCGCGCGTCTGGCCGCTGGTAGCCGGCGTTCCAGAGCCTTGTAGCGGCTAAATACAACCAGCAACTGCTGTTCAGATTTTATCGTTGTATGGCACTATAGACTGTTACAGCGCTTTACTTTAAAGCCCTTTATCATTTTGTCCCCACCAGGCAAAAAAATATTATAGCGGCTTTAAAGAGAGCAGGGAATATGTCTAATTAGTAGACATATGAAAGAGTAAGACAGAAAAATGTTTCAAGTGACAGACTTTTCACATTTAATCTTTTCCCCTCATAACCTTGCTAAAAGACTGCTGCAAAATGAGATGCAATTGGTGTGTGGACATGACTGAAAGGCTGTTTGGTATGTCAGGTGTGTCAAGAGTGGTAAACTAAAAGTGGTAAAAGCTAATCAAGACGGGCCAAAGTAGCGTGCCAAAAAAAGTGCTAGTCCACTTGGTTCTCATTTTCCACTGTCCCCTTGCCTTTTTTTTGTTGCTATTCGCATCTTTTTCTTTTTTCTGTTCAATCAATATGTTAATAAAATTCTGTCTTAATGTTTTACCAGCCTAGCACTCCTCCAGAGATTTCTACATATTTTTCTTCTTTTGGTTTAGCAAAATGACTGCTTTAATTGGACCAGATGTATAATTAGTAATTAGTCGCCTGTTTTTCTACCTAGTTTTCACTCAAACATTATCTAAGATGTACCACTTCATTGCAGTGTTAAAAGCTAAAGGTCAGAGCCTGCTAGCGCAGGATTCGATCAAACTGATGACTGGAGGATTAAGCAGTTCAGATTGATTACAAGGCTTTGTGTAATCTTGTTAATTCAGCACAAAGAGTTGATTTCATGCTGGCCAGGACTGAAAATGGACTCCTGTTGTAGCTCAAGGGTATGAACCAACCTGGGTCGATTACTATCTGAGACCAATCTAATTCATTTTGCAGGCTTGAGAGAACTTGTCTGACACAAGGGAATGAGCATCAGTGTATTTTCTTAAGACTGCAAAGCCCAGTCATCTTTATAACAATCAGTGCCTGCCACTGGCTTAGAATAACACTAAATGGCAGAGCTATGAGTGAAGGAGTGGAAGGCTGGGAAATTGCCCCATTAATCTCTACAGAATTATTTCCCCTTATGATATAATGTTGACACTTCCCTAAAGCAACCAGGCCTGCAAAAAGCCAATCTGATAGTTTTGTGTCTGGCTGTATTTTCATGTGGCTCATCACTGACACAAGCATTGTCTCATTTTCCTCTACAGGTAAGGAGATTCATTACACTCTTGTTTGATATATAGACCACCCATCCCATCCCTTTATATATGTGCCTGGAACACAGCAATATTGCTTTCAGGGTAAATACCTCCTAGCCATGGCCGTTCATTAAATTTCTGGCTTGAAACGAGCTACTGTACTCCGGCAGCTGTTTTAAATGTTACCTGCCACAGGGATTTACTGTAGAATATTTCACGATCGTGAAAATACTCTTATTTTGGCTAGCCTAAAAGTATTGCAAATGACAGAGGGGTTAGGCAGGCAAATACCACTGTGCACTCATGGAACAAAAAGATAAGGGGATCTCAAACAAAATGTATTTAGTTGAAACGTAACCATGAGGGAATCAAAAGAAATTAACTTCTATTTAGTCTTTGGATGCAGCGGAAAAAGCAGAGGCTTTACAAAAAAGCCATGCTAAACATTAAATTAAGGGATTGAGACCAGCAGGAGAAAGTCAACGAGCAAATACAGAAACATGATCTGCTCATTACTGCCTGAACAGATTTAAATGGTGCCACAATTCCATAAGGTAGCCACCAAGAACAGTTACAGCTAGTTTTCAAGCAGCTGCATCTGGATAATTAACTGAAGCACGTTGCAGACATTAGTGCAGTATTTTTTAAAGCCACTGAAAATGTCTTCTCAAATCCTGAAGGCCCTGAAACCTTTTTTTTTTCCCCTCAGTCAGCTTCTTACAATGAGCGATGTGGTCACACATGAACACGTTTTCATTTTCTGAAGCAATTATGGTTATTTTCTTTGAGAGATTTGTTGTAATTTTTGTTTTGTTTTTGTCTGCTCTTCTGACAGGCTCATCAACATTATTAATGTTAAACAGAAATTCTTAAGATTTGATACCAAGTTTTCAGTGGCTTTCTATATTTTTAAAGTATGACTAAAGAAGCAACTATCAAAGTTTGAAAAATAATTTTCTCTTGGTGCGTGGACATACATGACATCATCTTTTTCCAGCTGGGTAGTGTCCACTTTAATCACTGGTTTAAAGTGGACAGGGCCCAGCTGGAAAAAGACGATGTCATGTACGTGTGAATAGCACAAATAAAAAAATAAATAAAAAAAAAACAATCTCTTATGTAAAATAATCAAAACTTCTAACTTTGGCAGAAAAGTGTGTTCCTGCATTACTTAGAATAATAAGCTGATTAAGAAAAAGGGGTCTCAGGGCCTTTAATGTCAGTGACCACGGTGATTAGTAACTCAATAAAATATATTTCTCAGCTCAGATGGTTCTGAGTAGAAAATGTGGATCTTAACAATTGCCTAATCACCATCCAGACCCTTTATTCCCTCCCACTGTTCATTAAAGGGATATTTTACTTTGATAGAGCAGGTTCATTTTTGAAAACACATATTAAAGAAAACTGGCTGCTCTGGGGACCTGCAGTCAGCACCACTTTATTAGTTTCATTTTGAACCCACAGTCAAAAACACACTTTGACAAACAAGATAAATTAGATTTTTTTATTTGCCCTGCAGCTAACTTCTCAAAAACATATTTTTGCCCGTTTGCAATTATCAAACCGTTTGTCGAAAAAACTATTACAAATTATTTTAGAGACCGAACAGTAGGTGTTAGTTGCTCCATAAACCCCACATGGATTCGCACGTGCTGACAAGTGAATCACTTTTTTTTTTTTTTTTTTAAATGCTCTAAGATGATTTTGTAACTAAACAAAAAGTGCATTTAAGGGCACTGTGAGATGCAACAAAAATCTTTATAAAAAGCCATTAATTAAAAAGAAAAGAAAAACTCACTGAAATGGTAACAAGGTCGACTTTGATTGCAAAGACTTAAATGTTCGAAAATGATGCACTTTTCCATCAACAGCATTATGAAGAAAGAAATAAAATACAACAAACTCATTCTCATGTCCTTAGATTTTTCTTTATTTCAGATCTGAAAGTGGGACAGAATTAAAACCTGTATTTTATATTGAAACCATGCTGACAGCATTACTGTGTGTGTACAGTGTAAACACACGTGCACCTTTATTCCTCATCATTATTAGCTCTACGTTATATCGCTGGGGTGTTGGTGCTTGTAGATAGTATTTGTGCATCTGCACAAACACAAACACACAAACACACAAACACACAAACACACAAACACACAAACACACGAACGAACAAACAGCGCAGGGCAGCTGCGGGGCTAATTTGTTTAGAAAGAATTAATTAGACATTATTAGGGGAATAACAATGGAGCAGAGGCAGGGTGTTTAACAGTGGGACGTCAAAGAGGCAAACCTGTCATGGAACAATAGGCTAATATCCACCCACTGCTTCTCGGCTACTGCTCAATTACTTTATCACACAATAAGACAGACAGACAGACACACACACACACACACACACACACACACACACACACACACACACACACACACACACAAGTAAATGCAAGCAGGAAGTGCATTTTCTGATCAAACCTCAGTCTGAACATTCATTCATGACGGAGAGACGGCAGCGGTTGTTGTTTCTGTATCCGTGTGTGTGTGTGTGTGTGTTTCTAATTGAGCAGATGTTCCCGTATTAAAGGTATCTGCTCTCATACCGTCAAGGCAGATACTGCAGCTGCTGTTGACGTGTCTTCAGTTGACGAACCCAATTACAGAACAAAATGCAAAGGATCCGATATCACTTCAATTCTCACCTCACGCTAATTTCTTTAGCTCTCAATCCAATCTAATTCCTCTCCTCTGTCAACACTTTCCCACTCTCCTTCACAAAATCTGCCTTATCACCGCACTTGGTGGCTGCGGTCCAAACTGCCTCCCCGTTGCGCTCCTTCCCTCACACCTTGTTCTTCCTCCCCTCACAGCCACTTCTTGAGAACGGCCAAGGCAGAGTTGAAGGTGAACTGAGCCTGGTGAGTCCCGCGGTGAGCCAGCAGCAGGGAGCCCGCCTCGGGCCCGTGCCCCGACGCCAGCAGCTCGGTGGCGGCTTTGTCTACATCCCAGCCTCCCTCCTGCTGGTGGGACAGCAGGTGGGAGCTGAGCAGGGGGTACAGGGCTGAGGAAACGCAGCCCACTAGAAGCCCTGCATCCAGGAGCAATGAGAGGAGTTCAGCGTCGCAGGAGGAAGCTGTCTCCTGGAGGGAGAGAGGAGGGAGAAAGTGTAAACACACATGTTGTAATGGAGTCAGGAGAAACTAACTTTCCTTTTTAAGCATGATTGTGTTTTTTTTTTTTTATCCCTGTGAATACATGACAAGAGTAACCGCCACAACTTTGGCAAATATGGAACCAGTTCATCTGCCAAGTAACCAGCTATTATTCAGCAGACCTACTCCAAACACCACTGGCTGATAAAACACTGAAAGTGGCTGGGAGGTGTGGAGATTAAGCAGCGTATTGTAGCTTCCTGCTGCAGCAGCAGAATTTCCAGACTGTGTGTGATTACAATGTTACACGCGTGAAGAAACCTGATGAGGTCAGACTGTTGGGACAAATCCTGTGTTGACACTACCAACATTCCCATGGCATTAGCGCGCACACACACACACACACACACCTTTGCAGCTTTTAAGAGGAACAAAACAATTTTCGACCCATGTTCACACAGCCATAAACAAACCTTTACGTAATGTTTTAACCCCATCTTCCACCTCTTTACATCAATGAGTTGCATAAGCATGCAAATTCAAACAGCTAAATGCCGCTGGGGCTGCTGTGAGTGGTTTGCAGGCCATGCAGAAGCAAGGCTGAGTGCTGGGGTGGAAAGGCCGTCTCTATGTGACTCAGCCCATCTCCCTTGCATCCTCTCACCTGTTTGCTGTCTCTATCCAACTATACAGCCATAATGTACGCACACATACAGACAACAGCGAGTCCCTGTCAGGGTATTTCTGGAGCTGAGGCAGATCAATTATAAATGTAGAGTCTTCTCTTCAGTTGTAGAAAAGGGTAACAGAGATGGAAACATTTCTCTCCCTCACCTCAGAAATCTCTCATCTCTGTGCCAACCTCGCTCTATTTTTCTCTCCTTAAAAGGACATTCTATCTTTAAAAACATTGAAACCGTTTAAAAAAAAAAAAAGGTTAACTTCAACCATTATGATGGATATAAGTGAACCTGAACGCCCCATACGAGAGTTGAGAGACATTCAACTGTTGTCATTGACAATGACACTAACCCCTCCTGGAATTACTGAACATTTTTGCACATAAAATAACTTTGTCCCAAGACTCATAGCTTCAGTGAAAGTGTCCTGGATGTGATTTACCATTTAAATACAAGTTCACGGTTGCTTTGGTACCAAAGGGAGACAGAAGGCTGACGTAGAACAGTTATAGAGATACAGTATGTCATGCATCACTAATAATTTAATTTCTCCCTTCCATTGAGAGAAGGGACCAGATGAATCATGACAAGCCGTGGGAGGGACGAGGGCCACACAGAGAAGACAGACGGAGAATCTGGAGACAGAGGTGGACGAGGAGGTCATCCGGGTATAATGAGAATTAAGGGAAAGAATAGACGAGAGGGAGGGGAGGGCTGCGGAGTGTGGAAAATGTATGAAGAAAGATGGAGGGAGAGAGCTGGAGAGGAGAAAGGCAGACATGCACTGGAAACATCAGATGCATACATTTTTAAGAGCACCAACTGTTTCCAAGTGCTGAATGCACAATTGAACCAAGAGGCACTTCAAAAAACTTAACACTTCAAACTTTTTTTTATTTTGGAGGCTCAACAGAGGCCCAGAACAAATGTTCTACATGGGATTTCTGGAGCTGCAGTGCACACTGACCTATTTTGAAGCTTAATATCTTACAAAAATGATTTCAGACTTTATGGATAGGAGAGGAGCAAAGGATGATATGTTTTTTACAACTTGGGTCTTATTTTTCAAAGTCTTGCCATTACGCCGCTTGGTTATGGTAATATGGTCCTCAACAAAGTATTTCCTGAGATCTGGGAACACAGTGACAGAGACGAGGCAAGACACACAAAGGTTTGATGAGGAAAGAGGCTGTCAAAAAGACAAGAAGTGTGAAAACCAAGAGGTAAAACCAAAAGTGAATGAACCTGCAATGTCTGTAAATATCCTTCACTGCACAGGAAAATTGTGGGCGCACAACTACAGCAAATAGAGTAGGTCAAATTTGGATGTTTACAACAGACAGTTTGGGCAATCATTTCTTTAACAAATAGGGCTTAAACAATAAAAAACAAAACAATTCATTAATCAGCTAAATTGTTATGAACAGTGGGTTGGGTTTAGGAATGTTGGTTGTGGTTAAAAAAAAAGACCAGATCTCAGCTATTACCTTGGTAAATGCAATCTTATGAGCGCCCATAGAAATGATGGTTAAAACTACAACAAGACCAAGAGTCTACAGTCAGGCTGCATGTTAGCAGCTTTGTGAGTCTGTACATAGGCACAGTGGTGCTTGGAGCTAAATGCTAACATCAGCATGCAGACAGGCTGGTGTTTAGCAGGTATAATATTTACCATATCAAACACGTTTTCCTTGTGTTATCATGGTAAAATTTGCTAATTATCCAATAGTTGTTAGATAGATATTTCTGTCTGAACCAAAGAGGTGAACCGACAGACCAACTTTGCCAGAACCACACAGCTTGCATGGCAACAAATAAGATGAAAAATGTCATAAACCAGAATTATTCTTCAATATTTTTACTTTGTTAAAAGTGGCCTTGCGGTGCCCTCTGAAGCTATTAGAGTGATTGAGAGCTAGATATACACATTTGACTTGATTAGGCCTGAAAGCGTGCTAATCACTGAAATCACCTTCTGCAGTGTTTGGCTGTAATGAGGGCTCACACCTACAGAATGCTCATGGCTCTGCGTGGAGAACACTGGTCTGAAAGATGACCAATTTAGGTACAGGAATATATACATGCTGTACACAGTCAGCTACTACTTATAAAAATGGACAATTTCAGTCTTTCCTGCATTTCCTGGTCCATTATGGAAGAGAGAAAAACACAGAACATCACTCGAGCACAGGCCTGGCTCGGCACACGCACACGCACACGCACACACACACACACACACACACACACACACCTCCCAGGCTATTACAGTTTGACGGTGTCAAGAGAGACAGCAGATTTGAGTCTCAGAGTCAGTTGGATTGACAGTCAAGCTGAAAATAGATGTGAGGGAGCAGCACAGAGATGGAGGCATGGAGTGGAATCTTGATATCAGAGTGGAGCAGATAACTTTATGTCCTTTTTACAGCATGCTCAGCTCTGTCACATTTCAGGCACTGCTTTTCGTCCAATGTTCCCACCCACAGTACTGTAAGTATGCAGTATATCGTAGACAGCTGAGTGTAATGACAAAGTTTAAATGATTACTACTCTAAAATCTTCTTATTCTTCCTTTATATTCTTCACTAAAGTCGCAATTACAGACAACCTCTCCAGCCATTCCTCTGCAGCTACTGAGCCGTTAGTCTAGGACAATATAATTTAATACCTAATTTCTACTTCTTAATACTATGAAACGTAAGCATGGTAGGGATGGGTTATAATTCAATGTTTTCATTTATCAACTTTAAGTGGAATTATATCACGACGATTAAATGAATACATTTTATTTATTACAAATTATCATTCTGCAAATTTCTGCAAATTAAAGGAATAATTCGACATTTTGGGAAACATTTTGCTTTCTTTGCAGAAAGTTAGATAGGAAGAGCAAAACCACTGTCATATCCAGCTGTTAAATATGCAGCCACAAAACAGCCAGGAGACAATTAGCTTATCTTGGCATACAGACTGGACACAAGGGAACAAGGTAACAAAGTTCGTCTACCAGCACCTCTAAAGCTCATACTGCTTCCCCCATCCCGTAGGCTTCCCTCCTCACCCTTCTTTCTCTTGAGTTTTCGACTTTCCCCGGCAGTCTGTCCGGGCCTCGGTTTTACAAACTGTTCATCGCAAATAGAATCTGACTGAGGAGGGAATACATCCATCATGCCTTCCTTTCTTTCTCAAAAGGTCAGAAGCTTGGAGAACACGAAAACCTGTCCTGTGGTGTATGTGTTTTTGCGGTACAGGTGTGTGTGTCAGGTTAAAAGCCTCTCCAAATCTTCTCTAAAGGTTCAAAGAACACTTTCTGTCTTCAGTGAAGCGAAAACAAGAGGCATCTCCGGTCTTGTGTGTGTGCTCGCGAGTGAAGCTGGTGTGCACCGTGAGTGAATGAACAAACACTCAGCATGACAAGAGAACTGACACATCAAACTGTAGCCATAAGATGTCCAACCCCCCTTTCACTCTTGTTATTACTTCCTCATTTCTTGCTGTCTTGCCCTGTGAAAGACAGCCAAGGTTGTCTTTCTCACTTGTCTTCAGTGGCCGCTAAATGTTGCCTGATTGGTCTGGTCAATTTCTAACACCCTTGTTTTCTATCGATGCTCTGCACGTCTCTCATTTCCTGTATACGTCTTTCTCCGCCTTCTCTCTCCCTGAGCTAAACTCCGCTGAGTGCTTAATTGGAATTACCGTACACGTACAATGCCTAATACATAATGCATGATCAAGCCTTCTTTTATCATTTAAATCATAAAGCTTCTTTGGAATGCCAGACAACACACAACTATCTCCTTCCCTCCTTCTCTCATCCTTTTCTCTCCTTTCTCAGTCTCTGCTTCCCATCCCTCCATCCTAGCTGTCCCCAGGCTTTAGTGGCGCAACAAACTGAGCGTGCACAAACACATACAACACCAAACAGTCCTTGCATACAGTGCGACATGATTGAAAGTGACAGAAGAAGAGGCTGTGAAGCCAAAAAAATAAGAAAATAAAAGTGGGCTGTGTGACGCATATGAGACACACAAACATGCAGTGAACAAATCAGGGATCAACGCACTGAGTGGCAAGCAAACACAGCTAGATTAACAGGTCCAATTTGGCACAAAAGCTGTAAACAAGCCCACTCAAACAAGCAATCGGACACGTAATCAACTAAATCTCACACGCGCACGCGCGCGCGCACACACGCGCACGCGCACACACACACACACACACACACACACACACACACACACACACACACACACACAAGCCATGTGGGCAGATGAAAAAGGTGTGTGTGGTTCTTTAGAGAGGCCATGTCATAGCAGGTCTGTTGGTTTTCTCCATAGGCCATACAGTGGTAAGAGAGATACCAATTTTGGAGGGTGGTGTCTATTTTGCCTTTACAAAACCAAAAGTACAAGAGCAAAAGTATGGATTATAAGGAATGGATTAAACAGTGTGTTTATCTGCTCTAAACGGCAAATGTTAGCATGTCCAGCTAACAAGTTTACTTCCTACAGTAGCCCCCTAGCTTTACTTCCAAGGCCAAGAGTTAGCATATCATTGAATAACAACATTAGTTTGCAGGGCTACAAGTTACTTAAAAAAAGCCCTGTCCATGACTAGCACATCCACTGTGTAGTATCTCCCCTCTGTGTGAGCCTGGTCTGGATGCTTACCAAGTTTATGTTAACTTGTGCAGTTCTGTCCTGCTCTTCACACGATTTAGGGAAGTGTGCACTCCAGCAACCCCAGAAAACGTGATTGTGTAGGGTTTTCCAAACACATTGCTTGGCCTCAGCCTATAAGCCTTTTCTCTTTTAATGTATAAGTTAAAATATATGGTTTGGAAATACAAACCTATATGTAAGCAGGCAAACAGGGTTATGTGAGAACAAAATAACAATCCGATGTTAAGTTTTTCCATGTCTTACTTATAATACTAGTACAAATGTGTTCTACACTGCAACATAAGACCAATGCTGTTCCTTGTGTTTTCTATATAAATCCTCAACTAGTTAGGATGCTAACCTTTTGCCTGGAACATGTAGCTTTAGCTTTAGTTAGCTTTAGTCTTTTAGCACGATATCATCTAGGCTACTGAACGTAGCAATCAAGTCCATATGTAATACCCCTTTGACAGGGTTCTCATTTTAAAACAATTAAAAAGTCAACCGGAGACAACGTTTCAACCAATTCACGGAATCAACGTTAGCTTAATTAGCTAGCTAGTCTAAAATCTGCTACAGGGAAAATTTGTCGGCCACCGGCTAGAAAAAGGAAGCTTGCATTTGTCGACCTCCTTCTGAAATCAAGGTCCCATTTATTTATTTTTTGATTACCGAGAATTTCACATAGGTGGTGATAGACAGATGGTTTATCCAATCAGCTAACCAGTATTTTCGCCCCTTCCCAAAAGTTCTCCAACGGAAAGTTCCCAGATGGATATGCTGAGCAAATGCGAAGCAATCCATCTGTCGGAGTCAGGTTAGGTTTCAGGGCCATCACACACAAAAAAAAAAAACAGTTGATACAGGAGAAAACAATGTGCACAGTAATCTATGACATCAGATACAGAGCAGGGAACACACACCGGTTGGGGAAGTGCTTAAAGATAAGGCCTGTCAATCATTCAGAGTGGCATGTAATTTTTATGTATTTAATCAAGAGTACAGGGCTTTGCAGTTTGCAGTAGTGGCCAAAATCAACTGCAGGCTTGTTAATCTAGACATGAAACGGCAGGTTAATAAATGAAGAGTGACATTTAAACCTTTCACATAGTTTTCTATGATAAATTAATTTTGTCTGATATTGAAACAAACTGACAAAAGAAATCAAACGCTTACACTAATTTAATAGTAGCAACAGTTAATTAATAGTTAAGCTCCCACAGTATACACTCACCTGAATTTGTGATCGACCAAGCTGAACTAAAATCAATTATTTCTGACCCCCCCACCCTCCTTGATGACATCCACTGATCTGCTAATGGCTGGCTGCTGGCAAGTCCAGGCTATTTGTAGATCTGATAAAAGGTGTGTCTTGCATCAGCTTTAATTTGGTCATGATGGTAAAAAATGTGCCAGCAAAACAAAGGTTTAGAAAAAGAGCAGTGAACTATTCAATCGTGTTAAAGAATCGTTTCACGCAAATTACTTGTAGTTGTAATTTTTCAGTCTATTAAGTTTTGGAAGCTCTAATCCAGAGATACTATTAGGAAGGCACCAATCTCTTTTGGTATAGCCACCAATACAACCTTATTAAGCGATGCTTAAGCCATGATGTGACCGATCCATATCAAATATACTTTGTCAGTGTCATAAAATTTAGTGTCAATTATTTAGGTACAATTTACTTCACAGCAGGCCACGAACCTAGGCCATGCTCAGACTGACTTTAGTGCAGCTCGCTTCATTTGAATAAAGCTAGTCCAGCAATAGGGAGTGATCCAGCGGTTTGCCAGACCACAATGCGACGTCATCTGGCAAGGTGCTGCTGTGGCCAATCAAATACATGCAAGCAGATATTCCTGGTATATTGTGCATTTGCTATATTTCTATTGTTTGCATCACAATCATCGCAAAGAAAAGATAAAATAAAAAAAGATATAGATATATATATATATATATATATATATATATATATATATATATATATATATATATATATATAGTATATAATAATTTTCCAGACTTGTAAAATCTTACATCCGAGTGTTACAGTGTGTTGTTGTCTGATAAGCTTTCAAAATAACCGGATCTGACCCACATGCATGCAGCTGAAACTGCAAGCCAACACATTATCAGATGTATTAGATGTCAGACAATTTCTCTCTGTTTCTGTTGATGTTATCTGCAGATGAACACTGTTCTGTGCTGCACCGAACATGCCCCTCTTTGTTCAGCTCTTAGGTGGCAGAGGCGAGATTATTTCTTAAAGCAGTGTGACACACTACCTGTCTCATTCAATTCATACAGCCCCTCTTCAACTCTTCCTGATTTATCTTTTCGGTCTTTCCTCCCATACCAACCGCTCTTCAGTCAGGCTGTGCTCCCTGCTCTGTCTTCTTTACCTCTGTCTTGGTCTTTTTTACTTTACATTTTCATACATTTGCTCTGTCTTTCAAATTTCCCATCTCATCCCATTTCTCTCTCTAAACACCAATCCATTTTTTTCCATTTGATTTCTACTTCCCACAACTAAATCACACATTTTTTCTCTTCCCAACCTTTAACATCCTGCCTCCCTCGGAACTGTTCGCTTTACTTTCCGGGATAGAAGCAGCGTGTTGCTCAGGTGTGCCGATATAAGAGCTTTAAGGTTTCATTTAATAGGGGCTCTGTCACTTAATAGAGTAGCTTTCTCTTATCTGATCCAGGAACAAAGACAGGGTCTGCTGGGTCTGAGAGGCCTACTTTGTGACAATTTCTTATCTGATCGGGAAACAGTGGCGAGCGAACCACACAGTCTTAAACTATTACTCTCTATCCGATTGTGGCTTTCCACAACCACAGGACAGGTAGTAAGTGGATGAACAATAATTATTTGAATGTTGATGTTTATTTGGAGAACTTCATTCTTATCTTACGATGGTGAAGAGGTTTTATAAAGTTTGGCTGGAAATAGACCAGATTTAGCCCATCACATCTGCATAAGTCATCTTCTTTCCCTTTTTTTGTACGTCACTGTTTATATTCTGTCTCATACTTTTTTTAATACAGTATGTATACAGTATACGGTATCTGAGGCCTGCTAGCACATTATTACATTATTGCTTTTATTACACTGAGAAAAGAAACAAGGATGGGACCCCCAAGGGCTATCAAGATACAACTGAGGGGTCATCAGATGATTAAATTAATGAAAAACAATACCTGTTTAACAAAATGATGTCACTGTAAACTAAAAACATTTGGGTTTTGACTTTTGACTGGATCAGAAAAAGAATGTGAAGTGAATTTTTCACTATTTATTAAAGTTCTAGAGACGAAATGATTAACCAAATATTTGAAAAGATGTCTGCATTTAAACTGTGGTCCATGCAGTAGACTCCGCTTGGGTATTGCAATGTTACTTACTGCTGTCATGCTGTTGATCTGATCCAGAGTCAGCTGCAGCAGTTGCTCATCACCACTCTCAGCCATCAGTTTGAGTGCAGGCTGCTGGAGGCTCAGCTGGTTTTGGAGCAGTAGGGTGGCTATATGTCTGATACACTGGAGAGGAAAGAGAAAGGCGGGGGGGGAGTAGGCGAGGAACAGTGAAGGTTAATCGATGTGCATATAATGTACAGACACACAGGCACATAATACTTTATTTTTTTTGAACTTACTTTTTTATTTCAGACATACATACACACAACACATACATTAGGAACGCACATTAGGAGGTACAGTTTCAGTTCTAACATATAATCATGCCCCCACCTCCTATCTTCAAATATTCCGTCCCTCTTAAAAGGAGGGGACATAATCAACATGTAACAATGAGTATATACCTTTACTGTCAATTGTACTGCAATAGGTGTAAAAATACAACTTAAGTGGAAGAAGAAAAAAAAAAAGAGGTGACTAAAGTGACATTAACTGTATTATTGGTAACCATCTTTGATCTGACTTGAGCTGCAATCTCGCTGTGATTTTCTCCATTATGAACACCCCTTTTACCCTTTCTCGCCATTCCGTTATACTGGGAGGCTGTGGCTTCAACCAAGAAGCTGTAATTGTTTTTTTTGCTATTAAAAGCAGAATTCTCAGTAAGGAAATCAAGCTCCTCTCTGCAACATTATCTGGGACTATACCCAGTATGTACAATGCTGGATCTAAATTAAAATCAATACCCAAAACATGTTTTATTTCCTTTTGGATATTCTTCCAAAAATCTAAAATCATTGGGCAATCCCAAAATATATGTGTAAAGTCCCCCACCAATCCGCAACCCCTCCAACATCTCTCTGAAGTATTACTGTACTTTGAGGTAATAGCTGGAGTGTTAAAATACCTCATTTTGATCTTCCAATCAAACTCCCTCCATGTTGGGCTGCTAGTTACCTTGTGTCCTGCTTTGAATGTTTCTTCCCAGTGTTCATCTGTTATTATAATATTTGCGTCCAATTCCCATTTTCCCTTGACATCCAAATTGGTGTTGTTAGATTCCTGTTGTAGTATCTTATACAATTTTGATATAACCCCTTTCTTTGTCTCTCCCTCTTTATATGCCATTAGTAATTCTTCTAGTTCCGATGGGGCTCTACAGATATTCTCCCACTCCTTATGTGTAGTAAGGTAATGTCTTAGTTGTAAAAACTTATAAAAATCATGGGCTGGTAAATTAAATTATTGTGCTAACTGTTGGAATGACTTTAAGGTTTGCCCCCTAAACACTTGTGCAATATATTTTAACCCCTGGTGTGCCCATATATTATATCCTGCATCCATCATAGATGGCAAAAAATCTGGGTTTATCGAAATTCGGGTGGCTCTACAAATGGAGTTCGACAGTTTTAATTTCTTACATATCATTGACCATACTCTCATTGTCCCCCTGATCCAGACATTGCCCACCTTCAGCCTCTTTAGTGTTACGTCACTCAAAAATGGAAGTGAGTCTATCGGTACATTTTTGCAAGAATTTTGTTCCATTCCCACCCACAATGCATCTGCATCTTTTGTAATTATATACTATTATATATTATACATAATTATAGCCCTAAGTTGAGCAGCCCAGTAGTAATTTTTTAAACTGGGTAAATTCAATCCTCCCTTCTCTTTCGGACAAAGAAGTGTCTTATATTTAATTCTAGCCCTCTTCTTTTCCCAAATAAATTTGGATATAATCTTGTCTAACATTTTAAAGGTAGAATTAGAGACGCTAATAGGCAATCTCGGTAATACGTTCATTCTTACAGTTTCTATCTTCCCTATCAAAGTCAAAGGTAAAATCTCCCACCTAGCCAAATCAAATAGCTGTGACGTGGCAGAAGTAATGATGATACCCAGATATCTGAACCCTGTATTAGTCCATTTGAACTTGAATTTACCCTCTAAATCTGCAGGACATTGACCTGAGAGCATCATAGCTACTGATTTAGCCTCATTGGTCAGATATCCTGATATCTCCCCATATTCGTTCAGGTTATCTATATCTTCATTCTGTCTTATTGACTCAGCCAGTGGTTCAATACTTGCAGCAAATAATAAAGGACTCAGACAGTCTCCTTGTCTGACTCCTCTTTTAAGTAAGAAAAAGTCTGAGCAACACCCATTGACTCTAATCCGTGATTTGGGGTTTCTATATACCATTTTGACCCATTCTATAAAAGGTTGCATGAAACCCGAAATTTGCTAATGTTTGGTAAAGGAAGCTCCATTTTACCCGGTCAAATGCTTTTTGTGCATCCAAGCTAAGTAACATGACAGGCTGGGCTTTGTTTTTGGCACATGAGATATGATTTAATGTCCTCCTGATATTGTTAGCACCTTGTCTTCCAGGAATAGAATAGTCTGATCTGGTTTGATTAATTTAGTTATATGCCTCTGCATTCTCCGTGCCATTATATTTGTTAATATTTTCAAATAATTGCAGAGCAAGCTGACAGGTCTATATCCCTCGCATGAGGTTGGATCTTTGCTCTCCTTATGTAAGACCGAAATGATGGCTTCTGACCAAGTCTTTGGTGAGTCACATGACACCAGAGCGTAATTGAAGACTCTATATAGTACTGGTGTGATCTCCCCTATAAGAACTTTATAAAACTCCCCCGGAAACCCATCCGTACCAGGAGATTTATTATTTTTAAGATTTTTTATAGTATCTGATATTTCCTGCACTGTAATTGGCTGTATCGTTTCAGATGCCTCGTCTGCGGATAGTGATGGTACATTTAATTTTTTAAGAAACATATTACTTATTTTCTGTGGAGTTTAGCTCAAAGTCATCATATAAGTCTTTATAATATTCTGCTAAAGCTTCCGCTATCTCTGTTGGCCTTACCACAAGTTGTTTGGAAATGGGATGTTTTACTCTTGAAAAAATCCTATTTGTTTGAGCCTTTCGAAGTTGGAATGCTAAAAGACGACTTGCTCTTCCCCATCTCATAATATCTTTGATTTGTAAAACGTAGAGCTCCTTCTGCCTTGTATGTTAATAATTTGTCTAATCTGTGTCTGTTTTCTTTCAGTTCTTTGAGAATGGAGTTATTTGGTGTCCTCTTATGTTCTACTTCTAAATCTCCGATTTTGCTCTCTAGCGCCCTCTGCCTTCTTAGACGATCATTTCTTAGCCTAGAGGTTATTTCTATGATTTTTCCCTTTAGCACTGCTTTCCCCCCATCCCAAAGAGTCGCTGGTGATACCTCGCCATTATCATTTATTTCCAGATATTCCTTTAGATTGTCTTTTATCTCCTTTACTACCTTCTCATCTGACAGGATTGACACATTTAATCTCCAGTATTTAAAACAAGACTCTTTATCCATTGCTACAGTTAGGGTAATGGGAGCGTGGTCACTTATAGTTATCGTCTCTATGCCACATTCCACAACTTTGTGTATATGTTGCTGTGATACACAAAAAAAATCTATCCTAGAATAACTACCGTGTGGATTTGAATAAAATGTAAAATCCTTCTCTCTAGGATTATTGTTTCTCCATGGATCAAAAAGACCTAACTCTTTAATAACATCATTTAATACTCTGGATTTTCTTGAAATCAGTCCTTGTTCTGGTGGTAGCCTGTCTAATTTACCATTCTGTACCGTGTTGAAGTCCCCCCCCCCCCATCAGTACCATCCCCTTTGCTTTGCTTGAAATAACATTAGCTATCTTTTTAAAGATTGTTTCATTTTTCTCATTTGGGGCATATATGTTGAGTACTGATATAGTCACATCTCCTATGGAGCCAACAACCATTACATATCTTCCCATATTGTCGTTTATCACCGACTCGACTGAAAATGCTAGGGACTTATGAATTAATATGGCTATGCCCCTTTTCTTGCCATATGAAGCATGACATACTTGATTTACCCATTCTCTTTTTAGCTTTTTATATTCATCCTCCACCAAATGTGTTTCTTGTAGAAGAGCAGAGCAGAGAATTGAACATTGCAAGTGTTTTAATTGGCTCAATATCTTCCTTCTCTTGATGGGATGATTTAAACCATGGACATTATAGGACACAAGTTTCAGCCTATCCATATCAGTTTCATTTCAAGACGATAACCATCAACTCCGTACCTTTCGTAAAACAAAACAACTGTGCACAGAAATACACAGTGAAAAAAAGCAACATTAAACATCTCCTTCAGAACTATTATACAATAACAAAAAAGTGTGACTTCCAACAGTCCCATCACCAGAGAGATGTGGCGTATTCTCTCTGAGAAGATAGCACTAAGTGCACCTGCAACTTCAAAGGTGTTGTGTAAAGTTGCTGCTTGCTCTAACTGAGCATTAATTTCGCTCTCCTTAACCAATATTTATGTTGATTAATCTAGGTAGTAATACCTTTAACTAGCTCTGTAAATATTCAATGTGCATTATATTAAGTCGATATTTAAATATGTTTCAGGACTCGTATCTATTTATGCATTTCTATTTTTATTTGGTCCTTATATATCATTGCGTCTCGTTCTTGATTCCAAGTCTTCAAACTTTGCGGCCAGCTTTGCCTCCTGATGAAGGAGAAAGGCGGCCATTCTTTCCAGCCTCGCCGTCTTGTCTTCTGTGTCTCCCAGCCTCTCTTCCACCCGTACCACGTGTTGCTCTAACGAGGTTGTTCTTTCCACAAGTTCCTTCATGTTAGTCTCTAGCCTAGCCAGGGCCTTTTTGTTGTCATTCGCCACTTCTGTGTGCTCTTGTCTCAGCCTGCGCAACTCCGCCAATATTACCGAGTCCTGTTCACCTGTGGCCTGCATCTTGCCCGGTGTAGTTCCCGATGTCGTGCCGGTACATCCAGTATTTGTTTGTTCTCTTTTGTTAAACCTCCCCTTTTTGTCCATCTCTCCCAATTTACTTTATTTGTCAAATGTTCTTGTGTTTAGTTGGCTTTCTGCTCCGAAAGTAGTCTTAAAGAGTTCTTTTTAATTGTTTTTTTCAAGAGCTAATTTTCCTGCTGCCTCCTACCGCATGGCGCCAACGGAAGTCCAGGCACATAACACTTTTAAAAAGGTCTACACACAAACACACAGCAGACACACAGTCCTGTTGCAGTCCTGTCCAGTAATATATGGATATCACAATGCAATCTGACTCACCCATGCTCTGGCGGTTTCATTCCAGCAGATTCAAATTAAAGCTGTTCAGAACAGAGTAAAAGGCCTCCCACCCCTCTTCCCACACTAATATTTGACAGCCAGGCAGACACTAGCCTATTCACACTGAATAGCATTAGCACTAAACTAATATCACAGTCAGCTGGCGCTAGACATACAGAATGGCATTAGGCTTACCACTTGCATGGTGCTCAGTAGGGCATGAATAGCATTAGGAGCAGTCAGATATCAAAGAGCGGCAAGTGCGTATAGTATATTGCAAAAAGCACTGAGCTGATGCTAACATGTTGCTGTGGGTTACATACTTAATGGCTTCAGTCTCCTGTATTAAGATACAGGGTAAAATGGTGGCACTACAGTGAGGTTACACTCAATTCAAACAAGCGTGTATTGTTTTATAAAAATGGTGATAGCAGAGGAATCGAAAATGTGCTCAAGCTGGATTTTAATGTGGTTTAAACTATTAATTTTCACTAGCCTCACTGTATTGCGGTGTTGGAAGAATTATTAAAATCTGTGGTATTGTGTAAAAATACTCTGTTGCAAGTAGAAGTTACATTTTACTGTTTAGAAATATTGGCAACAAAATTCAAAAGTAAAAGTATGCATCGCTTTCAGGGTCATTTAATGTATTTATTATTGGCTATTATCACAGACGCATTAACAAAAGTAGCATGTTAAAGTTGTAGTTTATTACTGTGGAAGTTATTTCACTATTCTATATACTGTTGTGTAGTTTTAATCTAAAACTATGCATATTATGTCAACTAAAATGTTAAACTGTAAAGTAACTAACAACTATAACTGTCAGATACATTTAGTGGACTTAAAAGTACAATATTTCTCTCTGAAATGTAGTAAAGATAGAAATTATCATGAAATGTAAATGTTCAAGTACAAAGATTGCTACAAAATTGCACGTATTAAGTTAATATGTGAAATGTGGACTTCCAAACTAATTTGATCGACTTTCCAGATTACTGCAAAGAAAAGAAGACACAAGCGGTCATAGACGATTACCCAAGGAGTGTTTGATGTTTACCTGCGCAGGAAGCTTGTGTTTGGTGTTATAGAGGGATCGCACCATGGTGACAACCTGCTGACCCAGGTCTAATTTGACCTGGGATGCCTGGCAGCGGGTCAGCAGGGTTGAGGTCAGCACCACCCAGGGGTTACGCTCCGACTCGGCCCTGGAGACAGACAGCAAGACAGACTCGTGAATGTGAGTGTGAGTGTCTGTGTGTAGTCTTCTGCTGAGCACGACAGAGAACATAGACTGGTGAGAGTAGACATTTGAAGTACTTATATATTTTCTGTATTAGTGATGTAGGACAACGAACCGAGGTAGGAACATACAATATACAGTAAAACAATATGTAAAATGACTGTAATGTTATTCATCCAGTTCTCTGCAGTCCTATGTCACCAGATGCTAATCCTGTTAGACAATGACTGGGTCACAGCAGCTGTCATTATGACTAATATAAATACAACAGCCACATTAGAATAACAGCATCAAATCACAGGCTGACATGAGCACAGGCAGAATTATCAAGAGGTTTGAAGACGATCTAATGAATTCTGACGTTGACATGTACTGTAAGTGATGAGGAAAGATGTTTGACCACTTTACTCCTGCGGTTTATTATTAAACACCTACACGCTGCATTTCCTCTCTCTGTGTGAATACCAGGGGACCAGCCGCCAGCACTGACAGGCGTCACTTTGTTGACACGCGCCTTTATGAGGTCTTCAAGACCTTTGCTAAAGCCTCCAGAGTAACCGATTAGCTCCCGCCAACGCGAGCAAATGCCAAAAAGGCTAAGGCAATACGACCTTCATGGATCTTTATTAATATAAATCATAGGAAAAAGAAAAACCTACAGGAACCACAGAACAACTCATTATCTGTTAATTAGATCTTGGTTGACGGATGGATCCTGTTGAAATTATTAATTATACTAATATTATCAGTAGATTGGCTTGCAGTCAATCCTATATTGGAGCCCCACTACCTTCCTAACACTAAGTGGCTATCTATCTATCTATCTATCTATCTATCTATCTATCTATCTACAGTCATGTGAACAAATTAGGACACCCATGCTAAAGTTGACTAAAAAGAGGAATAAAAAATTCATCTTTAGGAAATTGATCTTAATGCCTTAATTTAAAAAAAATGAGGAAAAATTCAATCTTTAAGGACACCAATTTTCTTTGTGAATGAATAATGTATCGTAAATAAATAAATGTTCTTCCTTAAAATACAGGGGGCATAAGTAAGTACACCCCTATGTTAAATTCCCATAGAGGCAGGCAGATTTTTATTTTTAAAAGGCCAGTTATTTCATGGATCCAGGATACTATGCATCCTGATAAAGTTCCCTTGGCCTTTGGAATTAAAATAGCCCCACATCATCACATACCCTTCACCATACCTAGAGATTGGCATGGGATACTTTCCATAAAATCATCTCTCAATGCAAATCAAACCAGCTATTAGGCTAACTGAAATAGAACCATGCCATAGTATCCTGGATCCATGAAATAACTGGCCTTTACAAATAAAAATCTGCCTGCCTCTATGGGAATTTAACATAGGGGTGTACTTACTTATGCCCCCTGTATTTTAAGGAAGAACATTTATTTATTTACGATACATTATTCATTCACAAAGAAAATTGGTGTCCTTAAAGATTGAATTTTTCCTTATTTTTTTAAATAAGGCATTGAGATCAATTTCCTAAAGATGATTTTTTTTATTCCTCTTTTTAACTTAAGCATGGGTGTCCTACTTTTTTCACGACTGTATCCATCTATCTATCCATCTATCTATCTGCAAAGCCGAGGCATCATTATATCTGCATCAAGCCTTTAACCTTAGTTAGAAAAGCTCTGTCACTCATCTATCAGATATGAGCAGGAAAGCACTACTGTAAAAGAGGGAATATGTTTTACGGTTAGAAAACTGGCGCTGCTGGCATATCGACGCAAATGTTCGTTAAAAGTTACGTATGTGATTAACATGACAAGCAGTACATTAAATATTGAACAGACAGAGAAGGAAAAGGGAGGAGATTGGAGAGGAGGAATCTATTATGAACGTGTGCTTTGTTACGGGTGTTTTCGCATGATAAAGGGTAGATGGTAACATGCTGATAAATCCTTAGTTGTATGATGAGAAGAAGACAAAAGTGGTTGAACCCTGATGTCATATTAGGGTGCTGAAGTGTGTCTTGAGAAGCTTGTTAGAGGAAGGAGACCCTGCGATATGTGTGTGCCTCAAGAAGATGTGTGTGTTTGATAGGAAGAGCTCGCAAATGAGAGATGACAGAGAGGAAGAGGTGCAGAGAGAGAGAGAGAGAGAGAGAGAGAGAGAGAAAGAAAGAAAGAAAGAAAGAAAGAAAGAAAGAAAGAAAGAAAGAAAGAAAGAAAGAAAGAAAGAAAGAGAGAGAGAGAGAGAGAGAGAGAGAGAGAGAGAGAGAGAGAGAGAGAGAGCAGGGAGGACAGCAGGGCTCCTGTGTGTTTGACCGACGGTATAAAAGGCAGCTCTCCATCCAGCTACTGTGGGTGTCTTGTCTGCTTCACCTTCAGATAATGCAGCCATGGGAGCAAACAGAGTCCAATTGTGCTGTTTGGCACAAAGATGCTTCCTGTGCTTTAGCAGGGTGACGGGGAGGCTCAGCGGCATGACTGTCAGTGTGCTCGCCAAATCTGTCACAGGGTGTAGTGTGAGTTACAGCCAGCCTTCCATTCGTGCTTTGAATCACGACTCAGTTTATGCGGACAGACTAAAGGCTCATCTTTTTAGATGCGACTCAATATAGCTCCCAAAACCGCCTCTTGTAATCTTATTGAAAAAAATCTCCACTCTGCAGACACACACAGTAAACACACCTCCATCCCAACCCGGATTAAATGCCGAGTCAGACTAATACTGAAAGTTAACCATGTGTCTCACACACACCCTCAAGTCTTAACAGAACATCTTAAATGAGGCATTTGAAGGTTAAGTTATTCTGAGTTTTGTGTCCCAGATTATGACGATGCAGCAGCCATTACACATAAAATGCACACTAAACACAGATCAGACCCAAATTTCAGGCTTCTAAGCTTCAAAGAGGCACATTACAGCGTACTGTAGTTATTAGTGTGTGTATGCATGTTGCAGCAAATTAACTCGAGCGATTTAAATGAGGCCGACTAAAGAGACGAGCAAAAACAAAATCCATAATCAGAAGCCAAGTTTGTTCTCAGCATTATGTTTTCATTTAAATCTGAAAAACAGTACAACAGCTCAGTCTGCAGTTAAAATAAATGGTTATAGTCGACTGTCCCAGGAGTGATGGTTTGGCTACAGCTGCACTCATAAAGTCAGTGAAATCTGTGGCTGAACTTGAAGCAGCTGTGTCGTCCAAACCTAATCCCAACTCTCCTACTGCTTCTCAGTATCAACTCAATAACGACTCTACTGTCCATTACAAATACACTTGCTCCTTTTGTTACACTGCCACAACTCTAAAAAAAACATGGGTCTTTAATTGCTTCCCTTTCAGTAATGCTTTACCTGCATTTTTAACAGAGGAACTTGGGTCTAAACTTAGTACCTCAGCTGTAGTTTCTGACCACAAAAACCATCCTGTTCTGTGGGTAGAACTGTCTGCTGTCCCAGGAACTATCAGCTTCAGTCATATACTGTAGTAAGCAGTACTGGGGAAATAATATGTGAACACACTGAGCATTTGCCAATAGTTTCAGTGCAGTTGTGCTCTAAAGATAAACTAAACAACCATCAAACATTGGCTTGAACATGACTTTTATTCCGTTATTGGTCTTATTTGCCTAATCTTCACGGTTTCTCAGATGTGGTGGAAATACGAACACGGATGCACAAAAGATCCTGATTCAGTTCCAGAGTTTAGCTCTTGTGGCTCCTCAGGAACCTGGAACCTCCTGGAGCTATTTGATTAAAGAGGGGGTTCAAGAAACTCCACGAGGCCCTGACAGAAAGACTAGCATGTTAGATGTTTTTTTGCCGCCTATCCCCTAGTTTGACATTGTCTGCAACATGGTGGGGGATGCCATTGTTGCTGATATTCCTGATCCTGGAAGTCTGTTTCTGGCCCCTCCTGCCCGATCACCTTTACATTTCAAGCAGGTTGTGAAGTCACAGCAGGCCTGTAATCTCTTAATCTGACACATTGATCATATGGACAGACAACATATTGTGTAGTCTGATCCTGGCATACGGTTTACTTTAGATTGAAGTTGTGTCAGCATTTAAACTGATGCATCTTGTTCTTTAACAAACCAACAAAGTCATCAAAGTCTATAAATCTGACTCTTAACACACTCATGCACCTAGACACAGCTATGTGCATGTTGTTGTGAGTTTCTAATAACTACTGGAGAAGAACTGTACTTTCAATTGCTGAACGAAACAGTTTGAAACACAGTCTGCTTTGATTGAGCTGGAAGGATAAATTCCCGACAGCATAACCCTGCATTGTCTCGGCGGGCCTTAGAGTACCACTCACTTTTAATCAAGAACAAAGGTAAAGGAGAAGAGCAATCACATCATTAGGCACTTATCAATAATACAGCCAGCACTTGCTGAGGCTCATAAGATGCCAGCTGGTGCAAGAAGCCCAGAGCCTGAAGCTTTGTACAGATGCCTGTTTTCATTCCCAACTCGTCGATGTGGAATTGAGGAATAACAGGCACTATTCGCTCTCGGTAAAATACAACACATTACAAAATACAAAAACACATTGCACAGAAGTCGCCCATTAAAATGTCAATATCTTCATGTGTCCGTGATTTTGTTAACAAACAGGCTACAGTATAAACTGTTCAAAGTTTCTTTTAATAACCAAAACACACTCACAATCACTAAGCAACTGGTAAAATAGCACTACTGTAATTTGACATTTTTTTTAATTGAAGATGCTGAGAAGGTACCAATTCATTTAGAGAGAGGATAAAAAAAGAGATAATTAAGTGGGGTGAAAAAGGATAGAAAGACAGTAAATCACTTGGTATTCTGCACACAATCTGAAATTACAAGTTATTTGCATTTTCTATCTCCAAAAACCTGCCTATTATAGAATATATATTTGTGATTTTTGTCTTTTTTCCTGTATTCATGAATGTCAGAATTATATAGTTACTAATGAGCCTAAATAAGTAATAACTGTACTGGAGGCGCTTACAGGAATAGTTTTGACATTTTGGAAAATATGCTTATTCGCTTCTTTGCCAAGACTTAGTTGAGAAGATCAATACCACTCTCATGTCCATACTAGTGTTTTTGTCATCGAAAATTATGACTAAATATCGTCGTCAACGAACCTTTATCACATGACGAAAACGAGACAAGACGCAACGTAAATGCTGGTCATGTGACGATGACTATAATTAAATGTATAATGCAATATTGTTGACGAATAAAAAAACGAGACTTGTGGAAATGTGGTTTACAAAATAAAAACTATGCTAAAATGTCTCTTCATTTTCATTGACCAAAATGAGACGAGACAAAATGTTGTTATTTTGTCTCGTTTAGTCGCGTTATTATTATTATTATTATTATTATTATTTTGCAGTATTTCTGTTCCCTGTGTCTCACTTCAGGGGCTGCATCAGGTCGCACTTGGGTCGCACTGCACAGACGACATTACTTCCTCAAGCCCTGTCGTGTCATTATTTAATTAAGAAGATGCAGCGGTGAGTTAGAGAGTGAGACGAGCGTAAACGACAACAAACAAAATTAATTTTTTCATTTGGAAAAACTTTCATTACATAGAAGTGGAAAAGAAAACGGAATGTGTTGTGGAAAAAGATGGGGAGAAATGCGGCCACAAAAATCACGAGACAATTAACAATTAAGCCATTCCATAATGAAATTGAGGTAAGTCAAGACATTAACGTAACGTTACTTTCTATTTTAGAAAGCTAATGACAATTCATGGGGCTGTGGTTAATGTGTCTCGTTTTAACGTCAGCCACTGGAGCTGAAAACGACTGAGACAAACGTGTGTGTGTGTGTGTGTGTGTGTGTGTGTGTGTGTGTGTGTGTGTGTGTGTGTACTTTGTGTGAGAGAGTGTGTGGGTTCTTAGTTCCTACCTGACTGACTCCATGTGTACTAAGCATCCCTTGTTGGCCAACATTTTGGTTTTGTCTATACTACTAGGTACTTAAATAGAATTGCATTACTAAAAAGAGACTAAAATACAATTTTCGTCGACTAAAACTAGACTAAAATAGTCATGGATAATTCTGACTAAAATAAGACTAAAATGCTCAGACTTTTAGTCGACTGAAACTTAACTAGACTAAAAAATATGAATGTGACTAAAACTAATAAAAACTAAAATGACAGCTTGACACAAAGACTAGACTAAAACTTAAATTGAAACAGGCCGCCAAAAACAACACTAGTCTATACGTTAAATAAAAGGCTACAGCCAGCAGCTGGTTAGCTTAGCTTAGCATAACAACTGAAAATGGGGGGAAACAGCTACTGTAGGCAGGCTCAAAAGTAAGAGGTAGTCTAGCTCAACAACTAGTCATTTTTACTTTTCACTTTTTATACGGATTAAACAAATGAGAAATGTATTGTTATTTAGTGAACTTTAGAGGTGCTGGCAACTTCACTTGTTTCCAGTCTTTGTGCTAAGCTAAGCTAACCAGCTGCTGGCTGTAGCTTCATATTTATCGACATGAATTATCAAATTTCCCAAATATCAAACCATTGCTTTTACCCTGAAAGAATCAAGGATCAATGAGAAAAAAAAGATAGACATCTGTCTTACACTTCCTCTTTCATCATGGGTGGCCACGCTTGTAGGAGGAGCATGAGCAGCTGAAAGTCCTCCCACTGTTGCGCAGCTTCCAGCAACTCCAGGAAGAGGGCGTATCTTTTCTCCTCATTCTCCACATCTTCAATCTCAACCTGAGAGGAAGGGTGGAAAGAAAGCCGGCAGGTGAGGAAGGCAAAATCCATTTGAGGACAAAAAGCAAAGGCCTGCTGTCAGGATCTTGATTGTGAGATATTACCAGGTCATTGAGCACAATTAGGTGAATGAAAAGTGTTCAGTAACTCGAGTAACCATCTGCTTTCAAATTCTGCAACATATGCAATCTTGTGGATAAATATGATAATAAATGCGAGCATCAAGTGGATTTCAGTAATTTATTTATTCTTGGACACTTCCACTAGACACTATCCAACACAAATGTAGCAGAAACAGGAGAGCAGCTTTCATTGATTTCAAATTAAGCTCTCGTTTGTGATGGCAAAACTTGACAACCTAATGATTGCAGTAGTTTGTGGGCAAGGCATTTCTGCCAAAACGGGACCCGAATGAACTGAACTACGCAATCACAAACACTCAATCTAGATGAGCATCAAAGCAAACATTCAAACAAGAGCATTGAAAGGAAGGAACAAGGCTTCATGTGTATGGCACATTTCACCGTTAGTTTAAAAAAATGTCCCCTGTGGCCAAACATATTCTATAGTATTATGAGAAAGAGAGAGATAGAGAGGCAGAGTGTAAGAATGAAAAGGAATGAGAGAGGGTTAATGTGTAAAAAAATGAGAGGAGGAGGCGGAGGGAAAGTAATTATTTTCTTCTCAAAGGTTGGCTTCTAGTGTGATTTAACAGTTCAGAGAACCGCTGATTTCTGAGGGGAAAACTACAACCTGCCAAAGCATGGCTGCGGCAAAGACAGGCTCCGTCACACATGCACGCATACATTTTTACACTTACACTTACACACACACACACACACAAGAACATAACACATACATACATCACTTGCAGCCAGACTCTACGTAGTTTCAGCCTCAGTGGCAGGATCATATTTATAAGACTGGATATCTATGTAAAGCCTGCCGATATTTCACCAGTATAAATGTCTGTACACATTTTAAGACAAGGAACTGTCTGTGAATGAACCTGTAAACACATACCTCTTCGTCAAACTTTTATTAAGACAGTTTTGTAATAAAGCCAGGTTAGTATAGAAACCATCTGTGCACTTCTATGAGCACTGCTGAAGATCTTACTCCGAAGTACTCATATTTGGGTTAGTCAATTTAACTGTCCAATTCAAATATTTTAATAAAATGCATTTTGGAGGCAGTAAAATACATTTTTTTCTTAGGGAGGATAAATAGCTGCATTAAGATGCCATATACCATCACAATAATTCTCATACATGTTGCTATATTGCCATGAAAATGATAATAAAACAGTTCTTTGTTCTTCAACAAATTAGTAATGCTGTTATAAATGGTTTGACAGCAGCAGGCAATGCTGACTAAATGTAAATGCCAAAGTTCAGTGGATTGGCTGCAGGGACCGCATGCCCCACTGCATGTTGCATCGACAAAACTGTGGTATACCCCTGAATTACAAACCCTTTAAACAGAACATATACCTAAGAGATATTTGTTGAAAAGCCACAGTGGAGTGCCGCAGGTGAGATCTTTTATGCTGTGTAGGTCATTGTGCAGTCAAAAGCAAATAAAGCTCTACATTGCTAGTTCACTGGCAACTACTGGATGTAACGGCTTAAATGTTGATGAGGCTGATATATAAAGGCAATTATTTTGGTTATTTTAATTAGCTACAAAAAGTCCACTGACCATAGATTCAGACGATAGCTGATGTATGTGTCCCAACTATCTTATCCATTTGATGGACAGGGATCTTCTGACAGCCATATCAAAGATTCCCAGATTCTAAAGTAGCTAAAGAATTTTAGCCAGCAAGCTAAAAGGCTTTAGTTGCTAAAGGAAGACCAGGATCACTGTCCTGGCTGGTAACAATAAAAAGCTTCTGTTTTTTATCAACTGCTTGGATGTTAAAAGGCTTTATATTTTTTTATACTCCATTTTACTTGCAGTATTTAACCAGCAGTGTTATCCATTAACTGGTCCGACAATCTTTTGCTTCCGGTTGTCAGTAGTGGGGCTTCATATAATCCACCTGCTCTTGTAATTTTATTTATATATATATATTTATATATATATATATAAAAAATTCTATCATGTGTTACAACAGACCGAAGCTAGGTGCAATGGATGACTAGTAACTATAAGCAGTGCTCACATTGGCTGCTTTCCTTAATAAAGTACTGATACTCTGATCTATTGATTCTTAGACATTAGTGGTGTTAAACCTATAATTTACAAGCAAATAACTAGCAGCACAGCAGATCCACGCACGGTGGTGTAGTGAAGTGCCTTATGATGTAGTGAAGCTCCTTATGATGGGGAATGGAGCAATGAATGATTAAAGCTGAATCTCAGGACCCTCTGGAAATGGAGGTCATTTGGGAAACAGAAATGGAATCTTAACTACCTGTAAAAAGCCCTCACTGCAATCTAAAGCTCTCAAATCCATCACTGAATGTAAACTGCAACCCAAAGCCCGTTCATCATTATTATTGTCTTACTGTGTTATGAATACTGAACACTCTCTAGCTATTAAAGGATTTTATAAAGTTTTATGGCCACATTTATTCATCTTCTCCTGCAAAGCACAAATTTCATTCAGACACATCTTCTGTACAAATATGGACTCTTTTCACATAAAAATACACACCTACATCCTCTCACCCGCTTGCGCGCACACACACACACAAATCAAAACTCACCTACAGTAGATTGCAAATTAAAATACTGCCAATTACTATGTGACTGTGAGGCTTCTATTTTCTTAACAAGGAAGGATGGTAATTAATTATGCCTCGTGAATAAAATCAACATTTCCTCTGTGGTGTTGTACAAAGAAAAGAGTGCAGGAGGGCAGAAGGGCAGAGAGAGGAGGGAGGGAGGGAGGGAGGGAGGGAGAGAGGGAGAGAGGGAGAGAGGAACGAGACTGTCAGCCAATACCATAACACTCAGCAGAGAAGGGCTGGCAAATGAGATCTGACACACGTTCTCACAGTCAATCAGTCATCATATATTCTTTCCTTTTGCATCTGTCAGGCTTTCAAACACTTGCAAACTCAGTTCCTCTCATCCCTATCTACCTGTCCATCCCAAGATCAGTTAGACAGCAGTATAAATACTAATTGCACCGTATATTTGTGAACAAAGACTATATACTTTTTATTTGTCTTTCTTGACCCATCACCACTCCCCAATAGCAACTTTCCAATCATAGGTTAATCTCATAGGCCTGTCAAACTTTAGATTTCTCAACATGCCAAAGCTTTTGTTTTTGTCTTTCTAAAAAACAAAAACACAAGAGCTAAAGTGTAAGGAATGGATCAAACAGTTTATTTACTCTGAAAGCTGCAACCGTTAGCACGTCCCACTCACTAGCTATAACTGAGTGTTACATTCAAGGCCAAGAAGCATATAATTAACTAGCTGCATTAGTTTGTTTATGTTACATTGAAAAAGTACCAGTTCACAACTAATGCTGCTACCACATCCACTGTGTCCATTTGCAACAAGTACTCCAAAGCATACGACCATTTAGGTCGAGTACTCCTACCCTCTAGTACGACCTTTACGAGCGTTTCATAAATAAGCGCCCCTAGCGGTGGCAGAAAATATGACACACAGGACCGTTTTCCATCCTCATATCTAAACCGGTCACGGTTTAATACACAGTTTGGTTATGTTTAGGCACAAAAACTACTCAATTAAGTTTAGAAAAAGATTGCGATTAGGGTAAAAATCTGTACATTTCTTATGTTACTTGACACAGTTCTGTTTGTTTGGTGTCCTGGGTGAAAGTTCTGTGTTTTTTTATTTTATTTTCAAACGTATATTTTGTTGTTGGTGTTTTTTTGTACAATGTTGACAAGCACAACAAGACAAGGAACAAAGACAGCACATACAAATTGTAAACGCAGCACAGAAACAGTGCATCTACCCCCCACCCCTAGTTCTGTGTTTGTCTGACCCATCCACCACCCCTACCTGCCTCCTTATACTTCCTCACTTTACTTCCTGCTTCGCTCCTGTGATAATTATAACGGCCTCTAGAGGGCGATACCACTATAAATGTTAATATGGGTCGTAATTGCTGCTTGAATAAATGACTTATGGGGGAGTTTTCCCGGGAGGACAGTCTCATCCATTGAGCTAACGTTAGTTGTTTCAGCTGGCTACAGTACTGTAGCTACAACTGTTAACATCTCCTTTAAGGGTAGTTGTCATATCAGCCAGTAGAATTGATGCTTGCCGGCTAGAAATGAGAAGCCTGCTATCATCTACGTCTGTTGGGCATCATCGTTTCAAAAATTACTATAAATTCCATACTATAAATGAATTATGCCGATCACATGCTACATGCTCACCCACTGTGACTGGAAGTATCCATGCTTTTAGCAAAATGATACACAGGGACACGGAAAGAGAGGAGAAAACATGGAAATAAAGTAAGCAGACAGTGAGGCTGAAGTAAATGAATCTTGACAATTGGTAGTTACCACCAGCTGCATTATTACTTTGACAACCTTTTACTTTTCAACACAGGAAAAAGAAACATAAGTGGATGCGGAGGCTTGTGTGTACCTTGGTGCATGTGTGTAAAGTGATACCATAAAATAGATATTGCATTTGCCCAAGTGCTGTGATTTGTTCACAAACTGGTGAGCGTTATGAAATTAAAAGACCCTTTATTGCAATATGGGGTGCTTTCAATTGACATTGGCATGCGCACGCGCGCACACACACACACACGTTATTTATGAAAATTACATTAATTCACCCTAAACTGAGAAGATGGACTAAAATGTCATAATTTCTAAAGTTGTATGAACAGTGTACAGAAACACAGTCTATGCACATTACTATTGGACAGAGTGTGATGTATTTTGTCCAAAAAAGCTTGTGTAGTCAGACAGGGTATCTCTCCACTGATTAAAAACAGCAATGCAGTCAGCATATGATAATAACACGGGAGAAAAAAAGAGAGAGGTGAGAGGTGAGAGGTAGGGGTGTGTGTGTGTGTGTGTGTGTGTGTGTGTGTGTGTGTGCCTGTGTGCGTGCCTGCGTGCGTGCGTGTGTGTAAGAGAGACAGAGAGAGATGGGAGATGCTTTGGGGCAAATCAATAGGCAGAGCAGAAAGCTGTCAGAAGCCACGTGGGTGAAAACATACACAGTTCACCAAAGGATAAAAATGGAGATGAAGTATAAAAGACTGCAATAGTGTGTGTGTGTTTGTGCGAGAGATAGAGAGGGCTAGACAGATGAAAGTGGAGTCATCTATTCCTCCTGAGAATTACTGCATGCTGACTTCTTTCACTCCATTTAAAGGAAGCACACACACACACACAAATAATAAGAACCATCCAGACGCACAGGTGTGCACACACAATCAAACACAATCAGCTGAATACCACTGAAACAAAGCTACAATAAACTCCTGTAAAAATAATAATTTCCTCCATATGTCATCGTCTTTCCTCAAAGGATAAAATCTCACGAAATAAATAACTCTAACATCCAAGCGCTCCACTGTAGTCTTTTACATTTGAACCGCTTTCAACACACAGGTCACATTTACTGTAGATCATTTTAGACACACATGTGCATGAAGAATGCCCTGCTATACACTGAATCTTCCCTAGTGAACATTGAGGGTGTGCATCCAGTGATTTGAGCCCCTAACCAGGCTTTGAGGTATTTTTATTTGTAGAAAATAAGCATGTTTGCCAACAACAGCTAAGAGCTAACATACATATGTAGGGTTTATATGGTGCTTGAGCCTTTGCTCCATTGTCATTAACCTATTTCATGCTATTTTTGAAGGTGAGTTGCAAAAGAAAGAAGATATTTTTTTGTCCATTTTGGACATTTCATAAGGGATTCCAGTTAAATGTCAACACCTACCTGAAAGGCTACTATGTGGGTTACAGAATAGAATACAAATGTTCAAGGTCAAGCCCCTGCAGAACTGCGCTGACTAATTACCACCCTGGTGAAAGGTGCTGACTGACATTGTACTCCATTTTAGCAACATACCACTGGTGTTCTTACCTCATTATAAAGCACTGTCACTTGTTGGTAAATGAGCGCTGTCTGTGGTGCTGAAAGGCTTGGTGAATGAAACTATGTTGGAGTACAGTGGGTTTCAAACGGCCTGATGAATGAAACTATGTTGGAGTACAGTGGGTTTCAAACGGCTTGATGAACTGGCCGTTTGTCCTTTGTTGTTGTGTCATAGCAAACAGCCTATTGTGGTTTATGGCAGTCAAGCCTGTAAGCCTGACAGAAATGTACTGCTTTAGCGTGATTTTGAAATTTAAATGGCTGCTAATGTACTGCATGTGCCTTTTAAAATGTCCATTAAAAAGTCTTGATTTGCAATTTTACTCATACTCACATATATAACACAAGTATTATGTGTGTATTGGCAGCCCTTAGAGTTAATTTCGTCCAAACACCAGTTTGTTCTGCACCATGAGAAACTGTAGCATTATGCAATCAAGATATTAAATGAGAAAACTGGGATCAAAGTGTCAGTCAGTATGTGTAAATTAGGGGCCTGCTTGAAAGATTTCACCCCCACATGTAACAAGACCCCTCCTCCAGAACTGATTAGACAAACGTGGGTTCAGTGTCTGAGGTTGAGTCAAAACAAATGCCGATAATGGCCAATTTGTTATGAGAGATGTAAAATAAACTACATGCATCAATGCATAATAATTGAATATTAAATTGAATTGTAATCTGTTTTGAAACATTTCATCACTGACTAATATATAACATTAGTGATGCAACTTATTACCAGCAGTTATATTTGCTGTTAAACACCCAGTGGCTGGTAAAGTAGGTTTCTCCACACAAGATATTCTGCGACACAGGATGAGCATTTTGCATTTAGCAATAGTGGGTAAACTAAATAAGGACTTGAAATAACTTAAATTAAGACAATTTGCTTTGTTATAAAATCATGGTTGAAATATATTTTTTCAATTTCCCCAAATCAGACAATTTTACATGCGAATGAAAACAATATTCCAGCCTAATTTTGGCAACTCAAAGGCAACTTTCAACCTCATGTTTATTAGATATTAGTTTAGTATCATTAGTTGCAACTAAAAGAGGTACAAACCTTTCCAGCAGGATTTAAATCACATACTGGTTGGATTATGAGTGCTAATTGTTGACATTTTCATGCTGTTTCAACCAAGATCGATGAGGTTGAGGTGTTACATAAACCTCAAGTGTTCAATCAATTCAACACAGTTATCTTGGAATGCTTGTTGCTGGCATGAGGTTTTGAAGGGGCGGTGCGTGTCCCAAAGCCATAGAGCCCATATTTAAAACTTACTTTAAAATGATTTCTGAATACCCCGGCAGAATAAGTAAATGGCCCTTTGATCCAGGGTTTCCCACAGTTGTTAATAGTGGATGTGGCCCAACTCCACTAAATGATTAGTCTCGCTTTGCCAGACCATCCACACACTGCAGAGTGGAGGAGGGTCTGGCTAGACCCCACAACATTCTGGGATGGGAGAAAAATGTGCTCTGGTTTATTGGCATTTCTTTAAACCAATCACAATCATCATGGGCGGCGCTAAGCTCTACTAAATGGTTGACCGCATCTGCTAACATTAGAAGACATTAAACCCTCAGTGAAACAGACATGGACTACTTCAACCACCAAAAGCTATATATTCAATGTGTGAGGCGATTGTTTATGTTTACAGTCATCTAGTGACTTAATGAATTACAGTCGAGATGAGAACCAGTCAGACTCTATTGAAGCTCAGAAGATTACAGTGATTGTTTGAGCAGGCTTATACATCGTATTTACGCTTTGCTATAATTAATCAAGACAATACATTTGATTATTTCTAGGGAAATGTTAAAAAATAAACAGCTCAATCACTTACAATCAGAAGGGGATGTCTCAGGAATAACTCACAGCACAACAACAGACAACAATCAGTGCTGCTGGTCAAGCACTAAGTCGAAGTCTGTTCAAAGTTTATTAATCATCACTTGAACTTTTAACATCAGTAACTCTCATTAGTAACTCTCAACTTAATTTTAGAAAAGGATTACACAGTCACAGCTCAGCCTCTCTATCTGCCTTAACAAAACATTGGCTGGATTTGCCAATGGATCACACTGATTAATATATTGGTCAGATCTAGAATGGCTATAGGCTGAAATATGTATGAACATACACATTTCATACATACAATACAATTACATAATACATAATATACAATTAATTAAACTTTCAAGCCACTTTGGCATTGACAGTACTGCTGATGCATCATTGCTGGTCAATAATGAATCAATAATTAGCTCTAAACAGCTGAGGCTGATGGGAATGTCATTGGTTTTGTAGATATTTAAACCAAAGTATTAGACACATTTTTTTAATCAATGGATTGCCAAAGTCAATAGGCTTCATTCTCTGGGTACCATGGATATCCGTCCCAAATTTAATGCCAACATAATAGTTGTCGAGACATTTCAGTCAAAACCACAAATATCAGGCTCATAGTGGCACTTTAGAAGAACAGTCAGGAGATCACCAAAGTCATTAGGGTACATTGTCTGGGAACCATGAATGTCAAATGTCCAATCCATCCTATAGTTGTCGAAACATTTCAATAAAAAACAAAAGTGTCAACAGCATGGTTAGACCTTAAAATCCCTCCTCTGGGAACCATGGATATCTGTAACACAGTAAAGGCAATTTATCCCAGTGGTTGTTGAGATATTTCAGTCTGGACCAAAATGGTAGACTGACCAACCGACCAACCGTCTTTAAGCCACGCCACTAGCCACGGCTTAAAACCCCGACCTTTGACCTCACATTATACAACTGTATTAACGTGTTATATAAGGCAAACCTTTTCAATTTAACTGCAAGTACATTTACTGGAGATGAAACTTGGAAGCCTATAGGAGTGTTCAATGCAGTATTGATTGCTTCAAAACAACCCAGTAATGGAATGGAATTGATATGAAACATCGAAGTAATGGAAAGGGACACTTGTATTACCACTTTGCAGGCAGAAGTCAACAGGCACCACACCCACACACACACACACACACACACACACACACATACACACACACACACACACACACACACACACACCCACACACACACACACACACACACACACACACACACACACACACACACACGGTCAGTACAGCTCTAAACAAACACCAGTAATCATATCACGCCCCACACATGCAGACCACACGACACACGTCATGTCTTCATAGCTGACCCTGTGACTGACTTGTTAAAGTATGCGGTGAACAAATCTTCACCTCTGTGCGTAACACTATGGTAGACAGGTTAATGATCGGTGCTACCATCACTGTCTGTCATGACAGCTCTCTCAATCGTCACATCCTATTACCACTGCCAATCATGATGGCGCCATCAATCCCACCTTTCTATCAAATGAGCAGGATAAATGGAGGATAGCAAGTTTCATTAAATATCATGGCATGGAAAAAGCTCCGGGGTCAACTTCATCTTTTAATGGTGTCAGATTGCTAAATTAAAATGGCCATCATTCTTTCTTCAGGTAACTGTTTTCTGGAGGTTTTACTGTAAAGACTGTCATGACGTGCTGTAAATTACTTGATGTTAAAATTTTGTGACTGGGACTGAGAAATGTTTTTTTAAATCCTGGATTCTAAATTATTTTTTGCCCCAACGACCAGGGACTTGTTCAAAGGTGGATATTTGGCCAGGTAATGTAGCTGATGAGATTGTTAGCCTTTCTGAGTAAAGTCAAAGATGCATTCTTTCTTCCTGAATTTGTATGAGCTGTTAATAAAACACAGGGGAACTTTTGCCCCCATCAACAAATCTGCCTGATAATCTTCTCTGTGACGTGGCAATTATCTCAGTCCTTGACCTGAGAGGGAGAGATAGGGAAGGGAGAGGGGAAAACACAAGATGTGGGCCTGTCAGTGTATCGGACTGGGAGTGCCGGTGGAGCCGTGGGATCCACAGATCTCTGTGTCTGGCCTTTACTGAGTGCGCTCTGAATGAGCTCATCAATATTCATTGACCCGCTCTGGCTAATGTCCCCAGCGACGGGCAGAATAAAGTTGCAGAGGTCGCACACTTCACAAGGAGAGAGAGAGGTGGGGAGAGCGAGGGAGAGAATGAGCGATGCTGGGAAAGTGAGCGGGGATCATAAGAGAGTGCAGGTTTCCAACAAAATGAGAGCAAAGAGAAGCAAACACCAAAAGGGCAAAGCCTCAGGGCCTGTGGGGGGTTGGGGGGTTTATTACGGCTTGAAAGTGAAACACATAAAACATGCAGAGGAAACATAAGAGCAAAGATAAAGACACGCACGCCTGTAGAGAACAAACAAATGCATGCGTGCACACACCCTTGTGCATTCAAAGTATGACATGACAAGATGAGTGCAATGACAAACAAATACAGCTTCTCTAACCTCTCTCTCTATTTGTTATGCCTTTTCTTGCTCGCTCTCCCTGTAGTCTGGGAGTACAGATGCACGTTGTATAACACGACACCTGAGTATACATAATGGTACACTCCTCAGGAGAGGAAGAAGAGGAAGATGAGAGACAGGGTGAGCTTTAGAAAATAGACATAACACAGAAGGGGAGTGGTTAGAAAGACAGCAGATCAAGGTCAGGAGGAAAGAATGAGCTTGTAGCTTGAAAACATCTTGACACATACAGTCATGTGAACAAATTAGGACACCCATGCTAAATTTGACTAAAAAGAGGAATAAAAAAATCATCTTTAGGAAATTGATCGTAATGCTTTGATTAAAAAAATGAGGAAAAATCCAATCTTTAAGGACACCCATTTTCTTTGTGAATGAATAATGTATCGTAAATAAATAAATGTTCTTCCTTAAAATACAGGGGGCATAATTAAAATAGCCCCACATCATCACATACCCTTCACCATACCTAGAGATTAGCATGGTTCTATTTCAGTTAGCCTAATAGCTGGTTTGATTTGCATTGAGAGATGATTTTATGGAAAGTACCCCATGCCAATCTCTAGGTATGGTGAAGGGTATGTGATGACGTGGGGCTATTTTAATTCCAAAGGCCAAGGGAACTTTATCAGGATGCATAGTATCCTGGATCCATGAAATAACTGGCCTTTAAAAATAAAAATCTGCCTGCCTCTATGGGAATTTAACATAGGGGTGTACTTACTTATGCCCCCTGTATTTTAAGGAAGAACATTTATTTATTTACGATACATTATTCATTCACAAAGAAAATTGGTGTTCTTAAAGATTGGATTTTTCCTCATTTTCTTAATTAAGGCATTAAGATCAATTTCCTAAAGATGATTTTTTATTCCTCTTTTTAGTCAACTTTAGCATGGGTGTCCTAATTTTTTCACGACTGTACCTGCTTGACATGACGCCACAGTGCCATACATTAATATTAAGCGCACATGCATAAGCAGCCTTTACAGTATATTTTAATATTAAACCCATTTTTGCCAAGAGTCCAACCTCCTTAATCATGCATGCAATAGGGACTGATAAATGTTCAAGGTGGGACAAAGGCCAAGGAGAAGGGAAGATACATAATGTAATATGTGTGCTATAACACACAGAAACACATTGCTAAACACACAAACACATGCAATTACTTAAGCTCAGTTGAATGCCTTAAATGTAAAACTTTAATTACGCACACTGTTTCCTCTCTTAGATGTGGGAGGATGTTTAGGCATGGATGCACACACTCACACATATGCTCAGGCTGAATCACAGCAGGTAAAACAAAGCCTTTGCCAGGTGCTACAGAGCAGCAGAGAGCTTGCCAACAAAGATAATGGTGCATGAGTGCCCCCACTTCATCTCAGATTGTAACGTCTTTCTCCCTCCTTCTCATGTGGCTCTGCACTGCCCACTCCCATCATTTCAACTGTCCTCAGGCCCTTTTCTCTTTATTTCTCCTCTCGTCTGTCTCCCCCTGCACATCCCCTCTTTTCTTGTTGACTTTATAGCACTGCCTCCTGTCTGGTGTTTTCTGAATCATCAACCATCCCACTGAGATGACAAAGTGCTGTGCTCTCCTCTCCTGGCTCCGAGTTAAAAAACGGAGCATAAATAAAGTTTCCGCAAAGGAGCCGAGGGGGATGATAAAAGCTGCCAAAACAAGTGGAATTATAGCTGGGGCTTGGCTATCACGGCAATGACCCCCTGACCTGTTGCATTAGAGTGTGGCCATAAGATAGCTTCCTCAACTCCATCACATTTATTATTTATCTACTTGGAAAGAGACTCTGCTCTCTCTCCCTTCTTGTGTAACCCTCTCCCTGCAGTCCAGGCTCATTCACTTTCATCAAACAAATCTCTCTCAGCTTCCCTGTGCGGCTTCTCTTCTCCACTAGGCCTTCACCTTGGCCATAAGCTCCATCATTTTTTTCCCCCACACAATCCCTGGTGGGACGACTCCAGAAGTTCTATTTCACTTTTCAACTTTTGGACACTGACAGCCCATCCGCCTATTTGTCAATATGTGATATGTGAGTGTGTGTTTGTGCACCACAGGGGCACAATGGCAACGATCAGCGAAAACACATCGTTCTGTCAACCAACAACACTCCCACTTATGTTTCTGTTTGTATTGCTGTCATATGAAACAAACATTGTAGTAACGACAAAATGGCATGCCATCCATCTGTGCAGATCTTTTGTCTTCTTTCATAGTGATTATTGGATGTGCGCAAGGGCTGAGGCTTATCTTCTCACTATGGTTTTGCATACTTTGAAACTACAGCCTTAATATTTAAAAATATACAGCAGGTGGAGTGGGATTCGTTACAGTGACAGGAGGGGACAGGCACACAGGTGTGGACATGCATAAGCACATAAACTCTTATAAAATCACACACTTCAAATATTTACAGTTCTTTAGGCTTATAATACCTCATGTAAAAAACGACCACCATGGGTGTATGTGGACTGTATACCAAGGCACATGTTCTGTCTCTCTGTGTGCGTGTGTGCATATATGCTCCACCCCTATTAACATTGTGTCCAGAAATGGTGGAATTCTGTAATTTTCTGCTCAATTGGTGCATACAAAGTGTGAGTGAGAAACTAGGAGATTGATATAGAGACCAAGAGGGAGATATGGGAAAGAGCTGATTGTGTTTGGAGGACTATATGGCCATGCATATGGTACGCAAGAACAGCGAAGAAGGTTGAGAAAGAAGAGTAAATAATAAGTAATATTGTACAAAAGTACTGGAGGCATACAGAATGATCTGAATAACAGTCATATGTTTTTGCATTGCACATGGGTCAGAGTATGTGGCTCTTACATTTATTACAAAGAACTCTTACCCACGTAACTTTGCATCAAACCAAATCTGTCCAAAGCAGACCACATTTGGGAAGAAAAAATCCATAACTCAGAGAATAAATGGGATGCGTTTGTCAAACTTAACATCTCAGACGAGATCAAATCAAACCGTCAACAACATTTTCAGGGAATCACAGGAGACAAAAAGCACAGAACAATATAAAAGATGAAACAAAATTAAATGAATAACATGCCTCGGGAAAGGAAAGTAAGCGCTAGGTCAGGGTTAACGTGTGGGATTCGGAGGTTGTGCAGCTGCAGACTGGAGGCTGACAGAGTGCAACTACACAGCCTGCTCTGCTCTGCTCAGTTCATCCATATTAGATAGACGGTGCACTGCAAGGCCAAACAGCACCAAAACACAGTGTCACAGCAAATGATCCATGACATTGACAGGGGGGAGAAAGGGGCTTGTAGCATGAATCAGCTATAACTTTTGATGATCTTAGATGATGACTTCCGATGCACACGCACACACTCAACTGTGTGTGTGTGTGTGTGTGTGTGTGTGTGTGTGTGTGTGTCATAACCCTGATCTGGGCATTAATGCGAGCACTGCCACTCAGCATAATAATTACTATCTTCACACTGAACATCAAGGATGCAGCAGAGCAGGAATTACATTAACAGGCATGTATGCACACATGCAGTATAAGTAATAGTTGTCACCTCTTTGTCTGTGAAAAACCATACATAAATGAGTCTAGGTATATTGTTTTCATAAACATAAAAGCCAAACACACACTATACACACGGACCCTCCAATCTTGACAGTGGTGACATTTGGACGCCCTCCTGTTATGACTAATCATTCAAAATGAAGGCACAACAACTATCCCTGGCTTCACCTCTTACACCCTCCCTCCCTTTCCTCCCATATCATCTCCCCACCACCTACATCTCAGCATTTCAATTGGGCTCATTAATACCTCCCTTTTTAGGGGTCTCTGTGTGTGTCTGTGGCTGAGTAGTGTGTTGGGCTGCTGAGAGAGGGAGATAGGATGATGCATCGGAATGGTAAGTGGCCTGTTGTTCTCTTTTTCCGTTTCAATATCATCTCTGAATCTCTCTCTCTCTCTAGGTCTCTGATCCATCATTATTTCCCTCCTCTGTCTGAATCTTTTTCTCCGTTTCCCTCTGATTCATCATTGCTGGGTGTGTGTGAGGCAGCGGCTGTGAATCATGCAGTGGCCTTTCCACTGACACGGCCCGGCCTGACCCAGTCTGGACACCACTGGGCTAAACAGCATCCATCATATTAGCATTCAGCTGGTCCTATCACAGGCTGGCATGCTAGAATGCATGGATATTCACCCATTCATGTGTTGACTGCTGTCTGTAATGTATTTTAAATGATTTCATTTATGTCATTTTAAACTGTATGTATGTCTAATGTATTTTATTTTCTAGCCCTCCTTCCCTTCCCCTAAGTGGCTTTGTCACTTGTCAGGCCACCATTGTAAATAAGACCCTGTTCTTAATTATTTGCCTCTGAAAAATAAAGGTGAAATAAAAATAAAAAATAAATCAATTATACAATAATGCCCCTAGACAAAAACATGCAGCAGATGCAGGCTAGCAGAAGGGAGGAGGTTTGGACAGCCAATGTGAAAAGAATAGACTTTTCACATCCTAAAAGACTGTGAGGGTCTGAGGATTTTTTGACGTACTGTCAAAGAAGTGTGCGCATAAGGCAATGAGGCAAGAATGGAGGATTACACAGTAAGTGAATCAGATCTGTAGGAATACACAATACAGCCTTGAAACACAGGCAAGCGGGTTATAAGGAGACTGGCAAACAAAAAGAGAGCTGCAGACCCAATAACCTTTGAGCTAAATCAACTATGATAACAGTTACTGTATCATGGATTCAAATTCAATTCAATAAGTTATATGTGTGAGACTTTGGAAAGTACTTTAGTAAAACTAGTAAAATCATGCCTTGTGATTGACTGGCGACCTGTCCAGGGTGTAGCCCGCCTTCCACTACCCTCTAAAGGATAATCGGTTATAGTTAGTGGAATGGACAGATTTACAGTATGATGGTACTTAAAGCATTTAAATCATATTTTTATCTTTTTTTTTTTTTATAACAATGGATAAAATAACTATGTATACTATGAATATTGGACTTGCATTTGTCATGTAGCCCGAGACTCCATATGAATGCTAATGTTGCTTTGTGAAAATATAGGCAACTGTTTGCTGACAAGTGTGCCATATCAGCTTAAACTGTGATAATATGTCAGTGTTGTGTCCACAGCTTATTTTAGCTCCTCCCCGGTGGCCAACAAATCTGTTATTGCAGGTTTACATAAGGTGGTGTAAATTAGTCCCTGGTGATACGGATGCACAGGCATTAGTTCAGGCAGCTAGCCCATTGTCAGAGTTCTGAGAGCCTGCTGGCAGCTTATCAGACAAAAGTGAACAGCAACAAACGGGGACACACATATTTAGTGTATTATTTACACACAGTACATATACATACCCCAAGCTGTGACCTATTAGACAACGTTATAATAGCAACTTTTTTTGCCGAGAGTCAGATGAGAATATCAATACCACTCTCATATCGGTGCGGTAAATATGAAGCTGCAGATGATTAGCTTAGCACAAAGACTCTAAACAAGGGGAAACAACTAACCTGGCTCTGTCTGACATTAACAAAACCCACCTACCAGCATATTCTAAAGCTCACTAATTAACAACTTATATTTTGTTTGTTGAATCATTTTTTTTGTTTTGTTTATTCCATTACCATCAGACAGAGCCAGGCTAGCGGTTTCACCCTGTTTTCATTCTTTGTGCTAAGCTAAGCTAACTGGTTGCTGGCTGTAGCATTATATTTAGTGTACAGACATGAGAGTGGTATCAATGTCTTATATAACTTATGTTTTTAAGTATCAAATGTTTCCCAAACTATTTCTTTAAGTACACCTGAGCAGAGACACAAAAATTATGTCTTTTTTTTTTCTTTATATATTTCATTGTTATAATTAGTTGATTATGGCAGATAGAAAAAAATATGTTTATTTTTGGATTGAAGTGTTTTGTTAGTTGACCCTATTTGCTGCTGTTCATTTTGTTCTGACAAGCTGCCAACTGCCTGCAAGGGCTCCAACCAAAAGGAGTCGCAGCCTGAGCTAATCCAATAATATAAATAATAAGTCCATATCAGTAGTTAGTACTCATGTCAAGTCATATCAGCTTTTGTCAACAAAGCTAATGCTGTTCCATTGTAAAAGAATGTCAGAATTTTTTTTCTGTTTGTCTCCTCTGCCAGAAGGTCAGCAGTCATGATCAGGTCACTACGGCAAGGCAGATCAATTCAGACACCAAAGTCACTTTATCCAAAGTCGTCATTTGTATCCGTGACAGTATCCTACTATCCAGTATCCTTCCCCCAAAACCTTAGTTAGTATTCATTGTCTGCATTTTAAGAACCCACTACTAATTACCTGATTTTTAGCCCCCTTGTTGTACTAAGTAACATCCACATTTCAATATTTGCCTGTTTTCAAGAAAGAAGAAAAAAAAACAAATATAATGCAAGTCTAGCATAATGTCTGTAATTTATCAATGACAATTAACCAGGCTGATTTGCAGCATATTAAAAAAAAGAAATGACAGCAGTTTTGATCCTGAATAATTACATGATTACTCGATCCATTCAAAACTTTAAAAAGATAACCTGTTGTATCCCCTCTAATCTACTTTGTAATTAATTAACACATTTTCATTTCATGCTCATTCTTAGAATAAAAAAAACAAACTTTTAAAACATTAGGTTTACTTTCTCTTAAATTTGACACAGAAATAAATAATAAACATAAAATTAATGACTGCTGAGGTCCCTGGGGGCTCTGTGAAAAACACAATTTTTCTTTCCTCTTTTGATTCATTAATGGCATTTTAGTTTGATGATATTGAGGAAAGAGAGCCGGAATGGAATACAAAGAGAGATGGAGTTCTACACTTTGCACATCAGAGACGCACTGAGAGAGATAGAGAGTGTGTGATAGAGAGAGTGCGGATGGGGAGAGATTAATTCCTAAGATCAAAGTAACATTTTCTTCACTTACATCTCCTTAACTGAAACATACAGACAGTGAGTGGGTATATACAGTATGTCTGTGCATGCGTGTGTGTTTCTATATGTACATGCATCTTCATGTATGGAAACTTCACCTATGAGTGTATTGCGCGCGCGTGTGTGTGTGTGTGTGTGTGTGTGTGTGTGTGTGTGTGTGTGTGTGTGTGTGTGTGTGTGTGTTGTGTGTGTTTGCATAGCTATTTTGCTGCTGCCTTTGAGCACAGACAACGGTGCTAATCATACGCCTTTGTCAGAACAGCAAACAGACAGCGGCATCAAAAGGAAAGATGAGAGAAACTTAAACATACTACTGGTATCCCAAATTGATAACTTTGTAGACGCTGCTACGGCCTGCTTACGGACTACTTTAGACTCGGTTGCTCCTATCAAAAAGAAGATGGTGATGCGAAGGAAACTAGCACCTTGGTATAACTCCCAAACTCGCAAATTAAAACAAATCTCACGAAAACTTGAAAGTAAATGGCGCTCCACCAAACTGGAAGAATCTCGTGTAGATTGGCAAGATAGTCTGAAAAATTATAGGAGGGCCCTCAGAAATGCCAGATCAGACTATTACTCAACACTAATAGAAGACAATAAGAACAACCCAAGGTTTCTTTTCAGCACTGTAGCCAGTCTGACAGATAGTCACAGCTCTATTGAGCCATCTATTCCTATAGCTCTGAGCAGTGATGATTTCATGACCTTCTTTAATGATAAAATTATAACAATTAGAGATAAAATTCATCACCTTTTGCCCACAGCTTCTAATGGCTCACTATTGGGCGCAGGGGGGCTGGAGAGAACGACAGGACCCGATACATACTTAGACTGCTTTTTTCCTATAGACCTTCAACAATTAATGTTAAAGGTCTCTTCAGCTAAGCCAACTATCTGTCTCCTAGACCCCATTCCAACGAGGCTACTTAAAGAAGTACTACCCGTGGTAAACACCACATTATTAGACACGATCAATATGTCTATATTAACAGGTTATGTACCGCAGTCATTTAAAGTAGCTGTGATAAAACCTATTCTGAAAAAACCCACCCTCGATCCCGAGGTCTTAGCCAACTATAGACCTATATCTAATCTTCCCTTTCTCTCCAAGATCCTTGAGAAAGTAGTCGCTAATCAGTTATGTGACCTTCTACATAGAAATAGTCTATTTGAAGACTTTCAGTCAGGATTTAGAATGCATCATAGCACAGAGACGGCACTGGTGAAAATCACTAACGACCTTCTAACTGCTGCTGACAAAGGACTTGTTTCCATACTTGTCTTATTAGATCTTAGTGCTGCATTCGACACTATTGACCATACCATCCTGTTACAGAGACTGGAACATTTAGTTGGTATTAAAGGAATCGCACTAAGCTGGTTTAAGTCCTACTTCTCTGAGCGATCCCAATTTGTTAATATTAACGACAAACCCTCCAAATATGCCAAAGTTAGCCATGGCGTTCCTCAAGGCTCAGTGCTTGGACCAGTTATATTCTCCTTATATATGCTTCCTCTAGGCAATATTATTAGGAAACACTCAATTAACTTTCACTGTTACGCAGACGACACCCAATTATACCTGTCAATTAAGCCAGATGAAAGCGGTCAGTTAGCTAAACTTCAAGCGTGCATTAAAGATATTAAATCCTGGATGACCCACAATTTTCTGATGTTAAACTCAAACAAAACTGAAGTTATCGTGCTGGGACTCAAGCACCTTCGAATTTCATTATCTAAAGATATAGCTACCCTAGATGGTATTGCCCTGGCCTCCAGCACTACAGCCATAAATCTAGGAGTTATTTTTGATCAGGATTTATCCTTTAACGCCCACTTAAAACAAACCTCAAGAACAGCCTTTTTCCATCTTCGTAACATTGCCAAAATCAGGAACATCCTGTCTCAAAACGATGCTGAAAAACTAGTCCATGCATTTGTTACTTCCAGGCTGGACTACTGTAATTCTTTACTATCAGGTTGCTCAAATAAGTCCCTTAAGACTCTCCAGCTGATCCAGAATGCTGCAGCACGCGTTCTGACAAGAACTAAGAAAAGAGATCATATTTCTCCTGTATTAGCTTCTTTGCATTGGCTTCTTGTAAAATTCAGGATTGAATTTAAAATCCTTCTCCTGACCTACAAAGCTCTAAATGGTCAAGCACCACCATATCTTGAGGAGCTCTTAGTACCTTATTGTCCCACTAGAGCACTGCGCACCCAGAACTCAGAGCTACTTGTGGTTCCTAGTCTCTAAAAGTAGAATGGGAGCCAAAGCCTTCAGCTACCAGGCTCCTCTCCTGTGGAACCAGCTCCCAATTTTGGTTCGGGGGGCAGACACCGTCACCACATTTAAGAATAAACTGAAAACCATCCTCTTTGATAAAGCTTATAGTTAGGGAGTGAGGAGTTGCAGTGTCCGCCTAACCCGGCCCACCTGCTTCTCTTCATAGTCGCCACGTTATGGAGTGAGGAATTGCAGCGTCCGCCTAACCCGGCCCACCTGCTTCTCTTCATAGTCGCCACGTTATGGAGTGAGGAATTGCAGCGTCCGCGTAACCTGGCCCACCTGCTTCTCTCCGTAGTTGTCAAGTTAGGGAATGAGGAGTTGCAGCGTCCGCCTAACCCGGCCCACCTGCTTCTCTTCATTGTCATCAGATTTATCTATCATTTAAACAATAATATAGTGAGAGTAGAGGGAGGCAGGCGAGTACAGCCCGTTCCGGCAGGGGAGAGTTCCAGCCCGATCCGGCACCTCTCTTTAGCCTGCCTTTCTTAGTTATGCTATTATAACTCTAGACTGCTGGGGAAGTTCCTTCCTTCCAAGGACACAATGAGCTGCTCTCTATTCTCTCTTTCACTTGTTTCCTTTCTGTCCATCATAGTCCCAGAAATGCTTGTTACTAACCTAGCTCTGCAGAGTTTACTCCCCAGAGTCCTTATGTTTCTTCTCCACCCAGAATATTGCCTTGGAATAGGGTGGCACCAAGACCTGGGTCTTGGGTGCAGCTGTCGCTGTGGATCTACTACACCAAGCTACACTCTGCGATTCCCTGCAGTGCCTGGCTGCATCCTGCTGCGTCCTGCCGCGTCCACCCATGCTCTGCTGTGCCACACTACACCCCATAACGCCTTGCTGTGCTACTATGACATGCTACTATGACATGACAACTACTACGACTACCATTGTGGTCAATGTTCCACTATCTTTATCATGACTATTATTGCCACCGTTCATCACACCCCCAACCGGTGCCGTCAGACACCGCCTACCAAGAGTCTGGGTCTGTCCGAGGTTTCTTCCTAAAAGGGAGTTTTTCCTTGCCACTGTCGCAATAGCTACTGCTAATGCTTGCTCTTGAGGCAATCACTGTAATAGTTGGGGCTTTGTAAACTACAGAGTGTGGTCTAGACCTACTCTATCTGTAAAGTGTCTCGAGATAACTCTTGTTGTGATTTGATACTATAAATAAATTGAATTGAATCAGTTTCACTCACACACTGTGGCTTGAGAGAATGGTTGTCATGGAAATCACAGCAGGCAGTCTGTTTGCGTGTGTATGACTGTGCGTACATATGTGTGTACTGCACGGGAGGGCTGAGTATGCAGTGAAGATACTGTGTGTGTGTGTGTTTGTGTGTGTGCGTCTGTGTCCTGGGAAGCGAGTGGGACACAGTTAGAAGGGAATTGTGCTGATTAGTTGAGGGGCTGGGGGGACAGAAGAGGAACAATACCAATTCCTTTCCTTCCCGCTCTCCGCCCTGTCGCATCTGTCAGTGTCTGACTTCACCACTACTCTCTCCTCCTCTTCCTCCACTCCCTCTGTCTTTCTGCTTCTAAACCGACATGATGAGGATAGACTGGGGCACCATCACGTCTCAGACATGGCCTCGGGGCACCAACATGAGTGCCAGCGCTGCTTACGGGGGCTACCATCCTAGCCAACACGATTACTGTGCCAACTGCTTTCAGCCGGGAAACAGCCAGTGGAGACAATTAAGTGTCGCTCCAATTAGGAGGCGAAATGCAATAAATAAAAAGAGTGGGTGCATGTGTCCTCGAACATGCTTGTTTATGGCTTTGAATTTGTGTTTCAGCACACATGTGGACATGAAAAATCTCTCCAACTAACAACAATTTAGACTAGATAGACAAAATTAACTGAGAAATTTGGCGACAAAAAAACCCTGCTCACACATTATAAGGCCTTTTAGTTGCCTTAGGGAGAAACAAGAGAAAGTGGCACTTCATCTGAAACGAGTCTCGCTGTAGAGAGCAAGAGACTCATTTCAGATGAAGTTGATTCATCTTTAACAAGATTAATTAACTGATCCCTTGAATGTACACTCCCTTAAGAGTGCACGTGTGTGTGTGTGTGTGTGTGTGTGTGTGTGTGTGTGTGTGTGTGTGTGTGTGTGTGTGTGTGTGTTTCATCAGAGCCTGCCAAATGTCGGGAGTGCACCCAATTAGTTAAAGAGCCCGGGCCCACACACACCTGTCTACCTGCGCTGACAATGGCCCATGGCTGTACGCATACATTTACACATTAATTGAGCAGCTTGGGCCAATAATTAGTCAGTCAGGAAACTTAATGACTAGCCACTCAATGGTAGGTACCATAACCATGGAGGAGGGAGTGCGCAGGCATAGCCACACGTGCAAACATATGCATGTGCAAACACCCAGCATGCTTGAATGCAGATACTGCACATATTGTATATTAAACACTACTGCAAACATACAGAGGATTTAGGAATGCTAACAAGAATGTGATGGCATGTGTTAATTTTAAATTTACATAGACAAATACATTTATCACCATTAGTGAGACTTAAAGATCCCGAATCAGGGCACTTGTAAATAAGCTCCTAAAGTAAAGTAGAATTGCATTATATAAAGCTATAAACTCAAGAGAGAAACATATTTACATTGTTTCTGATTTCTTGTGGAATACAAAACACACATATGCATCCTCAAATTAAGATGCTCAACTGCCACTGAATCACATTTTCCAAGATCACATAGGCTACGTTCAGACTGCAGGCAAAAGTGGCCCAAATCAGATTTCTTTGGGGTCAAGTGACCAGGTCAGACTTCTTCAGAAGTAGTGTGAACACTCAAATCTTGCCCAGATCAGATTTTTTCAAATCAGATTTAGACCACTTCCATATGTGGTCCTGAATCAGACCCAGGTATGATTTTGTTCAACGTGGCCGCAGTGTGAACAACCAAGATGGATTTGATGCGACTTTTACGTCAATCTACATCGACATTTGTCACAATTATGCGCCGGTGGGAGTTTGCCCTAGACACAGACAGAGATGAAAAACTTGACTAGGCCTACAAAATGGATAACAGTGATGGAGCAAGTCAATGGAGGGAGAGTGAGGTGTTAGACCTAATTAGTGTATGGGGAGATACTTCAATTCAATCAAAACTAGAAGGATCATACCGTAACTGCTCCGTTTTTGAAAAAATAGCAAGCAAAATGGAAAAATGGGGACACAGGAGAACGTGGCTGCAGTGTCAAAGGAAGATGAAGAGCCTTAAAGCTAAATTTAAAGAAGCGGATGAATGCCCTCGACATCCGAAAGTTTAGAATAAACTGTGTCACGCAGTCCCACCACTCCTGGCTTCGTCTCTGCATCCACACAGACCTCTGTCGTGAATTTGCAGCCATAACCCAGCAAAAGGCCAAAATAGCCAATTTGGCTCTCTTTCTCTTCATTCTTCTCCTCCTCAGCACCTGCTCATTAATGTTATGGCTGCCATTACACAAACATTTTGAAATAAAAGTGAAAATGCTTACTTCCTCCATAACCTCCCTAACTGTAGTGCATCAGCGTGCTGCGTCTGATGTCATTGTTATTGTTCTTTTGTGCATGCGGGTCAGTTCGAAACCGCAAACAGTTCACACTGGAATCTGATATAGGCCACATATTAAAAGGTAATGTGAATAGCGGCTGCCGGCCGGCCAGTAGTTATCTATCCGTGAATCTGGGGGGCGGAGCTTCTGAAGGGGGAGGTTGTATTTGTTTGGCAGTTGAGTTCAAATACCAACAATCTTTGTGCAAAATCCCTTTCTGCACCTTTAAGCAGTATACCACCTTTCGTATAGCTCAAAGCCTATACTGTTACATAATGGTAATGTGTATCATTCATATCATTCACATGTTTGATGATGGTCTGACTGAGTAATTTATCCATCCTCTTTAAATATTCACTACACCATTTCTACCCTGTTCTCTCTTCCTTCCAACTATCAATTTCTAGTATCTTTTCAAAATGTATTGCCCAGCATCTGATGTTATAACCTCGGAGAAAAGAAAAGAAAAATACCCCAACAGTCAAGTACCAGTGTTATGTTTTTAGAGTACTCAAATTGTTTCTCAAGTAATGTATACTCAACCTCTCAAATTGTCAGACTGTTAGTGAGAGGCTGATGAGTCATGGCTGTGTGCGTGTTTGAGTGCAGCTGTGCACGTTACCTCTCTGTCTTTCAGAACAGCCTGAGAATTGTAGAGCAGCAGAAGACGGACGTCGCTATCTCGGAGGCTGAAGTTACTCTCCAGGATCTGCAGCACGTCGATTCGAGGCCGCACGGGGAGCGCCGCGTCACCGCAGAATGGACGCAACCAAGCCAGGAGGTCATCTGAAGTCACCGCGTTGTCACTGAGAGAGGACGGTGAGAAAGACAGCAGTCAGACAGGCTGAGTGAGGCAGAGATTAAGAGACAGAGATAGAGAGGTAAAGTTGAAAGGTTCTTCTAAAAAGAAAAAAAAAGAGAAGAAAAATAGCTGAAGTTATCGGGTGGTCAGGAGTCTAAGTCAAGTTCAAGGCTGAAATATTCCATAAACTTACCAGGAGAAATGTTCACAAACACAAAACTCGAATTACATAGACATCAAATGTATTTCTATGACTAATTTATACAAATATTTTTTTTGTATTCACAGTTGTTATTGTTCTACCGAGCAAACTAACCAAATTAGATCCAAATTAATGAATTAGTCGATTGACAGAAAACTAATCTGCAACTGTTTTTGATAGTAGATTAAGTCATTTTTAAACCAAATGTTCAGTCGTTCCCGCTTCTCAAATATGAGCATTGGCTGCTTTTCTTTGTCTTTTGGATTATTAAATTGAATATTTTTTTGATATTCAGACATTTGAAGAAGTCACCTTAGGTTTTTGGAAAACTGTGAGGGCATTTTCCACAATTTTCTGACATTTTATAGACTAAAAGATTAATGGAGAAAATAATCCAAAAATGAATTATTAATGAAAATAATTCTTAGTTGCAGCCCTCATTCAGAGGCAATTCAATTCATTCAGCAAAGAAAAAGAAGCTTAGAGGAAATGGCTTTGTGCATGACTACACGTAAAGGCAGCAAATGATGGTCACAGTAAGCTGACCAGCGTCTAGAATAGCAAGTGCTGTTCAAATGTTGTCATCTTAAAAAAAAGCTAACATGCAGGTTGGCAGGTGCCTCTTGTGGATTCAACTACCAAGCTGACATTTTACTGGCATTTGACACTCAGCAGGTGTTAATTTCAGGCCTGGAAAAGAGCTGGGAGAAAGTAAGGAGCAACATAGGAAGAGAAATATCTTTGAAGGGTGTTAGAATTAAGTATGACAAAAGTGTGTGTGTGTGTGTGTGTGTGTGTGTGTGTGTGTGTGTGTGTGTGTGTGATCTAGATAACCTACCCACTCTGGACATTATTGTGCACAGCGGTCACCATGGCCTCCAGGACCCTGAGGGGTTGTGGGTACTTTGTCAGGGCGTCTGGGTCTCCACTGAAAAACAAATCACATCACCAGCTTATCTAACATAATAAGTTAATTAAGATAACACTTTCAAATGACCACAATACAATACAGACGGAGAAAAAAATCAAAGGCTTTCTTCTCAGGGACAGTGATAGTTGAAAACATGTCTGACAGCAATTAGATGTTTGAGGCAAACTCAGCTTTGTAAAAATAACCAGCATGATATGATTTCCTGTTATTATTAAGTACTAGAGACATGAAGCAACAGAAAAAAAACATTTAAACCCGTGTCCATCGTTACAAGCTGTGAGAATGTTAGTTCATTTAACGTTGATTAAAGAGTTTTTAAATAAGGTGTAAATGTAATTTAATGGCACATAATAGTAGGTGAGTCAAAAAGGTAATGTGTGATCTTTCTGCAGTGTCATTAGTGTATTTCGTGGTGTGGCTCTGGGTTCTGCTGCAGTCTGTATGTCGCAAGAGGAGGGTTATTTTTCATAAAGACAGAAAGTGGGGAAAAAAAGTCTGATTTCCCCCGACTCCACTCCGTTTGCTGCTGGGCTCACGTGCGTACACATACACACAAAACGCACCAAGGCCCATGCATAACACACACAATACACATACGTGCACGCAACATACAAATGATCTGGCAAAAGGTGGAAAGACGACGCAGCATTTTCTTTATTGCATTTTACCACTTAACATTTTCTCTTTACAGACACACAAACACAGAGTAGTTATGACAGATACAAAAGATGGCCATTAGTGTAAGGCTCAGGTATGCCTACTGCGCCAGACTGAAGGCTTCGGGAGAGCCAAAAACAAGACCGGCTCATTCATCCCTGCCAAACACAATGCTTCAAGAAAGCCCTGCAACAATGGACACACACACACACACACACACACACACACACACACACACACACACACAGTGTCTCACTATCTTTGTGGGGACCCGTCGTTGACATAATGCATTCCCTAGCCCCTTACCCTAACCTTAACTATCACAACTAAATGCCTAACCTTAACCCTTACCCTCACCCTAACCATAACCTAATTCTAACCCTAATCCTAAAACCAAGTCTTAACCCTCAAACAGCCCTTTAAACTTGAGGGGTCCAGCATTTTTGCCCCACAAAGCTGTCCGAACCCCACAAGTATACTGTATTCCCGTTTTTTGGACCCCACAAATGTAGTTAAACAAGAACACACACACACACACACACACACACACACACACTTGAATGCATAAAGGGATATTCAAATGTGAGTATTCAAACACAGTGACATGTTCAAAGGAAATAATACCTCTAGTGAATGCATAAGGCTGTGTGTGTGTGTGTGTGTGTGTGTGTGTGTGTGTGTGTGTGTGTGTGTGTGTGTGTGAGAGAGAGCAGAGTGAGATCTGGAGGGGAACAGCTGTATCAGGCTGCATTAATTATAAGAAGATAATGAATCAGAGAAAGGGGGAAAGCATGTGCGTGCATGAAAGTGTGCGAGTGTGTGTGTATGTGTTCTTCAGGGATGGTGCCCACATGTCTAATTAACTTTGAATGTATGAGAGTCTATGCACGTGCAAGAGTTTTTTCTGGTGTGTGTGTGTGTGTGTGTGTGTGTGTGTGTGTGTGTGTGTGTGTGTGTGTGTGTGTGTGTCTGTAAATGCAGGTGCCATCTATCTGCCCTATGCGCCATTGAGCAGCCATAAAGAAGTGGGAAATTAGGCAGGAATATAATCAAAGTGATTGGCACTTATTCATCAAACCCATCAGATGGCCCGATGATATCTGGCCCTGTCAGTAAAACATTGCTCATTGTCTGTGTTAGCAAACAAGTTTCATGGGGCATTAAGGACAAAAACACTACTCTGAAAATAAGCCTTTAATTTAAGCCTATGTAACTTTGCATGCATTTTGTATTTTTGGATGTTAAGTCTGACAATATCCAAGCATTTTATGTGGCCCTAAACTCTAGCAGCTCTGCAGACATGTCGGCCTGAATCATCTCTCCCTTCCTTTTTAATGCAGTGAGCAGGAAGACGCCAATAAAATGCTGTGAGTCCAACTCCCACCGGCAGCTACTGTAGATTCAGTCCAACACTTCAGGCATTTGTTCCGACAGTGTTTTTCCCACCAACATACCCAAAGTGGACCAATATACAACACAATGTTTACCGATATAGACAAACAACAGAGATCAGGTAGTAGGTGGTGTGTTCAGGTGGCCTTCAATGTCTTAGAATAAACATCATAAAGCCCGCTTTTGAGGTGAATGAAGATAATTCTCTTAATCTGACTTGTTTTAAAAATTCATATATCTTTACATTAATATGTACAGTATGTAATCTTACCAGACAGGTATGAAAGGGGTGCATGTAGATTATAATGTTGTTTGACAAGGCGCAACAGTGAATGTAAAAGAGGAAAAAGTGTACTAAAATGACAATTAGATTTTCGTCCTACCTTCGTTAGGCTTGTCACAGGGGATGGTATCTTTGATTGTGCACACAAGCCTACAGAGTTGTCATTTTCTCAACACTGTACTATTATTAACCATTTTCTGGCTTACAGGGGGCCTAAGAGTGTGCAACACTATTTATGATGTATAACCCAGTGAAAACACCAATTAAAAAAATAAAAATACTCCTGAAGCAGAATATGTTGTGATTTTAGCTAGATGATAGTCGTGAGGAATTTGGTAACTATTATAAAATGCAACTGCAGACTTTTGGCAGCATTAAGTCAGCTTCACTATATAGGAAAATGTATAAAGGGAATTTAGTCATGTCATTTATTTTAATAGGACATATGACTTCTAGACTCTGCAGAGGTGGGCCGTCAGGGCCAGCAAGGCCTTCTTTGCTGGCCAAGAGATTGTCAGAATCAGAAAATTATATTTTTATTATATATGTATTTTAGAAAAGTCGCTTCCCACAAGTCTGTTACCGTAATTTCATTGGTACTCTCTCTCGGTTGTGCGGCTTCAAGTGCATCTCATAAATTAGAACTTTTATCAGATTTCCCCTCTGTGCTGTCTCCGGGTGAAAAATCTACTCTAAGGCCTTCAACATTTTGAATGAATCCCTCTGCTGTTTAAGCAAATAAGGACAATGTTGTTGACTGTCATATTCTTTAGCCAATCAAATTTTGAGTTTGCCCTGTTGGGCGTATTCTTTGACAGGCCAGAGCCTTCTAGCTGGCCCAGCCACCTATGTCGGCATTTTTCAGACCAGTTAATATACGGTGGCCGAGAAGCAAAACTAGCTATTATCACATAACCGTAGCAGTAACCTTAGTTCAAGTTAGTTTCGAGTTTTAGATGTAAAGTTAATGAAAGAAAGGTTGTTCTTCAAATGATGAGCAGCTTTTGCTAAGTGTAATGGATTTTTCTGCATTTTAGTTAGTTACTAGCTATTACTGCTTGCTTTAGATAGTTGCTGCTGGTGTCAGCAGTGTCAGTGGCCGCTGTGCGCTGTGCCTGTGTGTGCGTGGTGGCATGTGTGTGTTGTTGAGCCCCAGCAGCTTAGCTGCAATTTGGGGGGAAGCCTGTTGATCGCTGATTGAGTTATTGGTGTTTTTGATTGCTTTGTGGTCATCATATGAGTACATGTGACCAGTTGTTTTGGGTTTGTTTTTGTCTTTTTAGTAATGACATTAATTTTGACTATATGTGATGCAGCATCATGTCATACTGCGTGAAAGTGATGGCTTCAGTCACCGTGTATTCATGTCTCTGCAATAGTGTATTGAAACTCTCTAGGTGTTGAGCTTTGTGTTAAATCACTTTATTCCACATGATAATGTCCTAGTGTCATGGTGAGGTTATTCAAAGGTGGTTTAATTGCTGTAGGATAGTACTGAAGCCCCAGGTGTAAAATACACGGCACAACACTGAGACTCGAAATGTAATTATGTTAATGTTTTTGCAGTCTGAAAAGTAAATGTTGTACTTTTAAATTAGAGTAGAATGTTGTTTTTGCTATTTAAAACGTCTTATTTTGCAAAATGTGAAAAGTGTTTGAGTACCTAGAAGTCCTGTCATCACCGTGAGGTTGCCAGGCAACCAGTAAATATTCCAGGAAGTCACTGAGCCAAGCCATAGCAGTTTTCTGTATGGATAATCTCGTTTAAAACAACTGTTAATGTATTGCACTTTAGAAGCGCTGGTAGGTTTATTATTGAACTTTAAAGAAAGCCGGGCCAGCAGTTTTACCCTGCTTCCACTCTTTATGCTAAGCTAAGCTATTTGCCTATACATACAGTGGTGTGAAAAAGTGTTTGCCCCCTTCCTCATTTCCTGTTCCTTTGCATGTTTGTCACACTTAAGTGTTTCGAACATCAAACCAATTTAAACAATAGTCAAGGACAACACAAGTAAACACAAAATGCAATTTGTAAATGAAGGTGTTAATTATTAAAGGTGAAAAAAAATCCAAACCATCATGGCCCTGTGTGAAAAAGTGATTGCCCCCTAAACCTAATAACTGGTTGGGCCACCCTTAGCAGCAACAACTGCAACCAAGCGTTTGCGATAACGTGCAATGAGGCTTTTACAGCGTCCTGGAGGAATTTTGGCCCACTCATCTTTGCAGAATTGTCCTAATTCAGTTACATTAGAGGGTTTTCGAGCATGAACGGCCTTTTTAAGGTCATACCACAACATCTCAATAGGATTCAGGTCAGGACTTTGGCTAGGCCACTCCAAAGTCTTCATTTAGTTTTTTCTTCAGCCATTCGGTGGTGGACTTGCTGGTGTGTTTAGGATCATTGTCCTGCTGCAGAACCCAAGTTCGTTTCAGCTTGAGTACACGAACAGATGGTCGGACATTCTCCTTCAGGATCTCTTGGTAGACAGCAGAATTCATAGTTCCTTTTATCACGGCAAGTCTTCCAGGTCCTGAAGCAGCAAAACAGCCCCAGACCATCACACTACCACCACCATATTTTACAGTTGGTATAATGTTCTTTTTATGAAATGCAGTGTTCCTTCTCGCCAGATATACTTGGACACACACCTTCCAAAGAGTTCCACTTTTGTCTCATCGGTCCACAGAATGTTGTCCCAAAAGTCTTGGGGATCATCAAGATGTGTTCTGGAGAAATTGAGACAAGCTTTGATGTTCTTTTTGCTCAGCAGTGGTTTTCTCCTTGGAACTCTGCCATGCAGGCCATTTTTGCCCAGTCTTTTCCTGATGGTGGAGGCATGAACGCTGACCTTAACTGAGGCAAGTGAGGCCTGCAGTTCTTTGGACGTTGTTGTGGGGTCTTTTGTGACCTCTTGGATGAGTCGTCGCTGCGCTCTTGGGGTAATTTTGGGCGACCGGCCACTCCTGGGAAGGTTCACCACTGTTCCATGTCTTCGCCATTTGTGGATAATGGCTCTCACTGTGGTTCGCTGGATTCCCAAAGCTTTGGAAATGGCTTTATAACCCTTTCCAGACTGATAGATCTCAATTACTTTCTTTCTCAATTGTTCCTGAATTTCTTTGGGTCTCGGCATGATGTGTAGCTTTTAAGGATCTTCTGGTGGACCTTACTGTGTCAAGCAGCTCCTATTTAAGTGATGCCTTGATTGTGAATAGGTGTGGCAATAATCAGGCCTGGGTGTGGCTAGAGAAATTGAACTCAGGTGTGGACAACCACAGTTATAGTATGTTTTAACAAGGGGGGCAATCACTTTTTTCACACAGGGCCATGATGGTTTGGATTTTTTTTTCTCCTTTAATAATAAACACCTTCATTTACAAATTGCATTTGTGTTTACTTGTGTTGTCCTTGACTTTTGTTTAAATTGGTTTGATGTTCGAAACACTTAAGTGTGACAAACATGCAAAGGAACAGGAAATGAGGAAGGGGGCAAACACTTTTTCACACCACTGTAGCTATCACGTGACTGATACCCATGTATTGGCTCCAGCTCTATAGTTAGAGCAGACATCAGAATGTTATTGATTTTCGCATCTAACTCTCTGCGAAAAAGTGTATTTTCAAAAATGCTGAATAATTGCTTCAAGTGTACAGCCAAGCGTATCTTGTTGTCATTGTGTATTTTCTCAATGAAAAGTTTTTGGTATACATGTGTATTGTATGGAGAAAGGGAGAGAGACAATACCTGAGTGCGGCCACTACTCGCTCCATTGCGTCACGAAGTACTGTTTTAACAGAGAGGTCTAGGGGTCCAACAGCCACAGGCAGAAGCTCTTTAATGCAGTCCAGAGGCTGTCCATCAGTTGCCATGGTGACTGCCAGCTCATGGACTTTTGACCTCTCGGATCGGGACAAATCATAAAGTTGCCTGTAACGCTGGAATACAAAAAAAAAAAGGCAGAAAGGAAAAGCATAAGGAGTCTCCTGTTCAGAGACAGGAATTGAAGTGCAGTGTGGTTTAGGAAGTACAATACTTTAGTGAGTGAAGTTTGTTGTTGAGCGGTCGGTTCCCTACAGGTATTAACCCAGACGGCAGCAATGACCTGAACCTGCTCACTCTCTCTTCTGCCCTGCTCACCTTTGCTTGTTTTTCTCTCTTCCAATAAAAAAGGGCTGAGGATTTCATCCTGGAGAGTCGGACATGGCATTTGGTTGTGTATGTGTGTTTGGGTCGGTCAATGTGTGTCTTTAAATATATATTTCCTTATCTTACAATCGTTTCAGCATAAAGTATCATCAATCATCATATCTTATCAATTCTGGTTTTTTTTGCTCTTTGTTTTCTTTGTAAATTCACAATTGATTTTATTTCTCCATAGGCAGAGCTCTCTCATCTTTGAGTAAACATTTCACCAAGATACATGACATCAGAAAAGATCAGTTCAAAATCTGAATAGTAGGTGCAAAGAGCTGTAGTCTGAAGTTTGTCTCGTCACTGCTGCAACCCAAGAACAAGCTTGATGACACTAGCTGTCCCTCTTAGTTTGAGATACAGGACTTCTAAGGCTGGTTAATTGATAGCTAGATAGATAGATAGATAGTATAAGTATTACTGTGCAAAAATAATAATTCTGCAGCTACTGTAGTCAGTAGTAAAAACCTGGGGGTATGACGGCTTTCAAAGAAGCTAGATGCACAGCACTGCTGGTAATGTAGAGCTAGGAGTTTTATGGTCTGCCAGCTTTTAGAAAACAATCTGAAAGTACTTACCTTAAAAAAATCTTTGCACTTAATATATTCATTGTGAGGTACTGGCGGAGAGCTTCCGTTGATTCCCTTTACACTCTGAGCAAGACATTGACACTCTTGGCATTGGACTCACCCAAAGGTGACATTCATATATGATATTCATGATATAGGGACATCCTATATTCATGATACATGGTATTCATAGGTAGAAAATCAAGACCAAGCTGAAGACTGAAGAGTGTCTGCTTTTTTAGATAACGTTCACGTGATCTCTGATGTGCTCTTCAGCTGAGTGTCATGCAGTCTAGGAGTCAAGTTTGAGACCACGGCCGTCTCTTCGAAAAATTTAGATCTTTCAGTACAGACGTGGGGAAGTACCTGCTGCAAAATGAGAAGCACGGGTATCGTTGGGTGTTATTATGGACAGCGGGGCAGGAAGTGAAACAGCGAGTGTATCCGGTCAATTTACCAAAACCCTCCCAATATCGTATATGTCTCCTTTACCACACCACAGACGACGAGAGATTCATCTTGGAGGCCGAAAAACATAATAGACATCAACAGATCTTTTTTATAAAGACGACGCCAGAGAAGAGAAGGCATGGAGTTTAACTGTAGGAGCGCCTGGAGTGGAAGGTAGATGCTAGGGGTGGAAATCACCAGAGTCCTCACGATACGATATCATCACAATACTGATGTCACGATACGATATTATTGATTTTAAACATATTGCAATATTCTGCGATGTCCTGCAATGAATTACTTTTTTTCCAACTTCAAATTTTTCCCAATTTCAAACGATGTCCCCAAAAGGAAACTTTTGTCAACATCTGTTTTATCTGTTTGTTCATCTCACTTCAATTTTATTGCCAAGGAATATATCGCAATACTATGCTGTATCGAATTCCCCCCCCCCCCACTCCTAGTAGATACTAACTTAATAAACACGTGATTATTCTGTAAAGCACAAAGTAGAGACAATGAAATCTGCGAGTCGGGCAGACAAGACGCTCCGCTTCTGAGATGCTCTGCTTCTCAGACGCTCCTGGCGCAATCAAATCGGAACGCAGCCGGAACGCAGCACAGACGTGCCCAGTGGAAAATTGGGGTAAGAGTAGCTCGATTAGATTCAACTTTATGAGATGGTTTGGGAAGATTCCGCTTCATTTTCTAGGTGTTGTGGGCATTACAAGGGACTTGAAGATCAATGGATGGGACAATAGATGAATGCATGGATATCTGAAACATCCTTGTACCATAAGAAAATGTAGTAAACAATTCCCCCAACAGCAACTGATATTGGTGGTTTTGGAGCGCCCTGTTGGTTTAGGGGTAACGGTGATAACCATGAACCTCAATATCTCCAATTTGTTTCATGTCATCCCTCTCCTGATTTCCTGTCATCTCGCTACTGTTGCTATCGGAAAACAAAGTCGAAAAATGCCCATTTAAAAAAACAATGTTGGTAATTTTGTATGTTACAGCACTATGAAGGCTTATCATCATAGGCATGGCTTTTACAATCTACAGTTTTTTTTTCTATTGTTCATACCATCAAAGGGACATGGTTCTAATACAGAACTGTACTAACTTCTATACAATATAGCTGCAGTGTGTTATTTGCTGTCCTCACAGCAGGTCAAGGCGCCTGTGGTGGATTCTTCTACGATCCACTATTATTCCCAGCAGCTGGTCACGTACACTTGATAAATGACCATAGTACAGCCAAACAGAGCCTACAGGGCTCCTTCTATCTATCTCTTTCTATCTACCTGCCCTTTCCTGGTTCTTATATCCTTTTCATCTATCTCCAAGGATATAATCGCTCCCTGCACCAGTAGAAGGAAAGTTAGTAAGCTTTATTGTAGAGGTTGGACTGTGCCTTGTAATGCTTGTATCTTCTTCACTAATTTGCAGGGTATGTGTTTTTAAACGCAGATAAAACAGGGGCTAAATATTACAAACGGTGTAGGGGTCAGAAATGAACAGTTTTTCATGAGTGTCACATGGTCGTCATAGCAACACTGAGCTCGCCAAATCATAAGGTCGCCTCTCTCTGGTTTCACACACACACACACACACACACACACACACACACACACACACACACACACACGGAGGTGACAGTGGGGTAAGTCAGTGTGACTTTGCTTAATGAGATACAGCATGGTGTACGTACTGTACATACAGCCACATGGCACGGCTCATTTCAAACAGCTGCCCATAGATTTACATTAATGTACCCTTGACTGGTCCAGTGAGGCTGGGAAGAGCTTAGTCAAGCAGAACCAACCCAGGAAGATACCACACACACGCACGCACGCACGCGCAAGCCGAGACAAAGTACATGCAGACACATCTCTATGTCCAACTAAAGGTGACCTCATGACCGCAAGGGAAAAGGATGCGAGTGATCAAGTGACTATGGGCCGTATTTTAACGATCTAAGCGCACGGCGTGAAGCGCATGGCGCAGGTGCGTTTAGGGCATGTCCAAATCCACTTTTGCTAGTTTGATGGCGGAAAAAAGGGTCTGTGTGCAAGGTTCAAAAGGGTTGTACTTCGTGGCTTAATTAATCATAAGTGTGTTTTGGGTGTAACATGCAATAAACCAATCAGAGTGGCCTGCCTACAGACAACTTTAGACTCCGTTGCTCCTCTCAAAAAGAAGATGATGAAGCAAAGGAAACTAGCACCTTGGTATAACTCCCAAACTCGCAAATTAAAACAAATCTCACGAAAACTTGAAAGTAAATGGCGCTCCACCAAATTGGAAGAATCTCGTTTAGATTGGCAAGACAGTTTGAAAACCTATAGGAGGGCCCTCAGAAATGCCAGATCAGACTATTACTCATTATTAATAGAAGAAAATAAGAACAACCCAAGGTTTCTTTTCAGCACTGTAGCCAGGCTGACTGACAGCCACAGCTCTACTGAGCCATCTATTCCCCTAGCTCTTAGTAGTGACGACTTCATGAGTTTCTTTTATGATAAAATTAGGGATGGAATTCATCACCTTTTGCCCTCAACTTCTAACGGTTCACCTTTGAATGCAGGAGTGCTAGAAAGAACGACAGGACCTGACATATACTTAGACTGCTTTTTTCCTATAGACCTTCAACATTTAATGCTAAAGGTCTCTTCAGCAAAGCCATCTACCTGTCTCTTAGACCCCATTCCAACGAGGCTACTTAAAGAAGCGTTACCCGTGGTTAACACTTCATTACTAGATATGATCATTATGTCTTTATTAACAGGCTATGTACCGCAGTCATTTAAAGTAGCTGTGATAAAACCTCTTCTGAAAAATCCCACCCTCGTTCCCGAGGTCTTAGCTAACTATAGACCTATATCTAGCCTTCCCTTTCTCTCCAAGATCCTTGAGAAAGTAGTCGCTAATCAGTTATGTGACTTTTTACATAGGAATAGTCTATTTGAGGACTTTCAGTCAGGATTTAGAAAGCATCATAGCACAGAGACGGCACTGGTGAAAATTACTAACGACCTTCTAATTGCTGCTGACAAAGGACTTGTCTCCATACTTGTCTTATTAGATCTTAGTGCTGCATTCGACACTATTGACCATACCATCCTTTTACAGAGACTGGAACATTTAGTTGGCATTAAAGGAATCGCACTAAGCTGGTTTAAGTCCTATTTCTCTGATCGATCTCAATTTGTTAATATCAACGATAAATCCTCCAAGTACGCTAAAGTTAGCCATGGCGTTCCTCAAGGCTCAGTGCTTGGACCAATTATTTTCTTCTTGTATATGCTTCCTCTAGGCAATATTATTAGGAAACACTCAATTAACTTTCACTGTTATGCGGATGACACCCAATTATACTTATCAATCAAGCCAGACGAAACCAGTCAGTTAGCTAAACTTCAAGTATGCAATAAAGATATCAAATCATGGATGACCTACAATTTCCTGATGTTAAACTCAAACAAAAAAGTTATTGTGCTGGGCCCTAAACACCTCCGAACATCATTATCCCAAGATATAATTACTCTGGATGGCATTGCCATGACCTCCAGCACTACTGTCAGAAATCTAGAAGTTATTTTTGATCAGGATATATCCTTTAACGCCCACTTAAAACAAACCTCTAGAACAGCCTTTTTTCATCTTCGTAACATTGCCAAAATTAGGAACATCCTGTCTCAAAACGATGCTGAAAAACTAGTCCATGCATTTGTTACTTCCAGGCTGGACTATTGTAATTCCCTATTATCAGGATGCTCAAATAAAACTCTTAAGACTCTCCAGCTGATCCAGAATGCTGCAGCGCGTGTTCTGACAAGAACTAAGAAAAGAGATCATATTTCTCCTGTATTAGCTTCTCTGCATTGGCTTCCTGTAAAATCCAGGATTGAATTTAAAATCCTTCTCCTGACCTACAAAGCTCTAAATGGTCAAGCACCATCATATCTTGAAGCGCTCATAGTACCTTATTGTCCCACTAGAGCACTGCGCTCCCAGAATGCAGTGTTACTTGTGGTTCCTAGAGTCTCTATAAGTAGAATGGGACCCAGAGCATTTAGCTATCAGGCTCCTCTCCTGTGGAACCAGCTCCCAGTCTGGGTTCGGGAGGCAGACACCATCACCACCTTTAAGAGTAAACTTAAAACTCTCCTCTTCGATAAAGCTTATACTTAGGGAGTGAGGAGTTGCAGCGTTTGCCTAGACCGGCGGGGGTGGGTGTGTAGCCACAGTCATGGCGCACCCCCACCCTATCTCTGCTTCTCCCCATAGAAAGCTTACGTATACTTAGGGAGTAATGAGTCGCAGCGTTCACAATCACGGAACACAGCCTCCCTATCTCCCCTTCTCTGCAGCTCTTAGTTATGCGGTTATAGTTCGAGACTATCGGGGTACCTCCTTGGACACACTGAGCTTCTCTCTCCTTTCTCTTTCCATCTGTGTGTATTCGTGTCCCAGCAATGCTTGTTACTAACATAGCTCCGGGGAGCTTATTGCCCGGAGTCCTTATGTTCTTTTTCCGCCCAGCATCATCATTTTGGATAATGATGGTACCTACATCATGGTGGCAGCTGTCGCCGTGGTCCTGCCCTACGCCCTGCTGTGCCCTATTACACCCTGCTACGCTCTGCAATGCCCGGCTTTGACTTGCTATGTCCGGCCAACGCCCTGCCACGCCCCGTTATGCCCTGCTGTGCTCTACGACACCATGAACTATTACAACTATTACTTCTAGTCATTGTGACTATTATTGCCATTGTTCATCATACCCCCAACCGGCACCTTCAGACACCGCCTACCAAGAGCCTGGGTCTGTCCGAGGTTTCTTCCTAAAAGGGAGTTTTTCCTTGCCACTGTCGCACTTACGCATTTATGCATGCTCTTGGGGGAATCACTGGAATTGTTGGGTCCTTGTAAATGAGAGTAAAAGAGTGTGGTCTAGACCGACTCTATCTGTAAAGTGTCCTGAGATAATTCCTGTTATGATTTGACACTATAAATAAAATTTAATTGAATTGAACTGAATTGTCATTTCCCAATCCCTTTAAATGCCAGGCCTGTTTGTACCTTGGCGCATTGCTATTATGATGGCAGATTTGCTGAGCAGGAAGTAGAGAAGAAACTGATCTGCTCGAGCGAGAAGTGAAAGCGCGTGAGCAAATCATATCATAATACTATTTCACATTGTAATATTTTTATTTTTAATCTTTTGCATGTTTGTATGCTGCTGCACGTCCCTATGTGTGCGCCTAGTTCGCGAGTTCACGACTCTAGGCGCATTTTATTAATGCGCTGTTAAAATAACAATGAAATGCTGCGCTAAATGCTTGAGTTAAGACCAGGTTTTTGTTGGTCAAGACCAGCACGCCCATGGGCGCAGGTGCATTTGCTATTTAAATGACGTGGGCGCTGGACGGTCTTAAAATAGCAAAGACACTTGTGTTGGGCTTTACGCCGCTCTGTGCCGGGCTTTGTGATGCACTGTGCCGGGCTTTGCGCCGCGCTGCCCCGGGTGCAAGATAGAGCCCTATGTGTCCGTTGTAGATGGACATTCAATTTGTCACCTAGAGTAGGTGGTTAGCTTTATCCAAAGTAAGAATTCTGCCCTTTCTGTAACAAAAAAATAATTTTCAATTTTCATTTTCATATGGTTGGTGGATTAATACATTTCCAAGATTAAGTTCAGTACGAGTATGAGGTTCATCCAGCTAATGAAGCTAGGTCTATTTTTGAAACTATTTTAAGGTAAGCTAGCACACATTGAACAGTGTTTCTATGTATACATAGTGCATTCGACATAGCGAACGATTTGGGTGTCTATGTCCACACTACTTTGTTTGTTCTTTTAACATTTACCAAATTACATTTGTAATGGCTAAAGTGTCTGGAAGATGGGGTCTACCTGCTGGCTGTCTTTGAGTGACAGAATGACGGCATGGCTCAGAGTGTCCAGGTGGGCCTGGGATTGCTGCAGGTGTGTTAAAGCCTCATCAAAAGTCATCCCTGCTGGGTCTGTCCCTTCTTTCTCCCCGCTACCATCGGCTGCTCTCTTCCTGCTCTTTTCGCCCAGCTGGCGCAGGGCTTTGGTGGCTCGCTTTATCACCTCCGACCTCGTCTGGATGCTCAGCTGGAGACGAAATAGGATGGATGGAAGGAACAGAATGAGGAGGAGGAGGAATGGGATAAGCACAGCAAAGTGTGCGAAGAGAGGGAAAGAGAGGTGCACAACTCATGTTTATTATATTATATAATTTTAAACTTAACATGTTGAAGACAGGCAGGTATAACCAAAAATATATGCACCAAAATGCCACCAGGAACTTGGGTAGCATGTGTGTTAGTATGTGTGTGAGTGAGAGAGATCATATCTGCCAGCCTGGTGTAATTGATTATATTCAGTGAGAGCAGGTTAACCATTTATGGGTAGAAGAGAGGCCCTTTGGTTGTAGAAGGTTTTACTCAGCACACTTAGCACACAGGTGATGACAGGCCACACACACACATCACACCAGGAAGACACTTAAAAATCACTTCACATTTCCACATACCTCAGACACATGCTACTCATACTTCTGCATTTGCTCGGTTTATTGACTAAGACTGACAGCACCTTTCTCTGCCAGGACAGGATGATCACTCAAATAAAGTTTCCTGACAAAACTGCACAATTTCGTTGAAGGCTACGTGTGTGTATAATCATTTGTGTGTGAACATGTACATAGTCTATTGTGTTATTTGTGAGTGGAGACAGAATTAGATTCACATCCAACATCAGTCAAAGCCTAGGGAAAGGTTTGAAAACAGGCTGGAGGCTGAGCAAAAGAGGACGCTTCCACTATCTATCTAAGATCAATACTTCAGAGGGGGGTAAATGCCAACACTCTGTTTTCCTTCGAGGGTTCAAATAGGAATGAGGAGGAGGAGGATGAGGGAAGAGGGAGCAGTGGGTTACTGAGAAATAATCTGAATGTTAAAAAGCACAGTGGGAAAACAGTGCCTGCTGGGAATCAGAGTTTAATTGGCTCTGAAGTAGAGAGGGATCAATTAGCTCTCTCTGAGTTGCCGGAAAAGAGAGGATGCATAAGACAAAAGTGGAAGAAAAAAGAGAGGAGGGTTGGAAGTGTGCCAGTGTGTGGAAAAAAAAACCCAGTGGGCTACTACTGACAAGGTGGGCTAAAGCACTTTAAATCCCCTGGAAGACAATTTTTCAGAGTGCTGTAATTATGTGGCTGACATTTCTTGTGCAATTTTATAATTTCTTTTATAAATCATGACTGGTATGTGCTTCGAGGTGACAGTGTGGATGTGAACAGAATAATGTATTTAAAATCAGAAAAGGGCTTTTGTCGGTCCAAAAATTGAGCCAAGGGGAATGAGAGACGACCGGTTAGAGGATGACGAGTACAGTTTGATGATGTGATTTGAAGTGATTGGAAATCCCCACAATCCTTCCTTTTAGACAATATGAATCTTGTCTGGGTGGCTGCCTGGAACCAACTACCTTCTGTGCTGCAATTACAAATTGTCAGTGTGCCAAACTCCCACCAGCTCCTGTCTGAGCCTCCTTCACACTATACTGTGTGTTACTATATTTTCTCTTTTCTGTCTGTATGGCATAAAGTAATTCATATGAAAGAGATGGCTGGATATCAGGGGGTGAAAAAAAATGTTATGACCAAGTTTAGGCTTACATGTTCGGCTGCATCAGGAGAGAAGGTGATGCTATCCAGGAAGTGGACAGTGTCAGCAAGGACCAGCCTGTCTAGGTATTTGCTGCAGGTGTCGTACGCATGGAGGTAGTCTGGGTCGCTCTGTGGGGGTCTCTTCAACAGTTGGGGGTCTCCTTTCCAAAACAGCTTTTGCAGCCATATTGCGTGGACTGCACTGGGGGAGACTGTTTTCCCTCCACCACCAAGCATGGGCAGCCGATTAGCAAGTTTGGAGATAGACAGTACATTCTGACTGGTCAGAACTGGTTGTAGAGTCACCAGCGGATCCAACGATTCATCAGTCAGCTTCCGGTAGTTCAAACCTGCCGGAGACATAGTTTACTATTTAGAAACATTACTTTGTTAAACAATGAATGTATGCTGCTGAGATATGTATAATACATCCCGACGATGTGTTTTCCACTTCACCCGACCCTCATAGTGCTCATAGTGCACTGCACGTACGTAGATGAGCAAAATTAATCATCACAATCATCGTCCTTGTACACATGACCTACTGTGGCTCACATGTTCAATGGCTGAAATATTCGACATGTAATATGATGAATAAAAAATACCTTTTACATTATGGAATATATCGCTACCCTTTAAAATACAGAGAGGTTGAAAACACAAATGGCATTTTCAGGCATTGTGCATACAGTGTTATTTAGCATATATCTATTTACTTGCCGAGGCAAAACAAAGTAGCTGCATTGTGTGGGAAGAACGAGCATTCAAACTAATGCAGCATATCCAAAATTTTTCAAAAAGTGGCACTTTACTACTGCATTCACATACGATGTGTGCAAAACATCCAGCACTTGCAGGGTCATTACAGTGATTTGATATGCAGAGGTTGTTCAATATTCCATTACATGACAGAAATGTGCAAAGAGACACGCAGAGAAGAGAGTAAAAGGTTCATGTGAACAACAAAGATAGCTTGTGTGAAAGTGGTGCCATCTGCATGCAACGGTGTACAGTGTATCTATTGATACGCGTGTGCGCGTCATATCTCCTTCCACTGCAGTACTCTGTGTGTGTGTGTGTGTGCGTGTGTGTGAGAGAGCGAGAGAGAGAGAGAGCAAGTGGCGTGCTCTTGGTCTCCAGCACCGTCAGACAGACACATTACTGTGGCAACACCACAGCCTGTCTGGGCCTTAAATATTTAACACTGGTCTGCCTGTGGGGAGGGCTCTGTCAATGCTGCTCGGAATCCCTCACACACACACACACACACACACACACACACACATACATATAAATCTCTGAGCGCGCACACACACACAATACTTTCAGACAGACCCAGACGGACACTTAGACCGCAGATAAGAGTTACATGCACTTACACATGTACTCTCTCTCGGTCTCTCCCCTGCCCCACCCACTCCTCTCTCTGCCTCTGTCTCTTCCACAACCGAGCAGCATCTCACCCCCATCCTCAGGAGAGCCCACTCAGACAGTCACCTGGTTTCTGGTCTGAAATTGTGATGAATATTGGACACACACCACCTGTCTCAACATTGTCTAAATGCCTTATAAGTGTGTGTGTGTGTGTGTGTGTGTGTGTGTGTGTGTGTGTGAGCTTGCTTGCTTGTCTGTTTAGGACGGCAAATTAGTAATTTTAAGTGTGTGTGTGTTTCTGTCTTAGACTTGGAGTTAGTAGAAAGTTGGTGGCTCTAGAGACACCTCAACAGCCAGCCAACAGTGTTAGCAATTTTGCTACAAGAATGTAAATGTGTGAGTTAAGTTTTACTAGTGTTTGTTAACATATGTGTGAGGGTGTGTGTGTGTGTGTGTGTGTGTGTGTGTGTGTGTGTGTGTGTGTGTGTGTGTGTGTGTGTGTGTGTGTGTGTGTGTGTGTGTGTCTGTGTGTGTGTGCCGCTGCCCGCGCGTGCGCTATACAGTTTGGACAGTGTTTTTAAGTCACTGTCACAAAGTCAGTATGTGTCAATACATCAGTTATTAATCCCTTGGGTGACGTACGTATGTATGTATATACAGTATGTGTGAGTGCTAATGTGTGTCTAGTAGTTTTATTTTGGCTGCAGTTGTGCAGTTGACAGTTTGCTAAACCCCTCCCCTGAACAGTGTTGTCCAATCACAGCTTAGCAACTGCAGCTAGGCATTGCAGCCCTGTCGACCTTGGGATTTCTCCTCATGATGAAGCTGTGTCCATGGAGCTCTAGTAAGAGTAGAGCTGGGCAATATATCAATATTATATCAATATCGTGATATGAGACTAGGTATCATTTTAGATTTTGGATATCATAATATGGCCAAAGTGTTATCTTTTCCTGGTTTTAAAGGTTGCATTACAGTAACGTGATGTAATTTTCTGAACTTACCACACTGTTCTAGTATTTTCCTGTACCCACTTAGTCATTATATCCACATTACTGATTAATGATTATTTATCAAAAATCTCATTGTGTAAATATTTTTGTTAAAGCACCAATAGTCAACCCTACAATATTATTGCAATATAGGTATGTGGTATTTGGTCAAAAATATCTTGATATTTAATTTTCTCCATATCGCCCAGCCCTAAGCTAAGAGTAACAGACTTTATGCAGCCTGCCCCTTTTTTGCTATTCAATTTCTGGTTTTTTCTTCCAGCTTCTAAATACACCCTTTTCACAGCAGACATGTTGACTTTCCAAAGCAGGAAAAGCCATTATCACTGTTAATTAATTAATGATTACCGCATAACATTTAGGTGTTCCAGGACTTGACCCAAAAAAAGCCTTGTTCATATACAGACATCCACTGTGTATTATGTGGTCTTGGATGCTATCAGAGTTTAGGGTAGCGTTAACAGTTCAGGTCTGTCTTTTTAATGGATTTGTGGAAGGTTACACTCCCGCAACCCCAGCCAACATTAACTAAGATAGCATAATGTTACAAACAATGGATCATCTTTTAGCACAATTAATCACGTAAGCTCACTTTGATTGAGCTAAAGACTGTGTTTTCAACCAACTCACAGAGCGGACGTTAACTAATTAGCTAGCTAGCTAGCTACAGCTGATGAAATCTGCCAGCAACAGCTGTCATTTTTTTGTCATTTAGAAATCTAATTTTGCCTAATTCTGTCTGGAAATCAAAAGAACAATTGTTTAAAAAAAGACTAGTAATTTTGAGTTGTAAATTCAGCAACAACAACAAGGGTTAAACAATCCGTTTCTAATGTAGTGATGTGATACGGTAATTGTGTGTGAGTGAAACTAAAATGTAGCAGTGCCCGTGTGAGCTCATAGTAAAGTGCATTTTTTTTTTGTTTATGTAAAAAAAATGCAACAAAGCTTAGATGTGGATGACTCAGAGGTGTGTGTATGTGATTTGCGTATGTGTGTGTTAAACAGAGACATGTGTCACCGGTAAAAGCTGTGATGTTATCAGGAGCAGAGGGAGGAAGTGAGGCGTGAAAACACAGCTGACACTCGGCTGACCTTTACTGAACTTCATCAAGAAGTGACACCACCTCAACCCGAACACAACAAAGTTTGAGCACTCTCGCCGGACCGCTGAACCGGTGACACGCCACAACCTGGACGTGACGTCCTTGGAGAGGGTGCTGCCACAGAAATCTAAGTGGAAACAGCAGCTTACTGCTGTTGCTGTTTCCTGAGCCTGCAGTGTTAGCTTGATATTTAATACAAAGGTTGATTGCTTCTCTTGTTGATTACAGGAAAACGTGAATTGTTTTTGCTTGTTTCAATTCTGTTCTGCTTTGCTATTTTGGAAACAAAGACGAGAGCTGGTTGACAAAAAGAGGAATCAAGTGAAGACAAGATGAGGCAGGGATAAAATAGTTTAGGTATGTCATCGGGCGTATTTCATTTGTCCCTTTCAGAGAAATATAAGGATCTGTGCTAGAAATGTGCCACACATTTAGGCATTCAGCTGTTGTATTTTTTTTTTAAGATTCTACATGACAGTCAGTGACTTGAGGTTATCTACCAGCTAGAAGGAATGTCAACATTTGTATGTGAGTCATCAATCATGTCAAGAGGGATTATGTTCAAGTCTTCAACGCTAACTTGATTTCTTGACATTAAGGGATTCCAGCTGATTTCCCACCAATAATAAAGGTGCCTTAACCCCTAGGCTTTTCTGTGTGCCTTTTTTTTTTTTTTTTTTGCCTCATTGTTTGGCTAATAGGTGCTTCTGTTGATTCTGTACCATTAGAAATTAGTCAGTTAGTTATTTCTTAAGTGCCATTGTTAATTGTTAGCAAATTAATTCCTTTCTTTATAGACCTCTTTCATAGATGATTGCACAAGCAATGTGTGGATGAAAATTAGAATTACACACTTTTAAAAGCTTGTGCTTTTAAAATGAGATGGGTAGTAACCCATCTCATTAGAAAGGCTAGGACTTCATCAGATTTTAGATGCAAACTGCATCCATTGGTTCAAGGGGTTACAGTTTGTGTGACAATAAGCTGCCCTTTGTCCTTCCTGTAAACCACCTACTAGTTATGCAGTTGAAAAAACTGTCTTACCGCTGGCAACAGCTCGAAGCTTCTTGAGCAGTTTGACATGGGACTCTGGCTTGATGGTGGTGGTGACGTAAGGCTCACAACCTGCAGTGTCTAGTAAAGTGTAGTAGTAGAGCAGGCGGTCCAGGTCGCTTCCCTCCACAGTCGGCAGAACGTACTTGGTCATGTGGCTGCAAAAGGCCTCAGGGTTACACTTCAAAGTGTCGAACAGACCGAGGGACTCGCTCCGGGATTCAATATCCTTGGTGGAAAGACTGGATGAGGATGAGGAGAAAAGAAGGGAACAAATCAGAAGAGAATAAAACCATACATGTATGTAAACACCACAATAGTTTAGTCTATCCCAGGTTCAAAGCTTTTACATGCGAACACCTGCTGTGTGAGATATGTCTTCTCTACAGAGATTACCCATTGGCACACAGGATGTAAAACACTTAACAGGAAGTTCTGGACATCAGAAACGGCAGCTTGTTTGAAAAAAATAAAAGAAAACAAGACCTAAGTTGTTCGCATAAGCAGTGCTAATCACCGTGCCTGAAAAAGATAAGAGAAAACAGCAATACTGACCAAAAAAACAAAAAAAATCAAAGGAGGAAGACAACTAGCACTGAAGACCATTTGGTTGCAAAGTAGTTTTTGAACACACCAGTGCAAAAACAGTACAACGATCTACTGGCTTATCACCAAAGATACAGTCCCTGGGAAAAAAAATAAGAATACATTTAAGAACTTGGTCAGCTCTGACATTACAAATAGGACAGGGAGAAGATACAGGGAAAGAACGTGAAATGCTCAAAGAGTGGAAACCGTCTGTGTGGAAGCGCATTCAACAATTTGTTCGAGTTGTGCATGATTTAAAATGTTTTACCACTGAACAGAAAGCAGCAGGTGGTCTGAAGAATGAGAGGACAAGTGAAAAGAACACAACCAAAACCGGAGAGAGGAGAATCGGAAAAGAAAACAAACTCAGAGAACTTCTAAAAAGGTTAATAAACAAGGGAAGATACAAAGAATCAAAAGGTAAAGGCAAAGGAAAGCCAGTTGCTGGTAGTCACCGAGGGGCTCTGAGCAATCTGCGGCTGTCAGGGAGTGCGTTTGTTTGTGTGTCTGTTTATCTGTTAGAATGCGACAACATCAAAGAGGACAATGTTTCCTCGGGGCTCTCCATCAGAGCTCGCTGGGAGGCTTTCGCTAATGAAAAAAAGAAACAGTGGCAGCAGTGTGGAGGCAGCAGACAATAAGCTCAATAATGTAAATAACACTAATCATCCTCACAACAGGGGCTATAATAAGACCGGAGTCAACAGAACAAGTAACTCGTAAGACTTGACTTGAGTCACTTTCCCTCTCCCTTTCCCAAGTGCACACGCTCACAGGCAGCACCAATCAAAGTCTGATGTTTCATTATTTAATCACATTAGCTCCAAAGTGACTGAAAGCCCAGAGGCAAGAGAACAATGGCAACAACTTGTCCAGGAAGGACTGTTTGAGGGGTGTTGAAAGTTTTTTCCTTGGCGAGCACACACAGGCAGACATACAGTACACAGGATCGTGCCCAGTGTTCATGTCAGACTCTGCTTTAGCGGATTGTGTTACTGTAGTTCTCCAAAGCCTGGTTGTCATCTCCTCTTTGTTATTTCTACTCTATCCAGCGACAAAAAAAAAAAGTTTAGCGCCTCTCTTTGCTGTGGTTGTGATCACCTCCTCTTTTCTCCCTACAGCTTTCCGCATCTTTTTGTCCCATTGATTGTAGTTTTATCTACAGCACGCGGGCTTTGCTACTGCTGCTCGCTCACTGGTATTCCTCTTTGTACACAACACAATTCCCCCAATCTATCTCTGTTGTGTTCGTGTGGCTGTAAAATCAGGAGCTTCTCATTACAATCTTTTCTTTGTTTGTTTTCAAAAGCCAGAGCAAGGAACCAATTTAATATTGTGGAGTCTTCCTCAATCCATCTCTCGTCCCTCTCTCTTTCCCCAGCTTACATTTCCATATTCTGTTTTGTGTCTCTTCCACCAAGTCCAAACAAAAATAGGCTTCTAATATTCTTAAATTCAGAGGCATATTTAATTGCCATGGTAATCTGACAGCCACAATCAAACTCTATGGGGGCTTTGGCTGAGCAGTGATGATTATGCAGCTCGTCATTGTTAATTGAATGAATGAATTTATGCAAGCTCTAATTTCTTAGGATTCTGTGCTGCTAATTTATTTACAAATGACTGTCCATTAGGGGGTTGTAAAATTGTTTGTGTTCTATACAAGAAAATGGCACTCACAAATTTAAAAAGAGAGGCATACAGCTGATTTTCATTGTGAGGTCTTTTTTTTTTTCTCTGCCCATCACTCATTTATACACACAACAAACATGCAACAACGACAGGTCTACACACATCTGCACGCACACGCACACACACACACACACTTAATCCTTAGGAAAGAGTCATACAGTATAGGGTAACTCAACTCCTATATCAAAAATGTAATTGTGTGTAGGATTTTTATATGAAAAAGATGTTGCTTAATTACGTATGAGCAGTTGCACTTACACACGGATAACTACTTGTATAACCAGTCATTTAGAGGGGACATGATTGTAACGGCACTGTAGCGGCACTTTCTACCTATATGTGTAGTTGTGACATCACAACCATATGTAAGTCCTGACGACTAAGTTTCCCGTGGATTTTGATACTTTCACAGTATTTATATAGCACCTCCACCTGCTTTATAATATAAATAAATCTCACTTTTTACAAAATGGGACCTTTAAACCTTATTTTACATATTATTTGAAATCTGCAGTAACTGATTATGCCATTTGGGGGCAGCAGAAAAAAGCTGTAATTACAAAAACGACATATTATTACATTTTAAAATAGTGAGGGAAGCTTGTTGAGTTGCCTATTTATACATCCAGCAGTTACGGAGAAATATTCGCGTTTCATTTTTCTGTTCACCTGATGAACTTTAAGTCCAAAATTCACTCTCATTTTGGCTCTCTTTTTGGTCACAGCCAGTTCCTTAGGGAAATATCTGGCTCTTTAGCTGCTAAATGCTCCACTATGTTCCCCAGCTAGTCGCTACCTTTGTCTGACTGCCGTTTGGTGCTGGGCAGGTAGTGTACGACGGGTTTATCATTGAAAACAGCTGCCCAGTGCATCTCGAAAAGATGCTAATGGGAGTAGTGAGAGTGAACCAAAGGGCTAATGAGGCTGATGGAGATGTCATTAATTTTCCAGTTATTCAGTCATAAAACCAAAGTACTGAACTCATTAAAATGTTCACCTGATTGTGTCTTGAGCAAGGTGGTGGACCAAAAGACAGACCACCTGATATAAAGCCCTGCTGCTCCATTTCATTTCAGGCAAGAAAGTTTTTTTAAAGGAACATATCATTTCCACAAAAAAAGAAGCTGTGGCAGTTAGAAACAGCAGGTTACATGCGGAGATAATGGCATAAATTGACTGACTACGTTTGTTTGGAGTGTCAAACCTGATTGCCCAAGTGCCATGCATGTCTAAAATACCCCACATTTCACTTCAGTCAGAAATACTGTACTGCTTTTTTATTACTGAGTCCATGACTGAACTAAAGTTATGCAGTTGTATTTGCCAGTTCAGGTCCTGCTCTCCCTGGTTCTCCCGAAGGGCTCCAAGAAACATGCTTACAGTCACGCTCCAGGACATGGTCACGCTCCAGATTAAAACCTTGCAGAGTATCTGAGGACAGCACATCAATACTCCCCAAGCAGCAGGACCAACAGTAGCTGGACACACAAATGTACTGTTCCTAACCTGTGTGTAGCAACAGCATGATCCTCATTCCCACTGAATGCTACAGTACAAATGGGCTTTTTTTCAATTTATTCTAGGCAGGACAGCTCATCAGCATGCTAAGCATACTCACATGAACTCACAGCAAGATACATTCTTGCAGTAACTTCATTTGAGAGAAATATTGAAGATAAATGAAGTATGATGCAGACAACAGCATGTATTTATATTCGGGTGATAGATAGTAGCAGGTCCGCATCCTCGTGCTTACACCAAAAAGAGTCTCTTTTGTAGAAATGACCTGATATTGAAAATCATCAGTTGAAAATCAGCTGATCCAAACAAACATCACGTTTGACATTTCAAACAACAATCTTCTCATTTCAGTTCCTGCTAGCCGCCAGCAGCTGCTGAGCGCTTGTGCTGCCTTTTTCCGCAGATCAGTGTTCACCCATGATGAGAAATAAATCTCTAAAAGTCTTTTGTGGCACCTTCCCCTCTGACTCGTCCTTAAAGGGGTGATAGAATGCAAAACCGAGTTTACCTTGTCTTAATTGAATAACGACCTCAAAGTCCCATTGACACCATTTTACTATGCAAATCTCACAATTTGAAACTGCTGCTGAAAACGGGCGAATCCCAACGAAGCTAATAGTTGACGTCAACTCGGTGGCTGTACCTTAATTGGCTCTGGTCTGTACCTTTGTCATGCCCCAAAATTTAAATAGGCCTACAGACCACTGGTCTGAGACCAGCTGGTGTTCTGAATGTAGCTCGCGCAGATGACTGATAACTAACACACTAGTTTAGCTGCAAGCTGTGCATTTCCACGGGAATTACAAAGAAGGAGGATATTGAAAATGAACCACGGTCGTAAATGCAGTGTTCCAGGCTGTACAGGGAATGCTGACACTTCACATTTCATCGCGGGCTGCCGGTCGTGGTGCTCCAGGTAAGCGGTAGTTGGTGGTTCAGTTACCCCAGAAAAGATGAGTGTGCGCTCGGTACAGAGCACCATGAGCTACCGGTCGTGGAGCTCCGTCAGGTCAGCGTAGTTGGTGGTCTAGTTACCGGGTAACTGTGAGTGTGGCAGGCATGTTCCCAGATATTAATAAATTAAGTTATGTTTCCATTTATATTGCAATGTAATACACTTAACCAGTAGCGGAGTGTCGAGTGGGAGAGTCTGGACTTTTCCCGGTGGCCCGGTAGTGTTTCGAGGCCGCAAGGGCCGGTCAAACTGTGCAGCCTCCGCTCAACCCATACGGCACCTACGACAGCGTGTGAGTCTAATGATGGAAAGCCAAAAAGGAAAAGGGAAAGGTGGCACTGAGAATGTCAGACTCAAAAGGAAGAAAAGGGATGGTGTTGCTGGGCTGTGTGTTGTTTTCTGACGTACAGTGATTTTTATTCTTTTATTTGCCAGATCAGGTGACCAGCTGTGCAATTGGAAGGAGCTGGTACAGAATTCAAAGGTGTCCTCTCTGCTGATTTCTTTTTAGGCTCAAAGCAAAACACATCTTAAGGATGAGTCAGAGGGGAAGGTGCCACAAAAGACTTATTGAGATTTATTTCTCATCATGGGCGAACACTGATCTGCGGAAACAGGCAGCACAAGCGGTCAGCGTCTGCTGGAGGCTAGCGTGCAGGAACTGAAATGAGGAGATTGTTGCTCGAAATGTCAAACGTGATGTTTGTTTGGATTAGCTGATTTTCAACTGATGTGGAACACATTATTTGTGTGCCCTGCCTGAAGTAATCCAAGTTTCACTCACAACCTATTCTTGTCAACCGAATCCTGACACGCAGTAACAAACCCAGCAACAAACCCAACATTAAGTTAATATTAAGTGCACAAAAACAGCAATAACAAACGCCAAACGGAGATCAAGTACAACTGAATTGGCAGGTTATTTCTGAGTAACACATCCTTTCCATTTCTGGAGAAGTCATTCGAATGATTTAATAGCGGTCATTAAAATGTCAATAAAAGTGGCTGAAATTGAAAGGAGCCCCCATGTACATCTACAAAGCCCTACACGCAGAGAGAACAGCTGATGGCGGTGGTGTTTAGCAGTGCATTGATTCTTCTAAAGCGTTTATTCTGTGTTAATAGGACTGTCTCAGGGACACTCTGGCTCTATCATCCATCTCTTGTTCCTCCATCTATCTGTCCAATCCCCCCCCCCTCTTTCCCTCCCTGCACACACTGAATGCCCTTTCTCTAAATCCTGCTTTTTGTAACACTTAACGAATGCTCAGCAGCTCTTTCTACTCATTTGGTCTGAAATACATGTATGCATTTTTCTATCGTCACCATTTTGACCGTATTATTACCATGTGCGCAGTTGTTCCAAGAGCTGCAGATCTCTACAGACATCAGAACTGACATCAGGCAAACAATGTATGCTGCTTTTATACACAAACCAATACTGTACTAATTTTGTGTTAAATGCCATAGATAAACTAAGTACTTTTCTCTTTTGAAATAGAGTAATGTTTGATCGCTCTAATGGAAAGAAACAGATTCCATCTTAATCATTTTTGTCAAATAATTATTCTGTGTACATGTTTTGTAAAATTATCAGGAGGATTCGCCTCTTCCTCGCTCTAAAGGCTTCCCAGGTATTCATCCATCCGCTTGACATCTCCCATCTGGACTACTGTAACTCCCCCCTCTATGGAGCCCCTGTGTCTGAAGGTAATCCGGAACACTTCAACCTCCCAAAGTTCTTCAACACCACTCCTCTTCTCCTTTCACTATACTAGCTTCTTGTTGCTGCTTGCATCCAGTTCAAGATGCTGGGACTGGCCTACAGGGCAGTGAAAAGGAATACTCCTTCCTACCTCCAAGCCATGGTCGAACCCTACACTCCAGCCTGACCACTGCCCCCCCTCTACCTCTGGACGTTTGGCTGTCCCGTCACTCAGAGCACCTTGCGGCCGCTCATCTCGGCCATGGCTGTTCTCTGTTCTGGCCCCAATGGTTGAATGAACTCCCTACTGAAGTCTGGACATCACAGCCACTGCCCATTTTACTCTAATGCTTATTTGGAAGGGTTGCACTTCAAGCTTTAACATTTGACATCTAGCTCTGGTTCCTTTTGAGTTTGAATGCACTTATTGTAAGCCACTTTGGACAAAAGTGTCAAATGAATGTAAAATAAATGCAAAGCAATAGGAAAACTCTTATTGCCCTTAACCCAAGTGCCGGCCTCAGGTCAGGACTTGATCCCAGGGCACTGCACTGTGGCTAGCTGCTGCTACTAAACAGGATGAGTGAAATAATTATTTTTATACAGGGATCAATAAAATGTTTAAATTCCATCTCGCACACCAGCTTCTGTCTGTGTGCGTCTTTTCCCCACGCCTGCTTTATTTATATCAGTCCTTGTGTCCATCCATCCGTTAAATCAATACGCATATTGCAGATGCTTCTAGTCAAGATTATAGTATGAATATTCTTCACACATTTGTCATGATGTTAAGATGTTGGTAGACACTCTCACACACAGCAGCTGTGGTCGGGTTTCAAGAAGGTGTAGGTTGTAATTTATCATTAAGTGGAGTCCATAAACCATTTACCTTATATCAGAATGCGACGGGGGGATATTTATCACAGATGCACACACGTGTGCACAAAAAAACACACACACACACACACACACTCACACACACTCGTCTGCTGAAAAGGCATTCTATTAAAACAAGGAAAGGTGCAGAGCTAGCCAGATCCCCAGCTATGAAGTCAGAGAGCAAATAAATTATGGAAATAGACTCAGACACACCCGCATCCTCATTCCCTCTCAAACACACAAATACACACACATATTCACAACATGTTTGAGTTACTCTGAGGGTGCTTTGAGTATGCTTTTTATGTAGGCGAGTTGTGTAGTAACAGTGGCAGTGGCGCAACTTAAATTAACTTTTTTTTTTTTTCATTTACTAAACTTAAACAGAAAAATATAGAAGTATACATGAGCAACGTATGTTTCATTATCAAATTATCAAAGCACAAATGCATTTAAGGGCATTCTAAGTGATCAACTGTCTAAACATTTCAAATGGATTGGATGAAAAATGTATATGTAATGGTGTTTTGTATCACTGTGAGTGAGTGAGTGAGTGAGAGTGTGTGTGTGTGTGTGTGTGTGTGTGTGTGTGCGCGTGCGTGCGTGTGCATGTACCCGCTATCTGTAAAGAGGAACTCGAGGTGAGTCATGTAGACCTCCCACAGAGGAACACTGTAGCGCTTAGCCAGAGACAGAGCGATTCGGTACACGTCGTCCTCCAGTGTCCTAAACAGATACACACGTAGAGGAAAACAACAGATATCAGATATGTATCAGATTTCATCGCATTAAAGCAATGGGGCCATCACTCTCATATGTGAAACGAAAAAACCGACACCAAATAAAGCAAAACCCATTGTACTGTATGTAGGATTATTTCAGCTGAGGAAACATGGTATTGACGGTCTTACTCTGTGAGGCCAAGGATGGTCTCCTTCTTGTAGTCAGGGTCGGAGCTGAAGCGCTGGACGTCCACTCCGCGGCCCAGCCCCTGTAACACCTGGGCCTGGGTAAAGTCAGTCAGTCGCTCGTTGTACACATGCAGCTGGCTGATCAACTTCTGCAGCTCCTCCGGCCAATCCGAATATGCAGACACATGCTGCGTGACCGATCGAATCAGCTCCTTTGGGTCAGCCTATGAAAACGGGAATAAATCTCATGTTTACACACAAACTGCTGCTGAATGTGTTATTTCATGCTGAAAGTCTCACAGGGTAAATGGATATGAAGTAGACATTGTGCTGAAAGCCACATCTTGTAATCCTGAGAATCACTATCATACAAACTCCTCTGAATAAAAGACAATAACAACTGGACTTGCAGATCCCTGCCCCTTTGCTGTAGGGGAGTGAACATATTGGCTTCAAAAACTTAAATATTTAGAATTCCTGCCAGCTTTATATTTGCCAATTTATATATGTGTTACAGTAATTTTGATAAAATTAAAAAATATGTAAATAGAATAAAAAAAACAAGAACAAGGTTGAATTTATTGTATTTGCTGTATGATGGAGGTGGCCCAGACCTGCGCATTAAATGTTAAGGAGGGTAGATGAATATTGTATCATTAGTTAAGTTTCCATCCAAATGTGGAGTTGAGCACCCTAAGATAAACAGCTGGTGGCGCTTATTCTCCAGTTAGGTGCAATTATTACCATTGCAGAGGAAGAAGGGCAAAACCAGATGATGTAATTAAAAAAGCGCCAGTCAAACCTAAAATGATGGAAAATCATGTAGGAACATGATGGAAATATGCTATTTGTGTTTATTTTATGTCATCTGTCCACACACAAATCTGCTGTTTCCATCTGCTGCTGTTCTTCATCTCTTCAGCAGAAGCTTGAGTGAGATTTAAGTCATATGCTTCATCATGGTTTATTCTTTAAGCCTGTTTCCATTGCATTTTGTCAAATTAGATTTTTATCAATATGCCAACTGTTCTACCTCTGCCTAGTGTAAAAAGAAAAAGGGTTATATTTACCGGGTACCATATTTTACGCTTTGTATACAATCTAACTTAAAATCAACTTTTTACTCTTATTTGCTTTCAAATGCAGTTCATACCCATAAAGTGATACAGGAAGTACACTAAACTTAAAGCCATAAGCAAACTCCCCTTACTGTAAGCTTCATCATTAAACTATGTGACACACTAAGCTTCAAACACCCTGCACTGCATGGTATCTAAAACCTCACAGGTCTTTTGCTGCTTTGCTGTGACAAACTAATGAGGCTATTTTAAAAAAAAAAATGGCTGTAATTTTCTGCAGAAAAAGGTAGACCAACTATCTTGGTACTTTCTTCTAGTAATTTTGCTTCCAGGAAGAAATTGACTGCGTCACCCGAGTTAAATCAGGCAACTCAATATGTGCCAAAGTATGGGTGAATGTACCAGGAACCATAATTGCTACCATGATTCAGGCCTATGGGGAATTTGACGGCGGATACACATTTATGATTGAAAATGTCATGCGCAGGGAGCGGTAGGTGAATGTTGTAGCTCTCTCATCACCCCTGTTCTAATTAAATGAGCTCCAGAATTTGGTTTTGGCATCTTATATGCTGTCGCCCTGGAGGACGAGATGTTTTATTTGTTGATCTTATTTGCATAAGGTAATTATGGCTGCTGGAAATGTGTGAGCTTGAAAACAGAGGGGTGTGTGTGTGTGTGTGTGTGTGTGTGTGTGTGTGTGTGTGTGTGTGTGTGTGTGTGTGTGTGTGTGTCTTCCTGCTCTCAGTACACATGTCTTTAGATGTGGCTTTAGCAGCAGTCATGGTGGCAGATTCACAGTTCAAAAGAAGGGCAGGAGGGAGTGTGAGGAGAAGTAGAAAGTGGAGAATATTAAAAGTGTAGAAAGTCAGAGGGGGAGAGGAGATGAGAGGAAAAGGAGGATGGTATTTTTTTTCTGAATGCTGGCATCATTTTGGACACCATAGGGATAGAGAAGAAAGTCTGCTGGAACTGTGATGGACAAGCCGATATTTGAAGAAGTCTTTCGTGACGAAACTCTGTTTGCATTCTCTCTCACTCGGTCTGTCATTCATCTACAATACTTTGTCCTTTTGGCTATCTGGATTATATTGTCCCGTCATCTATCAAATCCTTCATCCCTCCTCTCTCATTACTCAATAAGAATCTCCCAAATCCTTTTTCTCTCTAATAAGTATTCTTTGCAATCCCATTTAGTCTCCAAATTAAGCAAAGACAACACTAAATCCCTCATTGTCTCTTCATCTTATATAATTACTTGCTTATTTGATTTCAAAGTATCTTAAAAAGCCACTTATAGTCTTTCTTCAAAGGGAAGGATGTATAAACTGTATGTTAAGTATAATTGCATAAGGTAGCGTGTGATGTTGCACAGCTGGGAGGAAGCCAAGCTCCCTCCAACTCCCCCTTTAGCTATTCCACCACTGCCACAGGGCTCTTTTCTCTATGCTCCCCTCCTTCCTGTGATGCTGCTTAAGAGGGAACAGTATAAAAATAAAAAGTCTATGTCTCGGTTTCAAATCTTTTCAACTACGCTTGCTCTCTCATTTTCACTCTTTATTTCCCCATGTTATTATATTTCAGTCACAACCCTGAATCCATCAAAAATCCATTTGCCTTTCCCCTAAGATCTGTTTAAATATGTGAAATAAAATCTTATTATAGTAACCCCTTGATTTTATTAATAGTGATCAACTAAATTTTAGCATTACATAACACAGTGTTGTTTTCCCTTTTACCACCCACTGTTTTGACTGTGGATGCTAGCACTGTCCAAATCTTTCAAAGACTGCTAATACTATCAAACGATACATGAATACAAACATGTTATATATGTATCAACAGATTAGACGCGTAATTTCAGTCACTGCAGTCATTTTCAAAAAGCACAGAAATAACAGCCAGAACTGTGACCATTGTAGCGGGCTAACTTTCACATAAACTTCAGTATAAACCGACTTGCGGCAAGTCCCAGATTCGCTGTGGTGAGTATTTGCGACAAACGAGCAGTGCAGAGTAGTACTGTACGAAGCACGGAGAGCCGTCTTTTGTGCACTATGTCTATTTCCTTGCTTGTAGGAAGAGGAGAGGAATTCAGGATTGCTTCGTATTTCTATTGGTAAGTCTTTAAATTCTATTTAATAAAAGAACATGTAAAATAGAGTTCTTAAACTAGTTAGTGTGACACACTTTACGTCCCCACTGATGGAAGTTTTCACCACAACAACTTGAAAATAAAAATAACCACAACAAACGGTTAAATGTCCGTTCTACTCTCATTCTATTTCTATGATATTATATTAACTCCCAAGCACGGTGCAGGAGGAGAGGGAGAGGCCGGCGCCAGGCTATTGGCTGTCATTGTCACTAGGATTACTCTGAGCAGCATGCATGGGAATGTATTACAATATAATATATCTGAATTATTTATTTAGAATATATTATCAAGGTGAAAATCGGCCAATTCCAGTCACCGGTCCAATCGATCGGTGCATCTTTAGTCTGTACAAAATGTCATGGCAACAGATGTCCAGTAGTTGCTGGGTTATTTTAGTGTGGACCAAAGTGGACCAACAGACTGGCCAAACAGCACTGATTGAGAACTTTGCTGCTACTGTGGCAAAAATACATTGTCTCCCTATCTTTCCATCAGTCTGACAGTCCAGTGATGTAATAAGTCCATGTCTAAATTCATATTCATTGGAAGAATGTTAATAAAAAACAATCCATTTATTTTCATTTAGACAAAACGATCCCCAAAAGGGGTTTGGGGTGTTAACGGGTTAAAGTCTGTTACATTTTCAGTGTAATATTATTCTGTGTGTGTGTGTGTGTGTGTGTGTGTGTGTGTGTGTATCACATCATCAATGCCAATGTGTGTGTGTGTGTGTGTGTGTGATCATCACATCATCAATGCCACACACGCACACACAAAACCTAGTTTTTAACACATTGTCTCTCTGTGTCTCTTTGTGTGGTAGGAACACACAGAGGTTATAGAGAAACAGACATGCTCTCCCTCTCTACAGTGTAAGCTAGTAATGATCTAAATGAGTTATGTTTATGCCATGCCTAACACTTAGCTATACAGTTAGTGGCCTCATTAGCACTCATTCTGCAAATGGTGTATACACAGTATGTGCACATAATTAGGAGGAATGCAAGGGGGAGAGAAACCAGGCACCGATTTTAAAGGAATAATCACTCCATAAACAGACTCGGCTGCACTGTGGGTCATAATACACCATGAAGGGGACCGATCAAAAGAGAGATACAAGCCTGCCAAGAAGACTGCAAAGACATGAGCAAAAGGAGTAACTTAGCGTCAACCCGGTGCATCTAATCAAAGGTTTAGAGACTATGTAGTCTCAAACCTTCCCAGTCAACTGCAACAGTGCATTAAGAGTGCACATTTATCTAATAGGGCCCTACTCTGCTCTACAGAGCTCCCATGGGTAAAATATAAACTGCTAATGATTGAAGTACAAGGGCGCAATTTGTACAAAAAAAGGAAAGTGAATTCATTGAGTTTGCAGTGCTTTTCTATGATGTGGAAGTCTTTCAGTCTAACTCATTCTTCCAGGCACATCTGATGTCAGCTCCTGCACCTGGCAGCTTGAATCCTGTTGTGACCATGAATTGAAAAGAAAAAAACATTTGCGATAACCGTAGGCAATGGGAAATGTCACTAGATGCAAGCAAAGTGACGTTTTTTATAAAGTGATCTTGATGCTATTAGGGAAACCCTTTCATCATAATTTCTGTATGGTGAGTGCTTTAGTAGACTTTGTGCTTTATATTTCCTGTCTGAAAATCTTAACACTCTGTCCACACTGTTTAGATTTCCTTCAGGTAGAATCAAGTAAACAAATGTACATATTT